>NC_089230.1:31317975-31623303 GCF_963924675.1 Phocoena phocoena | reverse complement strand
ATTTTAAATTAATTAAAATATTTTAAATAAATATTTTATTTATATTTATAAGAACCTGAGCAGTTGGACAGTTTTCAGAGGAAAATTACAATTCTGGGTCTGTTTGAATTTTTTTAAGGTCTTAGGCTTTAGGAATGGTTTATGGCTTTCTGAAGCAGGGCTCTGAGCCTCAGTTCCATGTTGAAAGTAGGACCCTAAAGGCCAGGCTACCCTATCTCTCCTTTTTTAAAAATCTGAGTCCAAAAGTAATATATATTATTTTTTAGAATACAGAAAGTACAGGAAAACACAAATAAGAAAATAAAAACCATCTATAGACTAACCACCAAGAAGTAACCTCTGTTAATATATTGGTATATCTGTTTCCAGTAAGGAAATGTTTGCTTATTTTGTGAACAAATTCATGGGTCGGTATGTTGGAATTATTTTGACCCATCAAGATATTCTAGTCATTTTCTTCCCTCTTCTGTCACAATGAAATTAGATGGCTGTTTAGGGTACAATAAAAACGCTTCAACTCGATAATCAGGGCAGCAGTTAGCTGTGCCTTCCCATTAGGGGACCAAGTCCTGCCTAACTGACAACCGTCCACGGTCAGTTGGCTGTCTTCAGCAGGAGATAATTAGAAAAGCTGCCTGCAGCTGCCACTCGGGCGGTGAAGCATGAACTGGATGACACATGTGAAAATTTGTCCATCCTGGGAGGCCAAAGAGGAGGCAGCAGAAACCTGGAACATCTAAGTTTTGAGGCTTAATGAGAGCTCCAGCATCCTCTCCCCACATACAAAGAACACCAGTGGACCCGTTAGTCTGCCCATAAATGAGGTCCATAGAAACTGAGCCATTAGTTTTCTCATAGAATTTAAGGTCACCCAGTCCTGGCTGATGTTTTGACAAACTGTACAACTCATTGCAGGAATAAAAGTGAACTTTCCCCTCCAGCTTAGGGGTGAGTGGAATCTGTGACACCACATTCACCCAGATCCTCCTCAGAAGAGGCCTTGCTTCTCCAGAAGCATCAAGGGTGGATATGACCAGCCCGTTGCAGGTTTGGACTAATTCGCAGACAGAGTGCACAACTTCCCCTTTCACATGGCATCCTTAGTCCTCAAGTGCTCATCCCAGTGAGGTATTCCTGATAGTGAAATGAGCAGGCTCTACAGGTAGGTCCCTGGGTTCAAATTCCTGAAGCTGCTACTAATTTGATCCACTTTCTCTTTTGTTAATATTAAAAGAGCTCATACTATAAAGCTTTTATTATAGTACCTGGCACATAATAAGTGCTCAAGCAATGTTAACTGTTCTCACTATTTATCCAGCAACTATCACCATGGTAGTTACATGTTTAGAAGTATATATTACGAAGAATTTGATGTTTTTAAAACAAAGTACAAAATTAAAATGACCAGAAAGATATAGGATTTTCTCCTTAGGTAGTTGAAGAACTATTCTTACAATCCTATTGATAATATTCATTTCCTTAAAGAAATTACAGCTAAAGTTCTGTCTGAATTATCACAAATTCTGAAGTGATGGTATCTTAATTATTGATTCTGAACCTCTTTCTTAATGCTTATCTTTCACACTCATATCATGTTATCATGAAGTCTTCTGACTCTGGTAATGGTAGTATCTTCTTTCAGACTAACCCTCCTACCAACTACGTTTTATATATATATATATATATATATATATATATATATATATATATACACACATATATATACATACACACATATATATATGTATATATGTATATATTACATATTCTAGACAAAATGTAAAGAGCAAACATTTAAAGTCACTGGAGAGTGACCCAAAGGAGGCAGAATTGGGAAGGCATTCAACGCTTAAGAGGCAACTAAAGTGAGTAAGACCCACGTTATTCTTTTTTTTCTGGTGGGCACACTCTGATCCTGGGCATGGAAGATAAGCTCCAGTAGAGAGCCTTAATATTACTAGCCTGAGTATTTGTGGACTACCATAGTAACTAGAAATTGTAAGAAATCTCAGAAGGGAGTCACAATAGTGGGAGCCCCCAAATCTGTGCATTAACTACCCCCAAGTTCTCTGTTAACCTTTGAACTGTACTTGTGCAGGGTAAGATTCTAAGGACTCAGGAGGGAAGTGATAGCTGGAAAGCTGAAAGACCTGTGCATAGATTTCAGTGGCCACTCACCACAGGGGATACAGAGTTTGAAGTTCAAGACCCATCAAATTAGAAGGATTTGGTAAATGTCTTTGGCATCAATTAAAACTCCAGAATGGCCATGCCCTAGGGACAAAGATTTCGTCTCAATTTCTAAAATGAAAGAACCTAGATGCAAAAGCCACACATTTTATGATTCTATTTATATGAATGGTTAGAGAAAGTAAGTTTATAAACACAGAAAGCAGATCAGTGGTTGCCTAGGGCTGGGGGAGAGAGTGGGGATTAACTGCAAGCAGGCATAAGGGAGTTTCTGGAGTGATGGAAATGTTCTAAAACTGAGCTGTGGATAAACAAAATGGGGTATATATACACAATGCAATATTATTTAGCCTCAAAAAAAAGGAAAGTCTGACACATGCTACAACATAGATGAAAGTTGAAGGCAGTAGTATATTAAGTGAAACAAGCCAGTCACAAAAGGACAAATACTATATGATTCAACTTATATAGGAACCTAGTGTAGTCAAATTCACAGAGACAGAAAGTAGAATGGTGGTTTTCGTGGCTGGAAAGAACAGGGAATGGGTAGTTATTGTTCAACAGGCATAGAGTTTCAGTTTAGCAAAATACAAAGGAGTTCTGGAGATGGCTGCAGTAATAGTTGCCCAACAGTGTGAATTACTTAATGCCAATGAACTATACATTTAAAAATAGTTAAAATGGTAAATTTTATTTTATCTGTATTTTACAATTTAAAAACACTGTATTGTGATTATAGTTGCACAACTCTATAAATTTACCAAAAATCATTGAATTATATACTCACAATGGGTGAATGTTATGGTATGTAAACTGTGCTCCAACTAAGCTATTAAAAAGACCCTGAAAGAAAAGTAAAGACCTTATCCCCAGGGTGAGAGATTTGCCTTAGGAATAATGACAAAACTAAAACAAACCTACTCTGAGAAAGACTAGAACCAAGATCTCCCAGGCTCAAGGTGACCGTCCTGCAGTACAACTACCTGTTAGAACAAAATTACACACTCTTCAGAGGAAGATAACAGAATTCCCCACTGTCTGTAATTTATTATTACTGTAGCAAGTATGTATGCAATTCAATCTCACTACATGTGGGAAAAATAGAAAAATGTGACTCATAGTCAAGAAAAAAAATTAGTTAATAAAAACAGGCCAGGAGATGGTCCAGATGTTGGAATTAGAAGAAAGGGACTTTGAAATCACTAAAAATATTTAAGGACTCTACAGGAAAAGATTAGTAGGAGAGATGAGAAGACACAGAATTTTAGAAGCTATATAGAATTTGTAGAAAATTTGAGAAAGAAAAGAACCAAATGAAAATATTAGAACTTAAAAATATAATATCTGAAATAAAAAATTCAGTGGATCGCTCTAAAAGAAGATTGGCCATAACAGAGAAAATAATTGATGAATTTGAATGCAGCTCAATAGAAGTCATCCAAACAGAAGTGCAGAAAAAGAACATATTTTAAAAAAATAAACAGAACATGAATTATCTGTGGAATAGCATAAAGCAGCCTAAGACACATGTCATTGCAGTCCCGGAAGGAAAGAAGAGAAAGCACTGGGCAGAAAATATAGTTAAAGAAATAAGGACCAAAATTTTTCTAAAGTTGATCTCAACCCACAGATCCAGGAAGCTCAGTGAAACCCAAGCAGGATTAAAAACAAATAAAACCACACCTGGTAACCTCAAAGGAAATTTCTAAAAACAAAAGATGAAAGAAAAACCTTTAAAGCAACCAGAGTTTAAAAAGACTCATCCCATAAAGGGAACAAGAACAAAAATTAGGGCTTTTAACAAAAAGAGTAGAATTCAGAAGACAATGGAACCACATCTTTAAAAAACTGAAAAAAAACCCCAAACCGTCAAACATTCTATACCTAGCAAAAACATCTTTCAAAAATGGAGGTGAGTCTATACTACAAAGCTACAGTAATCAAGACAGTATGGTACTGGCACAAAAACAGAAATATAGATCAATGGAACAGGATAGAAAGCCCAGAGATAAACCCACGCACATATGGTCACCTTATCTTTGATAAAGGAGGCAGGAATATACAGTGGAGAAAAGACAGCCTCTTCAATAAGTGGTGCTGGGAAAACTGGACAGGTACATGTAAAACTATGAAATTAGAACACTCCATAACACCATACCCAAAAATAAACTCAAAATGGATTAAAGACCTAAATGTAAGGTCAGACACTATCAAACTCTTAGAGGAAAACATAGGCAGAACACTCTATGACATAAATCACAGCAAGATCCTTTTTGACCCACCTCCTAGAGAAATGGAAATAAAAACAAAAATAAGCAAATGGGACCTGATGAAACTTAAAAGCTTTTCCACAGCAAAGGAAGCCATAAACGAGACCAAAAGACAACCCTCAGAATGGGAGAAAATATTTGCAAATGAAGCAACTGACAAAGGAGTAATCTCCAAAATATACAAGCAGCTCATGCAGCTCAATATCAAATAAACAAACAACCCAATCCAAAACTGGGCAGAAGACTTAAGTAGACATTTCTCCAAAGAAGATATACAGATTGCCAACAAACACATGAAAGGATGCTCAACATCACTAATCATTAGAGAAATGCAAATCAAAACTACAATGAGATATCATCTCACACCGGTCAGAATGGCCATCATCAAAAAATCTACAAACAATAAATGCTGGAGAGGATGTGGAGAAAAGGGAACACTCTTGCACTGCTGGTGGGAATGTGAATTGGTTCAGCCACTATGGAGAACAGTATGGAGGTTCCTTAAGAAACTACAAATAAAACTACCATACGACCCAGCAATCCCACTACCGGGCATATACCCTGAGAAAACCATAATTTAAAAAGAGTCATGTACCAAAATGTTCATTGCAGCTCTATTTACAATAGCCAGGAGATGGAAACAACCTAAGTGTCCATCATCGGATGAATGGATAAAGAAGATGTGGCACATATATACAATGGAATATTACTCAGCCATAAAAAGCAACACAATTGAATTATTTGTAGTGAGGTGGATGGACCTAGAGACTGTCATACAGAGTGAAGTAAGTCAGAAAGAGAAAAACAAATATCATATGCTAAGACATATATATGGAATCTAAAAAAAAAAAAAAGTTTCTGAAGAACTTAGGGGCAGGACAGAAATAAAGATACAGACGTAGAGAATGGACTTGAGGACACGGGGCAGGGGAAGGGTAAGCTGAGACGAAGTGAGAGAGAGGCATGGACATATATACACTACCAAATGTAAAATAGATAGCTAGTGGGAAGCAGTCGCATAGCACGGGGAGATCAGCTCGGTGGTTTGTGTCCACCTAGAGGGGTGGGATATGGAGGCAGGGAGGGAGACACAAGAGGGAGGGGATATGGGGATATATGTATACGTATAGCTGATTCACTTTGTTATACAGCAGAAACATACACACCATTGTAAAGCAATTACACTCCAATAAATATGTTAAAAAGAGAAAAAAAAAGAAAAAAAGTCTGGGCAAGATTAAGAGAAAATTTTCCATTTTACAATGTGATTTGGAGATTCATCCCCACCAGTGCATAGAGGTGTTTACATTCCCTTTTTTATTCATCTTTTTTTTTTTTTTTTTAGAAAAATTTCAAAAGATCTCCATTGGCCCAGATTGGTTGGTATTCTAGCTTGTATTCTGTAAGTTATTTTACATTCTAAATAAATTTATCTTTCTACTGTTCTGCATCTTTCATGTGCTCACAAGGCACTGTTCAGGATCCCCTGCACTCCACTCCAGTTACAACTTTATTCTCTGTCTCCTTGTCTACAGTACTAGCATTATAATGTTTGTGAATCTTTTCCAATAAGATGAAAATGCAACTCTTACATTGTCTGCCCAGTCCAAGACTTCCCCTGATCAGAGAGCTGCCTACATTTAGGTGAGCCTCTTATATTTACACAGAACTCAATCATTCAACAAATATTTATTAAGCACATTCCATCTGCCAGGAAGTGTTATAAGAGCTAGAAATCAGCAGTGAACAAGACAGAAAATAGCCTATTCTAATCCGGTTTTGGAGATAGACAGTCAGGAAGCAAGCAATAAATGCATGTTCTTATATATGGCAAAAATAAAATGGGATAATTGGATAGGGTGTACAAAAGTAAAAGGTACTTTATATTAGATGCCTATAGAAAGTGTCTCTGAGGTGCCGTTATAACTGACACTTGGAAGGTGAAAGAAAACCAGGCACATGGGTACCCGGAGTAGAATATTCCAGGCACAGGAAACCATAGGACAAGGGAATGACTGGCCTAGCTCAGTGACAGAGAGAGTCAGAATGGCCAGAGATGGGGAGAGAACTGTGAGGTCTACGAGATCCCCTCCCAATAATGTGGAGCTAAGACCTACGAGAAACTAAGACTAGGGGGTCCTATGAGCAAAATCATTAACTGCCCAACCTTTTGTGTTCTCCTAGACCTATCTTAGAATTGTCAGGTCACCAGAAAGCATAGTCCCAGAATCACTTTATGTCAGTTTCTCAGTAATGGATATTCACCAGATTTACAAACAATTATAAGACACACTATTTCACTTCGGTTTTTTCTGTCCTGTCATGTCCTGTCCAACACAGTAACATCTCCGGAGGTAGAAATAACAAAGAAAGCATAGAAATTAATTCTATGACACCAGATAATGGTGTTAGGGAATTAAATATTGTTATTGATGATTAAGTAACATCAGAAGCCAGAAACACTGTATAAGCCCCCTTCAGCCCTGGGATAGAGAGAAGTAAGAGATGAGAGAGAAAGGATCCTCCAGGGAACCAGCATCAGATCCTGCCAGAATATTAGGGCCTTAACTCAGGAAAGGGTGCTGTTTAGAGGACTAGAGGGAAAGAGGACAAACTTGGTCACTCCCTGTTTCCCTTGGGTCAGTCTTTCCACTGGAGAAGAGAAATGAGTGTCAAGCATTTTTGTTGGAAGCATTTTTGCTGAAGACGTTAAAGCTGACTCTGGGTCTCACACAACTAAATTAGCTGGAGAAGACAGAATGCTCTTTTCGTATTTTTATTTGTTGTTAAGTATTAACCAGCAAGCAAATTTTAAGACCAGAAATTATTGACCCCATAATTCTATCTTTTTAATAAAATTTAATTCAATAAAAATTTTAACTTTTTCAATCTCCATTTCCAGTCTTTTTTCCTAGACTCACTTACAGGTAACATTGTAGTAATGGTTTTATAGGTACAATCTCATGATTTTTAGTGCTGGGGGGTATTTTGAAAGGAGGAAACTGGCTCCATTTCTGGTCATCTGAGAAGAAGTAGGCTGGACGGTCTGGGTGGAACACAACTCTGGTTTTTCAATTTTCACAACAGAATGACAACTCTGCCTTCTGTGCATCTGGTCTCTAAGCATGTGGTTCTCACTTTCATCAGTAACGTAAACTGCATGTAGAACAAGCACTTGTCAGAGAAATTGACTGTCATCCAAAAGCTCTTATATCCAATAGGACAGAATCGAATGGACAAGAATACCACCTGTTTCTTTTAGATTTACCAAGCTCTATCTTGGTATTGTTAGATCAATAGAAAGTACAGGTCCAGAATCACACTACCTCAGCTCTTCATTTCACACTGTATTCTTTATAAAGGGTTGATACTGGAAGATTTCATGCAAGAAGTACCTTTGTCCCCTTTTCACTGTGAACTAGATTTACCTATGAAAAAAGACGCACACTGTAAATCAATTGTGAGTTTTCGTTCCAGAAAAATGTTGCTTTCTGTGGAGCTTTCTCATATGCTTCCCTTTTCTAAAAATTAAACCATAAAATGAGGATGATGTGACCAAATGCACCTCGTGGTTTGGCTCAGCTGCTTGGAAAGTCAGCCACGTTCGTGACCCAGTAGAGCAAACATTTCACCTCAGATTATCTGTTAACACCTCTTCCTGCTCTTTATAAATAGTTTTAGTTTTCATCATTAATTTTGCGCTGTGCTAACTTTTACAAGTCATATCGAATCTTCTATAATATATTTAATACGTACCAAAGGAGTGGTACATACTCAAAGTCTAAAGGAATAGTTCAGGGAGTCAGGACAATTCTGTGGACCAAAGGCGCCAAGCTTTCAGTGACCTCATTGCAACTCTATGACTAGAGAAAGGAGGACATTCCTGCAGGAGTATTGCTTAAACAAATACAGTGAAAAAATATTCTCTGTAGCAGTGAATACATGCCTGACCACAGTGAAGGATTGGTGGGGGGAAATAGTGAAGCAGGAAGCTGGAAAGACATCAGGGTCAATCTGTAGAATGCTTTGAACATCAAGTTTATGAGTTTAATTTCCCGTAAGTGATTTTTGAGCAGGAAGGAGACTGATGAAATTACCTTGATGATTTTGACCAAGATGGCACCATTAATAGATCTACATCCCTCTGGAGGATAGGTTGTTTTTTTTATGGGATGTTGAGAGTTTATTTTTAGATATTAAATTTTACGTCCCAGTAGGAAATCTTGGTGGAAATGCCCAATAAACTCTGAGATAGGCATCTGAACTTGCTATCAATGTCAGAAAGACAGATTTAGGAATTATCTGTATAGAGGAGCATTAGAGAAGCAGTGAGAAGAGATGAGTGCTCTGGGTGCATTCTCCTTCAATAAACATTTTAAATAACCCCAGAGAGCTACCACATCCAAAAAGAAGACTAGACTCTGCTCAATTAGAGGGCAGGTTGTGAAAATAGGGCACTCGAATGCCCTCAAAATGACGCCTCCTCTCAGTCCAACAAATAGGCTAAATTTAGAACAGTCTTTAGTTGCTTCATTACTAGGATTAAAGAGTTCATGAACAATTTTTTTTTTTGCAAGGGGGTAATAAATAATGAAGCTGAGGTGTTGAATGAAGAAGAAAATGTATGCTGTCTATAAACTGAGAAAACAAATTCTTCAGAGAATAACAAAAAAGCAATACTGCCCACTCAGCTGGGGGAAAATGAATAGGAGGCAGTGCCTCAAGGTTGGTCAGTGACAGCCTTAAATTGCAAATATTACCTAATGTCAAGAGAAATAAGCTCACACTCTGAGAAGCCACAGCCCGCTGTTAAAATCACTTGAGAGAATAGGAGGAAAGAGGAAAATAAAGGTACCACTGGCACCTTTATAGCAAATGTAAGACCTTTGGGAAGTGGGACTCAGGCATTATAAATGAGCGATGTAAGTTAAATTCAAAAATAGCCTGGTTCTAATTGTATTTGTCAGAACTGGTTAGCCTGAAGTTGGCCATGTGTAAAAGAGAATGTTGCAGAATGGGAAGCTAGGTGTGACCTATGGGGAGGTGAGCAGTAGCGTGTGGAGATGAGGCTATAGGAGATGAAACTGGAGAATTAAGGGACACAATGACAGGTCAAAGAGTTTGGCCGCCACCCTAAAGGTAACGGGATTTATGAGAAATTTGTAAGGAAGGGGAACAACAGATTCCTATTTATGTTGGAAAAGGGGACTCCAGTGCAGATGCATACAACTGCCTGGAGTGGGCCAGAGACCAGCAGAGGGAGGCCAGCTAGAGGTCTTGCAATAAGCACTGCTGAGGACTTGCCCTAGGAAACCACTGGGAAACAAGCGTGGTGTGGGAAGAAGGGGTAAGTGACCATTATCCTTTTAGTAGAGTCATGGGCTTTAGAAAGCCATTCTCTAAGTCATCTTTTTAATCACCATCCCTCTTATCCTACATGCTTTTTTACAAATCAGTCTTCCAGGCAATACAACTTTCTTGGAAGTGAGGAGAAAGGGCATATAGAAGCAATAACACCTCACTTAGCAAAATATACTATAGAATCTTCAGGGTTATTGTAGAGCTCAAGAAAGGATGCTGATGCATGAACTGTTGTCCTCAATTTCCTCTTCCTTTTGAGGTTTTTCTTTTGATTCTCATGTTCCCAATACATGGATCCCAAAGGATGTGGAGTCTACCTTCAAGCTCTGATTATACCGGACAAAGCTCTTCCCAGGTTTCCTCTTAGCACTGCCAAGAAATGCTATGACAATGGAGATCCAAAATGGAAATCTGGAGAGAGACACCAGATCTTCTAAGCTCAGCCCCTGGAGCAAGCCTTCAGGTCAGATCACAAGTGTATTGGAAACTTTAGCACTTGAATGCATACAGACCTGAGTTAAGCTCAAATCCTAACTCTCCTAAATATTCTTATGACCTTAGCCAGGTCCTCAAATGCTCTAAATCAGTAATATATGACTCAAAGGGCAGTTGAGACAACTTAGAGATAGATACCATTTAAAAAGCAACTGACACTACATGGGCATGTGTATAAGTTAGTAGTTTAATTTGGCTGCTGGCAAAAGAGATCCAACTCCAGTGGATTAAACACACAAGGGTTTATTCTCCTACAGAAAAGAAGCCCGGGGGTAGGAAGTCCAAGGCTGGTATGACAGATCCAGAAGTCTTTAGGAGCCCAGACACCTCCTATTTTCAATCTCTTAAGTCATCGCATAGTCAAGATGGCTGCTGGGCACAGTGGAGGGGAATAATTCAACCCTCCCTTCTGGGAGCCTGTCCAGAAGTAACTGTCACTTACATCTCTGACCAGAAATTAGTCACACAGCGATACCTAACTGCAAAGTAGACTGGAAAACCTAGTTTTTCAGCTGGGCACACTGCCCTGGGTTCTTTTACAAAAAAGGAAGAATTGGCATTTGATAGGTTCTGTCTGCTACAACTTTCATTAAATGTTGGTCCCCTTCACTTTCAATATAAAAACATTCAATGTAGAATTTAATATCACATCCTTAATTTTTACTGATCAGTGACACACTAAATGGCCAAAGAATATTTCTGCATCTTTCAAGAAATCCTTAATATATCATCCAAAGTGTTCACTGTTCCTTGACTTAGGCAATAAATTAGTGCCAGATCAAAACTCCATTTCTTCTGATTGAAGAGATTTTCTGGTTTGTTTTTCTTTTTAGCAGATAAGAGCTACATTTTGTATTTTCTTATATTGTGCACTTCATTTTAACACAAACCTTAGTCTAAATTCCAGATACAATCATCTCCAATTATTTTCTTAATTGATTCTTGAACTTTTACTCTTATTTTAATAATTCTTAGAGAATTTGCATGTCGGATTCTTTTGAAAGTTTAAGGAGGCTGAAGTAACAAATCTAAAGATTTGGCACTTGTTCAGAGTTCCTTTGAAGTGTTCTTCAGCTCCAGCGCTTAAATAATTAATAGATAGTTGAAAACTTAGTTTCCAAGGCACTTTATGAAGAGAATTACCATTAAACTAATGCCAGTAATGTCTTAAGATCTGGGAGTACAATTGTTTTCATTCATTTCAAATATGATGTTACTGAGTAGTTCTAGATGCAGAACTAGAACTCTGGTGATGGCCAAATACTTTTAAGGAACTAAATCTAAGATGACAAGAAAAAAGAATTGCTACATGACAGCATTGAATAAAATGGACATTTCAGAGAGGAAAAAAAATAACAAGAGAAATGGAAAAATTCATAAGATAAAAAGCAGAATGTGCCGCGTGATGCTATTTAGAGGGCAAAACGCTGAAAAGTTAACAAATGAAGATTAATCAATGGTCCTGGCTTTAAAATAACAAAACACAAAAAAGTACGATTCATCTGCTTAGGACAAGTGGAGACATTTCTTTTTTTCTCAGCTGCCCACTGTAAGAGAGCATATATTAAGAGATGAAGGAATAAGCTGAGACAAAAAAAAAAAATGAGTTCTGATAATCTTCAACTAGAAAGAAAGCAGATTTTTAAAAATGAATCCGCTGTCCTTTCTCCTCACCTCACGTCTCACCTGATTTCCCATGATGCACTCTAACTCCCTATCCTCTCCAAATTGACCTGTTTCCTCCCAGAGCCCCAGCCAAGCTGTGCACCTCTTTAATGTGCCCTATACATCCCTGTCTTCATGTCTTTCCTCAACATCTTCCTCCTCGGGAAAGTCTCACGTAGCTATATCTTAACCACCCTTTCGGGACCAGCTAAAAACCTATGTTTTCTGACAGTTTCTCATTATAATCTTTTCTCTAAATTCACCTGCACTTGGGTCTGCCATAGAACACAGCCTATGTACGGACTAATAGCTTTGAGGTTCTTTTACGTACGCTGGTCTTTTTTAGAGGGGAGGTCACACATGGTATGGAAACCACATCCCATGTTCTGATGACGTAACTGTGCCTGATGCAAAGCTGAGCACAGGTAGTGCTACTATAGAGAGGGCAACGCAGAATCCAGTGCTTTCTGGATGCATGTTCTCCTTCTCTCTCTGCATGCAATTGTTAACTCTCCCAGTAACCGTCTACCATTAGCACCTGATCACCTTTTGACTTCCTTGGTAGTTCTCCTCCTTGAGAACCAAAGCATCAGGGAGAGAGAGAGGTGAGTTGAGGGGTTTAAATTTCAAAGACTGAACTGGCTTTGTTCTAAAGTACTTTGCCCTTTGACACCCTCCGAAGGATCCTCTGTCTCATCCTATAGGATTCTAACAGCCACACTGCCACCGTATTTGGTATTTGCCAGGAAGTCTAGGGATCATTGTATTTTACGGCCTTTTTTCCTTTATATCATTCCACAAATATTTAATGAGCACCCACTATATCTTCAAGGAATCATCCTATATACTAGAGATATGGCACTGATTAATATAGTCAAGCCCCTGCAGTGGGGTAAATAGTGGCCCTCCGAAAGATATGTCCATCTGGAACCTATAAATTCAATCTTATTAGGGAAAGGAACCTTTGCAAAGGTAATTAAGTGAAGGCTTTTGAGATAAGATCATCCTGGATTAGGATGGGTCCTAAATCCCACGATAAGTCTTTAGAAGGGAAGGGGAAACAGAGACACAGACACAGAGAAGCACAGGGGAGCAGGCCATGTGAACACGGAGGCAGAGATTGAGGTGATGCGCCTAGGAGCCACGCAAGGCCAGGATTGCCAGCAGTCACCAGAAGCTGGGAGAGGCAAGCAGGCACTCTCCACCAGAGCCCTCAGAGGGAACTCAGCACTGCTCGGTTCCTCAGGGAACTCACCGGGGCTCAGCCCTCTGGCCTCAGAACTCTGTGAGAACACATTTCTGTTGTTTTAAACCACCAGGTCTGTTATCATTTGTTTCCGCAGTCCTAGACAACGAATGCATCCTCTCATGGTACTTATCATTATAGCGAAAAGACAAAATAAACTAACAAGGAAGTGTAATACAGTGAAAGGTAAGTGCATAAAGAGAACAAAACAGGACAAAGTGAAAGATGTCACCAAGAGCTACTTTAGGGAGTGAGGAAGATGACTGAATCTCTTCTAGTACTTCCTGGGAAATAATATTTGGAAAGAAAATTTATGAAGTCCAAATTAATTAACTTGTTAAGTAATTTTTCCATGGGATTTTTAGAGTATTTTCTTCTGGTCATTTTAAGACATAAGTGAGGTGTTAGTTTTTCCAGATATCTGGTCTAGGGCATCATTAACACTTATCTAATGACCTGGAATGGACAGTACAAATTACTCTGAGTGGTGGCCACATCATGTAACTTAAGACTAAAATAAAACGATGAAATAAATCACTTATTAAGGAAATAGATAATAAATGTCATCACAAACATCATCCACATTATATTTCTTCATATAACAGTTAGTTAAGTACCCATTGTTTTCATGGTATTATGAAAATGTTGGGGATACAGAAAATACAGTAAAATAGATGTGATCTTGTGCTAGGGGAGTCTGCAGTCTACGGGGAAATACTGACACTGAATAGGTAATTTCAAGTAAAAAAGGATGTTTAAATATACATTCTTTTTTTCATATATATATATTCTTTTCCATTATGGTTTATCATAGGATATATACTTCAATTAAAAAAAAAGAATGTTTAAAAATAAGACAAGTGGGAATTCCCTGGCAGTCCAGTGGTTAGGACTCTGCGCTTTCACTGCCAGGGCCTGGGTTCAATCCCTGGCCGGGGAACTAAGATCCTGCAAGCCCTTGTGGGATACCCATGGTGCGGCCAAAAAGAAAAAGAAAAAAAGAAATGATTTTTAAAAATAAATTAAAAATAAAAATGAGACAAGTATAGGATAAGGCAGGGGGTGGGGGTCATACAGAGAGGCAGACAGTAAAGACCTCCCTGGCTTGTATGTTTCCTTAATTCAGCAAATATTTCCTAAGGGCAACTACATCCCAGGCACTGTTTTAGTCATCTGGGATATATCAATGAACAAAACAGGCCAAGATCCCTGTTCTCGTATGGATCCACCTACCAGGGGAGACAGGCAATAACAGACCCAGTACATGGATTATTTAGTGTTGTACAATAGGTAAGTGCCACGGGGAAAGGAAAAAGTAGAGCAGGGTAAGTAATGTTGGGAGTGAGAGGTAGCAGACAGGCTTGCCATGTACATAGGAGAGCAGGAAGAGTGTCATTGAGAAGGGGACATTTGAGCAAAGATTTGAAGGAAAGGATGAAGTTAGCCCAGCAGACATGTGAGCAAAAAGAATTCCAGCAGGAGAAACAGCCAGTGCAAAGGCCCTGTGGCAGAGTGTACCAGGTTTGTCCAAGGAACAACCAGGAAGCCCGTGTGGCCGAAGTGGAGGGAATGACAAGAGGGTAGTGGGAGGCGAGATCAGAGATGTAACCTGGGATCAGATCCTTTAGGACCCTGTAAGCTATTGTGACACTTACTTCTCTCATGATGAACGGAGCGCCATCGTGAGAAGTGCTCTTTCCTTATCTTCGTATAGTCTCAGTGACCTCATGGCTCAACTTTAATGTGACTCCTAACTTGACTATCAGAGATATTTGCTGTTGCCGACAGAAAGTTTGTAATTCCTTCCAGTAACAGCCACATATATTCTTCTCCTCCCCCCCGGTGCTACCCACACACAACTAGGAAAATTGCACCCCGATGAATAGAAGGGCTTGCCAGGACTCTGACAGGAAAATGGCATGAGTGCATTTATTACAGGTGAAAGAATAAAGCCCATTCACAAATCAAAGGGAGCTAATTTTCAAAGGTCACCTAGCCCACCGTCACTCTGGGAAGGTGTGGGAGCGAAGATGAACGGTCTTCCAATTGACATGCGGGTCCGGGACATCTAAGCACCAAGTCACACGCCAGAGTGTTTTTCATCCTGTCAACAGTATGATAGAACTGGGCCAAGGGAACGTTTTTCACTTTCAACAGGACAATGAGAAAAGTGTACGCTGAAACCTGAAGAAAAGAGGAGAATTTCTCCTCGTTTGGAAAACCATTCAAAAGCATGGCCCAACAAGAAAACAAAGTGACCCAGGAGACAACCAGGCTTTGATGTTGTTCTTCAGATGAAAGTTCTGAGAGAAACAGGACTGCCCTACTCACCCAGAGGAGCGCTATTAGATGAGCCACAAGGAAAAGAGGAATCCTGCACAACAAGTTCTATTCTCCACGTAGAGGACCCACCTTGAACCAGAAACCATGATGCAGTTTTCTTCTTCAAATAAAATAAAGATCCATAGTCTCTACAATGACATAATTGCAAGCCAGGAAAACTCCCGGGTAGGAACAGGACTTACAGAAGTGGATCTCAGGCGAGTAGCCTCTTACACCTAGAACAAGCAACCCAGGTATCGTGCCCTAGGTATCAGCTACATAGCCTACACTACATTTCCAAAACAGGCTCAAATGTCTTCAGATACCGTGTTTTGCTTCCGGTTATAAATAAATAAGTCCTGGGGATATAATGTTCAGCATGGTGACTGTAGTTAAAAACACTGTATTGTATGTTTGAAAGTTGCTAGCAAAGTAAATCTTAGTTCTGATCGCAAAAAGAAAAAGGTGTGACTCTGTGTGGTGACGGATGTTAGCTAGATTTATTGTGGTGGTTATTTCACAGTATATACAAATATTGAATCATTATGTTATACACCTGAAACAAACATAATGTTATATATCAATTGTATCTAAATATTTTTTTAAATTACCCTTTGTATTTTTAGAGAAATTCCTTATAAATTCTTAACCTTGTCGGGGGCAGGGCAGTGGAGAAGGGGACGTTATGCTTTGCTTTTATCTGAACTACAACTCCTATAACCGCGAACAATAAAAAACACATCAATCCTCATAAATATAGACTCTTCTAAACAAAAGGTCCTGGAGATTATCTTAGACAATACCGTCGTTTTACTGAGGAAACTGAGTTCACTAAACAGTATATAAAAGAGTCCCATGTCTCTGTCAAGTGGCTGGTGTTTTTAAGAGGTGAATTTTGAAGATTTGAAGAAGTCAAAGTGCTAGAAACTCTGCTTAATTTGTTTCTCCTCATGTTAAAGTCAATTCAGTTCCAAACAGGGATAATTGTACTATGGAACTCCAGGAGGTATCATTCATACTGTAGCCAACAGCAAAGCTCCTCCTGGAATTATGCAGTACAGAGTCTGGGCAGATCTACTCAATGGTCCTTCCCAGAGATTCCTTTAGTTATTAGTCTTGGGTTAGGTAAAAGGATGCTTTGACTTTCAGTGCAGATTTTGGAATGACCTGCTTTGACTTCATTCTTTCAGAAGTTGGTTAAGTGCAAAGTTTGACTAAAACAAAATAAGAAGAGCTATTCAGAAGACATTGCCTCTGTAGGGGAGGAAAAAAACTCTTCCTCTACCTTACTAGGTTCTCTGGCTGGGGCCCTAGAAATTAAACTGACAAAAGACAGATTAATAAGAGAAAAACAGTGTATTAATACATGCAGCACACATACACTCAGGAGAAACTGACAAGTAACTCAAAGGGGTGGTTATAACTTGGGGCTTATACAGCATCTTAACAAAGAACAGTGCATGTGTAGAGAAGTGACAAGACAGAGAAAATGGGTTTAGCTTTTAGGGGCCAGAAACTGTGGAAAAATAAGTATATGGGCGGAACTAATGGAAGATAAGGGTTATTTTAGTAAGGTTTGTTATGTAGATTCCTCTTGTTCTTCTCTGGGCTGATTAAGAGTCTAGAGTTGCCTCCCTTGACTAAGAACCTAAGAGGTGTCCTCATCTCCCTGGTATGAGAGGGTGAGACACCTTTACAAATGGAAATTTATGTCCTGCTTTTAGGCAAATGAGAGGAAAGTGGAGAGTTTTTTGAAGTCTGCTGTTTCTCAATTGTCTTCAGCTCAAAATAACCTTTATACCAAAGCGGCATATTTCTAGCTGAACAGTCAACAGCCACTGTGAATAGGAGATCATGGTCTCCCAGGCAGAAACGATCTCCTCTTCTGTTTCCACCATCCCTATTCAGGCTGTCCTTAGACAGATCTATTGCTATGGGTTCTTCAATGTGATACAGAGTTGCCTCAGCCTCATTTCCGAGCTGCTTTGCTGTTCTTACTTTATTAACACCAAATTGTAGCTCTCTGTAACCACCTTCCTGTTTTCTGCCTCTAAACTTCGCTCATATTGTTTCCTTTGCTTAGACCCCCTCCCACTCATGCATCACCTGGCCAACTCTCATGCATCTTTCAGGACTAAGTTCAGATCTGACCCTTCAGAAAGTCTTCTCGGGCATCTTCTCCTCAAACCACTGGCTATGAGAAGTGATCCTCCTTTAAGCAGAAGTACTCCACGCATTAAAATTTCTTGTTTCCTTCCACTAAATCATAAGCTTCTTCAAATCATAGTTACAGACATTGAGGAGATTAGCCAACACATTGTGTCTTTATATCCTGCTCCTGGTCAAGCTTTCATGCCCAAGCAACTGGGGAGTTAATCCTCAGATAGCATTCACCATTGGCTATACTCACTACCCCGGAACATCCCCAAGTAGGTTATAATCACATCATCTGATCATTTCTTGTGGGCAATGAGTTGCACATTCTGACTCATTCCCTGATCCCCTAATATCTTTAACCCTGAGATTCCATGGCCAGTCAGAAAATCCATTTGGGGAAGTGAGTAAGCCAAATATTTAAAGTACCCAAGGGGTAAAGTTGGCCTTGCTTATAGGTGTGGTCAGCCATTGCTCACCTATCTGGGTGACTTTGATTGTGATAACTGCCTTGGAGACGAAAGACCATTATTAGAGATAAATCCCTGAATCAATGGTCAGCTGATTCAGGGAGGACTAGTTCATGTTGCCCTAATTTTTACAAGTCTGGCTGTTAGCAGAAAAGAAATATGTATTAAATTCCACTGGCCTTGCATGGTTTCAAATGCTATTCGGAGAGCTAGATCAATAATAGTTCATGAATCATTCTCACATAGAAGGATGCTTGCTGACCAGGAGAGAAGACTCTCCCCGAGTCAAGTCTAAAGAAATATTGAAAATTTTGTGCCTATAACTGAAAGTTGTTTGTCATGGTTAGATAGAATACGCTATGCAGAATTACTCAGAAAACTTTAAAGCAGTATATAATTATAATAATCAAATTCTTTCTCTCCAATTCCCCTTTTTCTAGATTTCTTGGTATATAAAAAAAATTATCCATCTTCTTTATTTCTTTAATATATTAGACATTGATTGGCACAGAGAAGACATTCAAAATATATTTATGGGGTAAACGAAAGAACAAGAAAGATACAAATTAAAAACGATTGAATTACCTCCTTCTAAGAAACACCAAGAAAGCAGCGAGCACCATGGCTCTCAGTATCCTCATCTTTATCACGAAGGGGTTGAACCAGTGTAACTGAAAGCGGAGGCCAGCTGCTCGCCACTCAAAAGCCCAAAAGCCAACAAAGAGGCAAGCTTGGTGGAAAGGAAAGTTTGCTTTACTTCGGACGCCAGCAACCAGGGTGGGAGGGCGGACTCCTGTCCAAAGGCCAACTCCCCCCGCCTGCCACTATCAGGGGACAAGAGTTTTTATAGGCAGAGGAAGGGGGCTACATGTAGAAACAGCACAGTCAGCTCTGACAGTCATCTTGAAATTGGTCACGTGGTGGTCTGACCAGTGTCATCGAGAGAGACTATTTTAGGTACAGCTAATTTTCAGTTCCAGGGTCAGTTTATTCCCATTTCTTTGAGGCCAGCTCTCAGAATTGTGGCAGCTTATGTCATGGCTACAGTCTGGTCATGATGTAGTTAACTTCTTCTGCCTGGTGGGGATTTCAGTATCTACAAGACAGCTCAAAGGACATGGCTCACAATATTATCTATAGCCCTTGAAGAGGAACTAAGGGTCCTTGACTATGCTTGATGATTAAACTATTATTATTTAGTCTTGTTGGACTGTTTTCCTCTGCTTCTGCATTTTCTCACTTCTCTGATTAAAATTATTCTTTGGCTAAAGTTTTTCCATAGACAAAAGGCAGACAGAGGACATGTGGGGAGGACCATAGCATCCTGCTCTGTTTCACTAGGTGATCTTGAAAGCTCTCTTCAAGAGCTTTGTGACCCTGGACCTAGCTTCTGTGTCAACCATCTACTTTTTATTTATGTTTATTATTGTGAGGCCCCTTTCTTCTTTCAACTTGCTTTCAGAAAATGCTAACATGCCTATGTTTACAGATGATTCTTCATTGGGAACATTTAAGATAGGCTGTTTCCTAATAGCATCTAGACAATTACAGCTCTCTCATCATTAAATTGAATTTACACCTTACTATAAGTGAGTTTCCGCCAAAGAGTTAATATTGTTCAACAGGTAAAGATTCATGGCAACTTCAACCAATGGAGATGGCACTGACTGACTTAAAAGATGGATGCTATCCCATTCTCATATATACTCTGTTTCAAGTCCACTTCCATTCAACAAGTATTTCTTTAGGACTGATTGTGTGTCAGGCATTGTGCAAAGCACTGTCCCCTTGGTCCACAGCCTGTACTTAGTTTGCATTACATACACAAATTTAAAAAATAAATTAATTTCCTGCATGTAAATAAACCTCCAGATAGTCTAAGAAACTAAGCTTTAAAGTGCTTTTTGTCAAATATATAATTACCTTGGAGCGGCCTTATAAGTCTTAAGAGGCCAACAACCCAAGTCACAGAGGACCATAGGCTCACTGCAGTGTCCCCTAATCTACCACAATTACCAGCAATGATGCCTATCTTCCCTACACATTATGTGGACTGTGTACCAGACAGGGTATGTGTACCCAAAAGAATCTCGAAACACAGCCTGGCCTTCAAGGATTTTATGACACTGTAAAGAATTCTTTGTTTAGTCAAACCTCAGCTCTGTTGAAGGTCAGCAAACTACACAACATGACAAAGGAAAAGTATCCACATATCCACAGTCCACAAAGAGAAAACACACAATGGCTATCAAGAACAAGTTGGAATGAGACAGGAGAGAAGCTGGAAAGCGAGCTAGAGAGCTAATGATTCCACAATTAACAGAAGATTAAAATGCCTCAAAGAAATTTTTGCTTAGGGCATCCCAAATATCTACACTGCTGTCAGTCACCATTCCACAAGTTCTGAATTTTTGCACTTAAAACAGGATGTCCATAGACACCATAAAATACTATGAGGGGCTTGTGGTATAGTCACTTAATTGTATCTGAAACAGAAAGTGACTAATGCTTATTAATCTTTCAGAAGGAAAACATTCATATTATCACATTTGTAATGTCAATATTTAATGCCTCACTTTTTATTTATTTATATCTTTATTGGAGTATAATTGCTTTACAATGGTGTGTTAGTTTCTGCTGTACAACAAAGTGAATCAGCTATATGTATACATATACCCCTATATCCCTTCCCTCTTGCGTCTCCCTCCCACCCTCCCTATCACACCCCTCTAGGTGGTCACAAAGCACCGAGCTGATCTCCCTGTGCTATGCTGCAGCTTCCCACTAGCTATCTTTTTTACATTTGGTAGTGTATATATGTCCATGCTGCTCTCTCACTTCGTCCCAGCTTCCCCTTCCCCTGCTGTGTCCTCAAGTCTGTTCTCTATGTCTGTCTTTATTCCTGCCCTGCCACTAGGTTCATCAGTACTGTTTTTTTAGATTCCATATATGTACGTTATAATGTCTCACTTTAAAAAAATCTTCTTAAAAATAATCTTCTTATGGGGAATAATCCTTGCTACTTACTTGGTACACTATTGATGAAGAAAGAGAACGTAATTGGGGGAAGTTTAAGGAAAAGTGAGCAGAGAAAGGAAAGGTGTCAAATATTAAAGAAAAGTCTACCAGCTGTTTTTTCATAAAAGAATCTAGCTCTGGTAATTGTAAAGCTACTTGACAACAGTTACAGTTGTATAACAGTCAAGTCTCATTAGTTTGGAATTCAGCAAGTCGGAGAAATAAAATCAACTTTCAGCACTGGTGTGAATAATCCAGGGCGTCTTTTACCTGCTCTATGACAAAGAACCCAATAAGCCCTTCTTCAGCTGGGAAACTTTTGAATAAGACAAGCTGACAGTGAGAAGAATTAAATTATTCTGCTCTTTACACTCCCCTCCTATTGGCAAACCATGATCATTATTCATCGAACTTTCTTTTTCTAGTCTTGGCACTGATGCTACACTTATAAAAGCAGACAGTTCTAAATACCTGTCATGCAGAAACTCAGAACCCTTTCCTGTTGGCTGTGAAACGCTTTCGGCTTTCAAGAAGGCATCATTGAACCCATCAAATATATGCAGATAAGGCAATATGGGAATATAATAAATACTTTCAGGGGGTAGAGGGAGGAGAAAAAGAGAGAATGAGAAATAGCAGGGAGAAAAGGAAGAATATAGTGTCTTACATAAGCATTAAGATAATCAGGATGTAAAACACTTCTTTCTCCTGGATTCTAATACATCAACCTTTCTAACTCACTTAACTCGTGTAAACGGTTGTCACGAATTTCCAAACTCAGCTGGAAACAAGTAAAGGGAAACCCAGAAGGCACTCAAGTAATGTGTAGTCACCTTAGATATATTTTGACTCACCCACTTTTTTCAGGGAAGGCTTTTGTGAAGCCAGGAAGTTTAATGGGGCAGCAGATAACATACGGAAGAGTACGGAGATTTAAATACTATTCCTGATTCTCTTCCCAGTGCCCTGTCTGACCTTTACTTTTCCTTGATTCAGGTTTTCCCATTTATAACTGAACTTCTGAGACGGCCTTGAACTAGCCTCCCCGGCTCCAGTCCGTTCTCTGCTCAGTCATCCTCCATGCAGTGCCAGGGTTATCCTTCTGTCACATATACCTACTCATGCTGTTACCACGATTGAAACATCTGCTACCGCCTCAGATAGGATAAAATCTGGCTTCTTAGCAGGCCCTTGGCAATCTAACGCTACCAATACTTCCATCTTTATCTGCCACCTCTCCCCTTGCCCCGTCCTTAAGCCAACCCATGTATCCATTGTTCCCTGAACACACCACACTTTTACTTTCATATGGGCTGTTCCCACTTCCTGGATCCCCTCCTTCCCCCACCCCCGACATCTCCATGGTAACATCACAGTCACGTGACACTCAGGGTCCTTTCAAACCCTAGATTTCATTGGGGACACTTTCTCCAAGCTTAAAGGGCAGCATACCCCTTGTTTTAAAATGCAGGTTTTAGTATTATTCAGGTAAGGCCAAACAGACCAGGAGATGATTGCTATTGAAAAGATAGCTTGAGAGAGGAGCTTCAAGATAGCGGAAGAGTAAGACGCGGAGATCACCTTCCTTCCCACAAACACATCAGAAATACATCTACACGTGGAACAACTCCTACAGAACACCCACTGAACGCTGGCAGAAGACCTCAGACATCCCAAAAGGCAAGAAACCCCCCACGTACCTGGGTAGGGCAAAAGAAAAAAGAATAAACAGAGACAAAAGAACAGGGATGGGACCTGCACCAGTGGGAGGGAGCTGTGAATGAGGAAAGGTTTCCACACACTAGGAAGCTCCTTCCAGGGCGGAGACTGTGGGTGGCGGAGCGGGGGAGCTTCAGAGCCACGGAGGAGAGCACAGCAACAGGGGTGTAGACAGCAAAGTGGAGAGATTCCCGCACAGAGGATTGGTGCCGACCGGCACTCACCAGCCCAAGAGGCTTGTCTGCTCACCCGCGGGGGCGGGTGGGGGCTGGGAGCTGAGGCTTGGGCTTTGGAGGTCGGATCCCAGGGAGAGGACAGGGGTTGTTGGCGTGAACACAGCCTGAAGTGGGCTAGTGCACCACAGCTAGACGGGAGAGAGTCGGGTTAAAAGTCTGGACCTGCCTAAGAGGCAAGATACCATTGTTTCGTGATGTGCGAGGAGAGGGGATTCAGTGCGCCGCCTAAACGAGCTCCAGAGACGGGAACAAGCCACGGATATCAGTGCATACCCCAGAGACGGGCATGAGATGCTAAGGCTGCTGCTGCCGCCACCAAGAAGCCTGTGTGCGAGCACAGGTCACTATCCACACCTCCCCTCCCGGGAGCCTGTGCAGCCCACCACTGCCAGGGTCCCGGGATCCAGCGACAACTTCCCCGGGAGAACGCACGGCGCGCCTCAGGCTGGTGCAACATCATGCCGGCCTCTGCCGCCGCAGGCCCGCCCCACATCCGTACCCCTCCCTCCCCCCGGCCTGAGTGAGCCAGAGCCCCCGAATCAGCTACTTCTTTAAACACGTCCCGTCTGAGCGAAGAACAGACGCCCTCAGGCGACCTACACGCAGAGGCCGGGCCAAGTCCAAAGCTGAACCCCGGGAGCTGTGTGAACAAAGACGAGAAAGGGAAATCTCTCCCAGCAGCCTCAGGAGCAGCGGATTAAATCTCTACAATCAAATTGATGTACCCTGCAGCTGTGGCATACCTGAAGAGACAACGAATCATCCCAAAATTGAGGCAGTGGACTTTGGGACCAACGATATACATATATATATATTTTTTTTTTTTCCCTTTTTCTCTTTTTGTGAGTGTGTATGTGTATGCTTCTGTGTGTGATTTTGTCTGTATAGCTTTGCTTTTACCATTTGTCATAGGGTTCTGTCTGTTTTTTTCTTTTTTTTTTTAAGTATAGTTTTCAGCACTTGTTATCATTGGTGGATTTGTTTATTGGTTTGGTTGCTCTCTTTGTTTTTTTATTAATTACTTAAAATTTTTTTTTACTTATTTTTTATTTTAATAACTATTTTATTTTATTTTATTTTACTTTATTTTATCTTCTTCTTTCTTTCTTTCTTTCTTTTCTCCCTTTTATTCTGAGCCATGTGGAGGACAGTCTCTTGGTGCTCCAGCTGTGCCTCAGGGCTGTGCCTCTGAGGTGGGAGAGCCAAGTTCAGGACACTAGTCCACAAGAGACCTCCCAGCTCCACGTAATATGAAACGGCAGAAATCTCCCGGAGATCGCCATCTCAACGCCAAGACCCAGCTCCACTCAACAACCAGCAAGCTACAGCGCTGGACCCCCTATGCCAAAAAACTAGCAAGACAGGCACACAACCCCATCCATTAGCAGAGAGGCAGCCTAAAATCATAATAACATCACAGACACCCTAAAACACACCAGACATGGATCTGCCCACCAGAAAGACAATATCCAGACTCATCCACCAGAACACAGGCACAAGTCCCCTCCAGCAGGAAGCCTACACAACCCACTGAACCAACCTTAGCCACTGGGGACAGACACCAAAAACAACGGGAACTACAAACCTGCAGCCTGTGAAAAGGAGACCCCAAACACAGTAAGTTAAGCAAAATGAGAAGACAGAGAAACATACAGCAGATGAAGGAGCAAGGAAAAACCCACCAGACCTAACAAATGAAGAGGAAATAGGCAGTCAACCTGAAAAAGAATTCAGAATAATGATAGTAAAGATGATCCAATATCTTGGAAATAGAGTGGAAAAAAATAAAAGAAACGTTTAACAAGGACCTAGAAGAATGAAAGAGCAAACAAACAGTAATGAACAACACAATAAATGAAATTAAAAATTCTCTAGAAGGGATCAATAGCAGAATAACTGAGGCAGAAGAACGGATAAGTGACCTGGAAGACAAAATAGTGGGAATAACGACTGCAGAGCAGAATAAAGAAAAAAGAATGAAAGCAATTGATGACAGTCTCAGAGACCTCTGGGAAAACATAAAACACACCAACATTCGAATTATAGGGGTCCCAGAAGAAGAAGAGAAAAAGAAGGGGACTGAGAAAATATTTGAAGAGATTATAGTTGCAAACTTCCATAATATGGGAAATGAAAGAGTTAATCAAGTCCAGGAAGCACAGAGAGTCCCATAAAGGATAAATCCAAGGAGAAACACGCCAAGACACATATTAATCAAACTATCAAAAATTAAATACAAAGAAAACATATTAAAAGCAGAAAGGAGAAAAACAACACACAAGGGAATCCCCATAAGGTTAACAGCTGATCTTTCAGCAGAAACTCTGCAAGCCAGAAGGGAGTGGCAGGACATATTTAAAGTGATGAAGGAGAAAAACCTATAACCAAGATTACTCTACCCAGCAAGGATCTCATTCAGATTTGATGGAGAAATTAAAACCTTTACAGACAAGCAAAAGCTGAGAGAATTCAGCACCACCAAACCAGCTTTACAACAAATATATGCTAAAGGAACTTCTCTAGGCAGGAAACACAAGAGAAAGAAAAGACCTACAATAACAAACCCAAAACAATTAAGAAAATGGTAATAGGAACATACATATCAATAATTACCTTAAATGTAAATGGATTAAATGCTCCAACCAAAAGACATAGACCAGTTGAATGGATACAAAAACAAGACCTGCATATATGCTGTCTACAAGAGACCCACTTCAGACCTAGGGACACATACAGACTGAAAGTGAGGGGATGGAAAAAGATATTCCATGCAAATGGAAATCAAAAGAAAGCTGGAGTAGAAATTTTCATATCAGACAAAATAGACTTTAAAACAAAGACTATTACAAGAGACAAAGAAGGACACTACATAATGATCAAGGGATCAATCCAAGAAGAAGATATAACAATTGTAAATATTCATGCACCCAACACAGGAGCACCTTAATACATAAGGGAAATGCTAACAGCCATAAAAGGGGAAATCAACATTAACACAATCATAGTAGGGGACTTTAACACCCCACTTTCACCAATGGACAGATCATCCAAAATGAAAATAAATAAGGAAACACAAGCTTTAAATGATACATTAAACAAGATGGACTTAATTGACATTTATAGGACATTCCATCCAAAAACAACAGAATACAGTTTCTTCTCAAGTGTTCATGGAACAATCTCCAGGATAGATCATATCTTGGGTCACAAATCAAGCCTTGGAAAATTTAAGAAAATTGAAATCGTACCTAGTATCTTTTCCAACCACAACGCTATGAGACAAGATATCAATTACAGGAAAAAATCTGTAAACAATACAGACACATGGAGGCTAAACAATACACTACTTAATAACCAAGATATCACTGAAGAAATCAAAGAGGAAATCAAAAAATACCTAGAAACAAATGACAATGAAAACACGATGACCCAAAACCTATGGGATGCAGCAAAAGCAGTTCTAAGAGGGAAGTTTATAGCAATACAATCCTCTATTAAGAAAGAACAAAAATCTCAAATAAACAACCTAACCTTACACCTAAAGCAATTAGAGAAAGAAGAACAAAAAAACCCAAAAGTTAGCAGAAGGAAAGAAATCATAAAAATCAGATCAGAAATAAATGAAAAAGAAATGAAGGAAACGATAGCAAAGATCAATAAAACTAAAAGCTTGTTCTTTGAGAAGATAAACAAAATTGATAAACCATTAGCCAGACTCATCAAAACAAAAAGCGAGAAGACTCAAATCAATAGAATTAGAAATGAAAAAGGAGAAGTAACAACTGACACTGCTGAAATACAAAGGATCATGAGAGATTACTACAAGCAACTCTACGCCAATAAAATGGACAACCTGGAAGAAATGGACAAATTCTTAGAGATGCACAAACTTCTGAGACTGAACCAGGAAGAAATAGAAAATATGAACAGACCAATGACAAGCACTGAAATTGAAACTGTGATTAAAAATCTTCCAACAAATAATAACCAGATGGCTTCACAGGTGAATTCTATCAAACATTTAGAGAAGAGCTAACACCTATCCTTCTCAAACTCTTCCAAAATATAGCAGAGGGAGGAACACTCCCAAACTCATTCTACGAGGCCAGCATCACCTTCATACCAAAACCAGACAAGGATGTCACAAAGAAATAAAACTACAGGCCAATATCACTGAGGAACATAGATGCAAAAATCCTAAACAAAATACTAGCAAACAGAATCCAACAGCACATTAAAAGGATCACACACCATGATCCAGTGGTGTTTATCCCAGGAATGCAAGGATTCTTCAATATATGCAAATCAATCAATGTGATACACCATATTAACAAATTGAAGGAGAAAAACCATATGATCATCTCAATGGATGCAGAGAAAGCTTTCGACAAAATTCAACACGCATTTATGATAAGAACCCTGAGAAAGTAGGCACAGAGGGAACTTTACTCAACATAATAAAGGCCATATATAACAAACCCAGAGCCAACACTGTCCTCAATGGTGAAAAACTGAAAGCATTTCCACTAATATCAGGAACAAGAAAAGGTTGCTCACTCTTACCACTCTTATTTAACATAGTTTTGGAAGTTTTAGCCACAGCAATCAGAGACGAAAAAGAAAAGGAATCCAAATCGGAAAAGAAGAAGCAAAGCTGTCACTGTTTGCAGATGGCATGATACTATACATAGAGCATTCTAAAGATGCCACCAGAAAACTACTAGAGCTAATCAATGAATTTGGTAAAGTAGCAGGATACAAAATTAATGCACAGCAATCCTTTGCATTCCTATACACTAATGATGAAAAATCTGAAAGTGAAATCAAGAAAACACTCCCATTTACCACTGCAACAAAAAAAATAAAATATCTAGGAATAAACCTACCTAAGGAGACAAAAGACCTGTATGCAGAAAATTATGACATGGATGAAAGAAATTAAAGATGATACAAACAGATGGAGAGATATACCATGTTCTTGGATTGGAAGAATCAACATTGTGAAAATGACTCTACTACAAAGCAATCTACAGATTCAATGCAATCCCTATCAAACTACCACTGGCATTTTTCACAGAACTAGAAAAAAATTTTTCACAATTTGTATGGAAACACAAAAGACCCCGAATAGCCAAAGCAAACTTGAGAAAGAAAAACGGAGCTGGAGGAATCAGGCTCCCAGACTTCAGACTATACTACAAAGCTACAGTAATCAAGACAGTATGGTACTGGCACAAAAACAGAAATACAGATCAATGGAACAGAATAGAAAGCCCAGAGATAAACCCACGTACATATGGTCCCCTTATCTTTGATAAAGGAGGCAGGAATACACAGGGGAGAAAAGACAGCCTCTTCAATAAGTGGTGCTGGGAAAACTAGGCAGCTACATGTGAAAGAATGAAAGTAGAACACTCCCTAACACCACAGACAAAACTAAACTCAAAATGGATTAAAGACCTAAATGTAAGGCCAGACACTGTCAAACTCTTAGAAGAAAACATAGGCAGAACAGTCTATGACATAAATCACAGCAAGATCCTTTTTGACCCACCTCCTAGAGAAATGGAAATAAAAACAAAAATAAACAAATTGGACCTAATGAAATTTCAAAGCTTTTGCACAGCAAAGGAAACCATAAACAAGACTAAAAGGCAACTCTCAGAATGGAAGAAAATATTTGCAAATGAAGCAACTGACAAAGGATTAATCTCCAAAATATACAAGCAGTTCATGCAGCTCAATATCAAAAAAACAAACAACCCAATCCAAAACTGGACAGAAGACCTAAATAGACATTTCTCCAAAGAAGATATACAGACTGCCAACAAACACATGAAAGAATGCTCAACATCATTAATCATTAGAGAAATGCAAATCAAAACTGCAGTGAGATATCAACTCACACCGGTCAGAATGGCCATCATCAAAAAATCTACAAACAACAAATCCTGGAGAGGGTGTGGAGAAAAGGGAACCCTCTTGCACTGTTGGTGGGAATGTAAATTGATACAGCCACTATGGAGAACCGTATGGAGTTTCCTTAAAAAAAGTAAAAATAGAACTACCATACGACCCAGCAATCCCACTACTGGGCACATACCCTGAGAAAACCATAATTCAAAAATAGTCATGTACCAAAATGTTCATTGCAGCTCTATATACAATAGCCAGTACATGGAAGCAACCTAAGTGTCCATCAGCAGATGAATGGATAAAGAAGATGTGGCACATATATACAATGGAATATTACTCAGCCATAAAAAGAAACGAAATTGTGTTATTTGTAGTGAGGTGGATGGACCTAGAGTCTGTCATACAGAGTGAAGTAAGTCAGAAAGAGAAAGACAAATACCGTATGCTAACACATATGTATGGAATCTAAAAAAAAAAGAAAAGAAAAAAAAAGGTCATGAAGAACCTAGGGGCAAGATGGGAATAAAGACACAGACCTACTAGAGAATGGACTTGAGGATATGGGGAGGGGGAAGGGTAAGCTGGGAGAAAGTGAGACAGTGGCATGGACATATATACACTACCAAATTTAAAACAGATAGCTAGTGGGAAGCAGCCACAGAGCACAGGGAGATCAGCTCGGTGCTTTGTGACCACCTATAGGGATGGGATAGGGAGGGTGGGAGGGAGGGAGATGAAAGAGGGAAGAGATATGGGGACATATGTATATTTATAACTGATTCCCTTTGTTATAAAGCAGAAACTAACACACCATTGTAAAGCAATTATACTCCAATAAAGATGTTAAAAAGAAATAAATGAAGACCCTAAAAAAGAAAGAAAAGAAAAGATAGCTTGTTATTCACAGTTCCCAAGAGAAGGAGGCAAGCCATGCCACACGGCCACACAGGGAAGCACGAGGGTCAGCTGGAAAGTAGAAGAATGAGGGAAAAATTTGAACAAGAGCCTTTATTGTCCTTTCTGCCAGAAAGGCAAGCCAGGGCAAGGTAAGAAGGCTTTGTGTTGGTTACTTTGAATAACTTCAGCAGGCTCTGGCGTATAGGGGATGCTTCTAGCTGTCTAGTACCCGGCCCTGGAGTGATTAGGGCAGAGGAATATTAGCCCTGAGTCTGAACACCCAGTAGAGGAGAGTTGTGTGATCTCTGGATTGGTGAGTTTACATATGAAAGGCATGCTCTCTGGTAGTGAAGTTGTTTACTATTTCTAGGAATTGGCTATCTCTGGGAAGAGCAGCCTTTCCAGCATCAGCAAGGCTCCAAGATGTCAAAGCACTAAAATTACAGAAAATAGGGCTTCCCTGGTGGCGCAGTGGTTGAGAGTCTGCCTGCCGATGCAGGGGACATGGGTTCGTGCCCCGGTCTGGGAAGATCCCACATGCCGCGGAGCGGCTGGGCCCGTGTGCCATGGCCGCTGAGCCTGCACGTCCAGAGCCTGGCTCCGCAACGGGAGAGGCCAAAACAGTGAAAGGCCCGCATACCGCAAAAACAAAAAAATACAGAAAATAAAAAGGCGTGATTAATATCCCCCTCCCTACTGCAGTTTGTTCAGTACCTTTATAACATTTTATATTTAAATTGTTTGCTCCTCAAGAAGAGAGGTCTCACTTTTGGAGCTTGGATACATGAAGATCTAAATGTAAAGAAGCAAAAAAGTGAAGGCAGATTGCCCTTGACAAAAAAACCAGAGATGAATATTTTAAGTAGTCTCCTAATGTTGAACTGCCCAGGGTTTTCAAAATCAAAACGTTTAAAGTGATGACTTTGCACTGGGAATATTTGTATATAAAGTCTCCATAGTCAGCCATTGGAAGATAGCACCTGCCAAGTCCCAAGATCCAATGAGCTCTCCTTGAGATATGACTTCTATAGGCCTATGGGCCTGGCCCTCCATCACCTGTATGCACTGAGTGGTACCTTATATCTATTCTATTTCTTCAATACAGGTTAAATCAATCACAGTAGAAAACATAATATTCTTCTCTTAAATTGTTTACTTAATCCCCCATATGAATATCCATTAGCCCAGACTCAGTTTTTTGTTTTTTGTTTTTTTGCAGTACAAGGGCCTCTCACTGTCATGGCCTCTCCTGTTGTGGAGCACAGGCTCCGGACACGCAGACCCAGTGGCCATGGCTCACGGGCCCAGCCGCTCCGCGGCATGTGGGATCCTCCCGGACCGGGCTACGAACCCGTGTCCCCTGCATCGGCAGGCGGACTCTCAACCACTGCACCACCAGGGAAGCCCCCAGACTCAGTTTTAACAAGAATAATAAACCAGGAGAGAGGATGAGACAGAGATTCTTGTTTTTCTGTGAAGCTATTTCTACTTTAAGAAACAAAAGGAAAAATATGCAAAAATAATTGCAGAATAGATCTCTCTTAATGATCTTGATTGAAGCCCATTAAATAAAAAACCCCAGAGAGCCTCTGATGGAGCCCTGATTGGAGGAGAGCCCTGTATAGCAAATGAGGTCTGAGGGCTTGGAGACACAGCAGGTTACCGAGACATGATGTTAACCAGAAATAAAGAGAGAAGGGGTAAAGCAGATCAAGAAAATCAGCAGGGGGAAAGAAAACAGAACCAGGACCAGTAGGTGAAAAAAGAAAGGAAAACATGTACTAATGAATGAGGTCATTTATTTAAGACCATCATTCACTGTGATTTGCAACTAGAAAAATATAGTCAAGCCTAAGTGAAATTCTTTACTTGCATCCAGCAAAACCTGTAACAGAAACATCCAACTCGTCCCTTCTGCCAATGACAACATCTTCCTCTTTAGGTCAAATGGAACAATTTAAGGATTGTTTTAAATGAGACAATGTATGTGAAGGCATCAGATGTTCTGGAGAGCAAACAGGGCTATTCAATAAGTGTTATTGTTCCGTTCCATTCCCTTCCCTGCATGCAATCTGAGAAGTGGCTCCAAGGCATCAAGTTTGTGGTCAGTGGATAAGTGTAGCGCTTATCCCATCAAAATTAAATTTCACGGTTGGCGAGAAATTAAAGATTTCAGAGTCATTAGCTCACAAAGGGACGCCGTGTGTGGTCCCTTCCTACTATTACTCTGGCATTTTCTGGCACTGTCCTTGGCTCTTCCTCCCTGACAGCTGACAGCCTCACCCTTTTTCTTCGTGGCCAGAAGCTAAGTGAGTGCACGTTCATCCACTTGGCAAATGTGCTGTTTCCTTTGTGTCTTAGCCAACCAAAACATGCCGTTAATGGAAGACATCAGTCAAAGATTTTCAGTGTCCGGCTCCCACAGGTCCCCTCACCCCTGCCTTAGCATGTGGTAAATATTTACCTAATTTTCTACCTTTGATCCCCTTTGGGCTTTTTTTCCACAGGAGAAACCATGCAACTGAGATTTAAATGACTCTAGTGAAGACCTCCTTAATCTCTCCCTCCAACGTCAATTTCACAATTAGTACTCATGCGTCTTATACTCATTGGAGGATATTAAGTCTATGTTTATCTCCTGGAAATATGCCAAATTATACAGAAACAAACTGTCCTAAAAGTAAAGAGGTCATCAGAGAGCTACCATGGCAGGTTGTACAAATAGTGCCCTGTACAAGGATTCCTGACCCAGGTGAGTGGGTTACGATGCAGGCTTTGCTCTGTTTGCCAAGCAATGCTCAGATGGGGAGAATTTCCCTAACTTATGCAAAGATACCACATTGAACAGAGTGATCCTGGACATGTCAATATTAATGTAAAAAAAGAATTGAGTAAACATACCAAGCTAGGTGGGCAAATAGATTATGCCAACAAGAATATCAATGAACATTCACATTTTCTTCCAAATTATCCCTATGCAAATTCATTTTTCATCCATTTATTGACTAATTAAAAAAAATAATCTCACCTAATAAAAATATCTGGACCTAAAAAGCTAAAATGGTATAAAGAGCAAATTTCATAAAATCCATTTTATTTCTGAAGTATAAATACCTAAAGGTAGAAAAGCAATACCAATTCTTCTCCCTAAAGGACAAAATTAATTGTGAAAAAAGATTAGAGATGTGAACCGAGTTCAAAGGCCACTATAAATAATGTAACACCAAGTACAGGCTTTGCATTCCTCTCCCACCCAACTGACTTACAGCAAAACTGAAAACATACATTGACAGGATATATTTTTGATAAGACAGAAAATATTTTTGCCCACAGAACATTTCCAAACATTAAACTCCAAAATGGCCTACCCAAAAAGAATAAATATTAAATGCAAAACACTCTACTTGGTAATAGGAAGGACAAGAAGATATTAAAAGAAACCATCCTCTACCCTCCAGGGACTAAAATCTTAAACAGAAACAGATTTTAAAACCCTAATATTGCTGTCATAGAAGTACACATGTGTTATGAAGGGAATGGGTGGGAGGGAAAAAGGATGGTCCTTGAGGGGTCAGAGAAAGGTTTTGTGACATTTGAGCTGGGACCTGAAGATGAGAGGGACTGAAGGAGGGTTTACTTCTAAAGCTCCAATGTTCTACAGTCACAACACACTCAGGAAATGATGGCATTTGTGTGGCACATTGCAGTAAACTGAGGATGCTGACTCCTGCTGGGGCAAGGGCTCTAAGACTGGCTGTCCCCAGGGATGAATAGGTCTGTGACTCAGGACACCTGTAAGCCATTTTGGTCACACCAGCTTACCAAGGAACACATCACTGGCAAGTGCTGTAGAGTTTTGAGAGTAAACTGGTAGTTCTCAAATTTTTGTGACACCTTATAATCACCTGAGAGCTTTAAAAACAATCCATGCCATTTAAGTCAGAATCACCAAAGGAGCAGCCTGAACATGGGAATGTTTTAGAAGCTCTCAAATAAGGCTAATGGGAGATAGGTTGAGAACCACTGGACAAAATTTTCCTTCTCTTCCCAGAACAAAACTGGCTAAGTCACACATCAAGTTTTGAAATAAAAATAAATTAATAATAATAATAAACTGGTAGATAATTAGAAATTAAATAGTATCTACTTCTGTTTCTGGCCATGAAGGAGTAACAGGATGCAGAATTACCCTCCTGTTGTAAACTAGGAAACTTGATAAAACACAGAAAAAGCTATTTTCAAACACTGGACAGTGGAGGATTGTGATCCTTACAAGTAGCGTAAAAAATAAGGGGAGTCCTACCATTACCCAGGTTTTCTGCTGAAAGACAGTCTCTAGATTGCAGGACAGGGAAGATGAACCCAAACAGAGCCTAAGAGTTTAAGATTCAGAGACTGGGAATTGGGGAGGACAAGGCAGATGGAATTTGCAGAGCAGAGTCCCCAAGAGGAAAGAGCTAAGCAGAGAAACAGTTTCAAAAATTTGCCTAGGAATCCTCTTGAGTCATTTGTCCAACACAAATGTATGCATGCAAGATTGAAAGCGTGAGAAACTAAGCAGAATAACTTCCAAGGAAAGAACATTTATTACTTATTCAGTATTGTACTACAGGCCTTAGCCAGTGCAATTAGGCAAGAAAAAGAAATAACAAGCATGTAGATTAAAAAAAAATTTTTTTTAAAGAGGTAAAACTCTCTTTATGTACACATGACACATAAAAACCCCTGAGGAATTTACCAAAAAAAACAAAACAACAACAAAAAACCTCTTAAAGCTTACAAGCAAGTTTAGAAAGGTTTTAAGATACAGGGTCAATATTTAAAAATTAACTGTATTTCTATATACTAGCAGCAAACAATTGGAAGTGGAATTTTTTAAACTCCATTTATAATAGCATCCAAAACATGACATACTTAGGAATAAAGTAAATAAAATATATGCAAACCTGTACTCTGAAAACCACAAAAGATTACTGAGAGAACATTCAAAAGGTCAAATAAATGGAAATATAGACCATATTTATGAACTGGAAGGCTCAATACTACTAAGATTGTCATTCTATCCAAATTGATCTGTAGATTCAACACAATTCCAATCAAAAGCTCAGCCAGGTTTTTTTTGTAAATTTGTTTCTAAAATTTTTTGGAAAAGAAAAGGACTTAGAATAGTCAAATGATTCAAAATTGGGTGACTTACACTTCCTGATTTCAAGACTTACTGTAAAGCTACAGTAAGTCATCAAGAGAATGTGGTGTTGGCAGAAGAATAGACCTACAGATCAATGGAATAGAACAGAGAATTAGAAATAGACCCCCAAATATATAGTCAATTGATTTTCAGTAAAAATTAAAATGCCTATTTAATTCAACGGAGAAAGGAAAGTCTCTTCAACAAATGTTGCTTGGGGAAAAAAAATGAACCTTGACCCTTACCTCAGGCAGTATAAAAATTTAATTCAAAATGGATCACAGACTTAAATGCAATGTTTAGAACTACTAAACTTCTAGAAAAAACACAGGATTCGATCCCTGGTCAGGGAACTAAGATCCTACAAGCTATGTGGCACAGCCAAAAAAACCAATAAAACAAAACAAACAAACAAAAAACCATAGGAGAAAATTATTATGATTTTAGTGTAGGCAAAGATTTCTTCTATAAAACAAAAAGTGTGAAATAACAAATTAAGTGGGACTTCATCAAAATTTGAAACTTAAGCCCCTTGAAAGACATTACTAAGAAAATTAAAAGACATACTACAAAATGGGAGAAAATATTCACAATACAAATATCTGACAAGGGACTTTTGTGCATAATTTATAAAGAATTTAGCTATAACTCATTAAGAAGGCAACACAATAAAAATATAGGCAAAAAATTTGAACAATTTACAAAAGAAGCTGTATGAATGGCCAATACACACATAAAAAATGCTCAACATCGTTAGTCATTAGGGGTATTAATCATGCCTTTTTATTCTATATTTTTTATGTTTTAATATTTTAGGTCCTTGCTGACCCTTATAGCAATCATTTCCTGATCTATTGACCTTGTTATACCTGAATAATAATAAAACCTGTATTTTAAAACACAGGGAAATTCAAATTAAATGCATAATGAAATAGGACTCCATACTCATTAGCACAGATAAAAATGTTTTAAGATGTCAATAAGTGTTGGTGAGAATGAGGAAAAATTAGAACCCTCCTCCTTCATTGCTAGTGAGATGTGTAATGGCATAATCATTTTGGAAGGCCGTGTGATAGTTTCTTATAAGGTTAAACATACATTTACCATAAGACCCAGAAATTCTGTTCTTATTCAAATCTGTACTTACTCAAGAGAAATGAAAAGATAGGTCCACACAAAGACAAGTACACAAATTTATTCATAATAGCTAAAAATTGGAACTCAAATGTCCATCTACAGGTGAATGGATAAACAAATTATGGCATATCCATAGTGATACAGAATAGATATGGACTGAAATACTACTCACCAATAAAGAGGAATCAATTACTGAAAAATGCAACAGTGTGGATGAATGATGCGAAGCAAAAAAGTCAGACACAAAAGCATACATACTGTAAGACCCCATTTCTATGAAACTGTAGAAATGGTCAATTTAATCTACACTGACAGATGATCAGAGGTTGCCTGGTGTTGGGGTAGTGAAGACTGACCAGGAAGGGCCACAAGAACAATTTGGGGGACCGACGGAAATATTCTATATCTTGATTGTGGTGATGATTCCATGAGTATGTGAATGTGTCAAAACACATTGAAATATAGACTTAAATGGGCAGAATTTAATGTGTGTGAACTATACCTCAATAAAGTGGATTTTTTTAAAACAGTGTCCTTGAAATAGAATCAAATTTATGTCAATCTTATTTATTATTCTTTTATCCATAATGAGGTAATATGTCTGAGTTTTCTGAAGGCATCATGAAAAGAAAAAAATTATATTTGGAAGCAATTACTGAGACCAGATGGTTTCCCGTTCTTTCAGGAGTTAAGACATTATTAACAGTATTGCTTTATATGTCTGTAAAGAGCCTTATCTCTGTGTACATTGTATTATTATGCATCTATAAAATACCACTTTATAGCAGTAGCTGTACTTTACAAATCTCTTTCTACGTGGCTTAACTGTTAACTCTGACATACAGCCTCTCTTATACATCCCTCCGAATTCTGAAATTAGGAGGCTTTGGTTCACCACCTTCAACACGAAAACCACGTGCCAGTTCAAGAATTCACTGTCTGGATGGGTATCTGCCCTGCATTCCCCAAGAAGAGGGCTGGGAACTCTGAGCAGCTGGATGGACGCCCAGGAAAAGACTGTTCCCATCTCTGCTTTTTTTAGGGGCAATGGGCAAGATAAAATAGGACTGCCAGATGGCTACAACTCATTACTGCCTGGCAGCAGTCAGGGTGAAATGAGAGTAAATTAATCAGCATTCAGAAGGAATGAATGGCAAAGGGGTGATGTGTATTGATGCTATTTTAGCGCAAGTCAAATTAAACCTGTATAACTGACAACATGCATTAATCTCCCTATTGCCTCCAATAGCTGTGCAAATGAGCTCCTAGTTTCTTTATACAAACAGCTGTTATTTTCCTGTTACCACCTTGGCCAGAAGTTCTAGTAATGGCCTTCTAGGTTACCCTTAGTGATTAATGCAAACTTGTGCATTATACCGACTCTGCTAAGGAAAGAATTTCGCCTGTTGTAGCAGTGAATCTCTAAACTGCAGCTCTCGGACAGAAAGCAGGGCTTGTGCAAAACGATAGATTTGTCAGTCATCTGCAAACTCTCAGACTTAAATGAACACTGGATTTACTGTTTGGATATTGCAGAAGTCACAAGGATTTTTTTTTAAAGGGAAATAGAAACAAAATTGTGGGGTTTTTCTCAAAGAAAATTTAGATTTAGATTTCAAAGGTCAGCTATAAACCTGTGTAATGGCATTACGCTGGATTATCTTCTCCGGGATGTATATTTAAGCATAATATTATATTGCAGGAAAAGGCTGAGTCTTAATTTACCCAAAAAAACCCATAAAATCAATTGATGATATCTGGGTTAAATTTAATTCTTGCTTGGGTAAAGCTCGTCTCTGACATAGAGTCTGCAGAATCACTTTCACCACCACCCCTAAATTAGAACTGCCTTTAAGAGCCTCCAAACAGCCAGAGAGACCAATGAGAAGGGGTCAGCCTCCTGAAATTATGGCAAGAAGCATAAACTAGAGAAATTAGAGCAAGGTTCTCTAGTATTGTCTCAGGCTTTCTTCCTCTGGAACATTTCTCTTCTTACCCAGCAGCAGACCCAGGTAATACAGGTCTGAAGCTTATACATTTTGAAGGTCCCTATTTCAGAGAAAAAAATACAAAATTGCAAACACAAAAATACTGGATGAAAGTGAATATTTACGTAGACTGAGGAAAGAAATAAATTACAAATTTTAAAAAGCTGACAAGCAAATTTTTTTTTTTTTTTTTTTTTGCGGTATGCGGGCCTCTCACTGTTGTGGCCTCTCCTGTTGCGGAGCACAGGCTCCAGACGCACAGACTCAGCGGCCATGGCTCACGGGCCCAGCCGCTCCACGGCATGTGGGATCCTCCCGGACCGGGGCACGAACCCGCGTCCCCTGCGTCGGCAGGCGGACTCCCAACCACTGCGCCACCAGGGAAGCCCAAGCAAATTTTTTTACATTCTGGAGTTTCTGTCAATCCTTCAGTTTTTTATTTTGGCCTCCACTGGGAACTTTCCCTCTCATCATATTTGAATTTTGGTATAATCCATCATTTTGAAACACACAAAAATAATCTGAAATTAAGGAATTCCAAGAGGAATTAAATGTGTTTTTAATTGCCATTATATTGTGTTGTGCTATATAACCATATAATCAAATTTCCCTGATATTCCACACTTGGAACTTTCAGAAATACATGTAGTTTTGTTATTGGAACACGGGTTTCCTCAGGTCCCAATTCAGTACTCTCTTTTGTCCAGAACTGCCACACTTTGTCAAGACAAGATCTATCATACACCCTAAAATGTAACCCAGTGCTTTGGGATCTTTAAAATGTGCAACATTACACAAAGATGTACTTACTGTTTGTAGTATTATTGCTGATGGTTTTTATCCTCAGACACAGGAGTTCTGACAATTCTATTCTATTCTATTCCATTAACACCAAAATGCATATTGTGTTTATAACTGTATACACTGCAGGAGAGAACTTTCATCTTGACTGAGCAGGAAAAAAAATCAAATCTTCCACTTACAATTCTACATGCATGAGATTTGGAAGAATTTTCCACAGCAGCTTCGGGCCCCATACATTTCAAATCCTATTTTTCTCCCACTTCCCACATACTTCTGAAGTTAAGTGCATAGGACATGTTCAAATTGTGATACAACCTTTTGCCCCTGAAAATTCGGGTCACAATGCAAAGAATTATAGCACAGGGGGTGGTATGAGTACCCCTGAAAGTCATTGCTACACCAAGACAGCTAACTACAACTATATAGAGAAATAACTGCAAAACACATAAACTTTCCACCAACCCAAATTAAATGTGTCCCCAACACATCTTCCCCCTAGAGCTGTCCCCAGAATTTCCATGGCTGCTCCAACACTTCCTGCCATAAAGAGTGTGAAAGATGGGAATCTGGAGTGGAGAGATATCTATTGCAGCTAATATACCTTTTGTTTGCAAACTCTACAAAAACCAACACCACGTGTATATATTTTCGGTATCCCTCCCTGGGTCTTGGAAGAGTCCAGGCAAATGAGGGGTGCTGAAATTTAAACTTCATTAACTCAAATTAGCATATATCAGTCTCTGTTCTTATCTCTTATTTATATGAGAGATATAAAATAAGAGGTTATTTTATATCTTATTTGGTCATGTTGATTGACAAAAGCATAATGGGTGAATGGAGAGAAAAGCTGAATTGAACAGAATTTCCATCTCTGATGTTCTAAACATGTTCAAGTAACAAGTAATTTTTGGTTTGTCAAAGTGCCCTCCCCTCCCTGGAGACCCTGGGGTGCAAACGCTCATCCTTATACTACTCCCAGAGAGCTACCCACTCCTGTCACAGCCCATTGCTAATGAAGAGAAACATCTAATTTGTATCACCACCCCAAATAAGACAGGATTACAAAGAAACTGTGTCAGGTGGGCATGTTCCAATGACCATTTTCCCATGAACAAAATAAACTTGCAAAGAGTTTCATGAATGAGACAAGATCATTTTCCTATAAACAAAATAACTTTGCAAAGTGAGATGGGCTGATACTTGGAGACTTTAATGAATCAGACAATGTTCATGCTTCTTGAGTTGTTGGGGCCAGTCTGTGCTAGTACAATTCACAAAAACTGAAGTAAAAAAGCCCCATAATTTCTCAGAATAACTTGATTCCTATCCACCATTCCCTACCTAAGAATACCAATCCTATACTTTGATACTTAGGGTAGGGTTGATACTCAGAGCACCAAGACAAATCTTCTTACCTAATGGCCGACACCCAAAAGCATGTTCTGCAGACCGCGATCTCCTGAGATTCTCCCGGCAATAAGGACTCAATGGTCCAGTAAGTTTGGGGAAGACTCATGCTGTATTCCTCTTGGGGATTCACAATGCGCCCTACCAAATTAAAGGCTCTAAGAAACCTTGCAGTAAAGAAATCATCTCACCCCAGTATTCTCTACATTTATTTAACCATTTTCCAAGCAATGCCTAATAAAATGCGGTAGAATTAGTTTCACAGACCACCCTGTGGGCACATTTTCTTGAGCGACTGTCAGTGTTGTCACGTTTCTAGATCAGAGTTTCTCAAAAGTGTATTTTCTACCAATTTTCCCCTTTCTCAATGTGCTCCAGCCACAGCAGGCCTACTTCTGCATCTCCTATCACACCAAAAACATTCCTATCTCAGGAATTTTGTACTTGCTGTTCTCTCTGCCTAAAACTCCATTCTTCTAAATATGCTCATGGCTCCATCTTTCTTCTCATTCAAGACTCTGCTCAAAAGTCTGCTTTTCAGAGAAATCTTCTGTAATGGACTGAGTTGATTACCCCACCAAAATTCATATGTTGAAGCCCTAACCCCCAATATGAGTATATTTGAAGATAGGGCCTTTTAGGGAGGTAATAAAGGTTAAATGTGGTCATAAGGGTGGGACCCTAATCCGATACAATTGGTACCCTTATAAGGAAAGGAAGAGAACCAGGGGTGCCCAAGCACAGAGAAGAGGCCATGTGCGGTAACAGCAAGAAGAAAACCAGCCATCTACAAGCCAAAGAGAGAAAAAGTCTAAACAGAAACCAGCCCTGCTAGCACCTCAGTTTTGGACGTCCAGTCTTCAGAACTGTGAGAAAATTAATTTCAGTTGTTTAAGCTACCCAGTCTGTAGTATTTTGTTACAGCAGTTCTATCAGGCTAGTACTCCTTCCCTGACCATCCACCTAAAAGTAACACTTCCTGTTAGTCTCTTCTCTCCTTGTCCTGCTTTTTTTTCTTTTTTTTTTTTCCTGCAGAGCACTTATCCTGACTTGACACTATATCTCTAAGAGGTTGAGAGGCAGTAGAATATAATGGATAAGTGTGTGGGGTCTGGGTTCAAATTCCAACTGTGTCACTTTCTAGTGGTGTGATCACTGATGAGTTATGAAAGCTCCGTGGGCTTTATAGAATTGGTACTCACTTCAAAGGCATTGTTATAAGCCTATAATGAGACAGAATATGGGAAGTGTTTTTACTACTCCCTGGGGTGTATACTACTACACCCCAGTGGAATGTAAGTTCCACAAAGACAGGGACTTTGTCATCCATGATTATGTTCACAGCCCCAAATCAGTGCCTCCAGGGCACATGTTAAACCCTCAATAAATATTTGTTACTTGAAATATGAATAAATGAGGGCCTGTGGACCTTTTCTCAAAGTTCACAAAGAATTTAAATTCTTCATTGTCACTTCCATGTCTATCTTTTTATTGAAAGAGTACCTTATAACCTACCACTGCCACACGATTTCAGAGCCCTTATTTTTGTGCTGACTGCAGTACTGGTGCCAAGTGATACTACTTTAATTGACATGGGCTAATGAGCCAAGTTCAGAAGGGCAGTTAACAAGGATCAGAGAATATAGACTTTCCTACCCAAAGTGCCCCCACTGGAGCAGTCCTTACTACATTTACAGTGAGCAGTCCTTCATCAGCAAAACATCACCCATATAATTAAATCAGAGCACTTCATTGAAAATGTTAGTTTCATTTGTATTTTTTTTGTATTGGTTTTGCAGCTGTACATGATTTGATTCTCCAGGTATCAGTCAACAGCACTTTGGCACCTTCCACTGACGGACTTCAGAACCTTCACTGCTCTGCACCATGTCATTGGAATGAGTCATCCTTTATGGCTTATTCAGATGAACAGAGAATCCAAATCAGAGGCTGGTGGTTTTGGTATCACCTTCAATAGGTCACAGTTATCTAAAAAAGGCTTCTGTCCAGCTGTCACTAAGAGCATAATAGGTGGTGTAAGAGTAGTTCCCTAGGGACTCACTCACATCAACATCTGCAATCACTTGTGCCATAAACTGTCATGTAAATCAACGGTGGGCTCATTCACTACTAAGGAAGTCAACAGGAGAATTTAACCCCAAATGGAACATGTCCCTCTATTTTCACAGATGTACATTTTCCAGTGACATTAATGATTACACCCACCACGTGGTAAAAAGCTAGGTAGAGAATCTGCTGTCATTATGGTAACGTATTGCACACTCTATGGAACCCCACCCCAAATTCTGGTCAATCAAATAGACTGACTACCAGTCTCTATCTTCTACCTGCTAGGCCTAGTTAACCCAAGCAACCAGTGTGAATTTGGAAAAGAGTCTTTATTGATAAAAGTTCTTAAGCTCTAAAGGGTGTTTAACAAATCCTAATATGTAATCTTCTAAAAGTTCCCAGTGATGTGATATATTTAATAAATTAAGAAAACCTTTAATACCAGCAACAAACAACCAGGAATTGAAATTTTAAAAGCAACGCTCTTTACAATAGCATAAAATATGAAATACGTAGGGGCAGATCAGACAGAAATCTATTTGCTGTTTACCGCTTAGGAAGCCAGCTGGGCATCCCAGAGACCCTCCCCATTCTTATTGTTTTATACATTAGGGTGCTGACTTTACAGCTGGGACTAAGACTCTGCATGGCCATGCAGAACCCTTGATGGAAAAATGCAGGAGGCATTGACAGCAGCATGCCCTTCATAGGGCAGCCACTCACCCAAGTGGCCATGGGGAACAGGGTGACAACATGAGAAGAGAAATCAGCCCAAGGAGGTGGCTGCCAATCTCCCTCCCCAAGTTTTCCAAATCCTCCAGGAGGCCTTTTAATGATAGAAAGGATTTTTTAGTTGGTTTTAGTTTAGTAGACCAGTATCTTCAAAATGTTTTCACTAAAGCAGTGGATGGCAACTCAACTCAGTTTATAAACCAGCATCAACATAGTCTATTGTCCTTTTCATCTTTTCCCAGAAACTTGGTAGTTACCACAGCAGCCACATCACCATCGTTCAGGGAGCACCTTCTACTGCTAAGGGTGGGCCACAGGACTGTGCGAGCAGGAAACAGCTCAGAGTGCCAGCTACTAAAACAGCAAGCACAAACTGATGTACTGGGGCAAGAAGGAACAGGGCCCGTCTTACCATCCATTCCACCATTATGTCTTATGGCCATTCTCTCTCTCTCTGTCTGCCTCCACTCTCAGAGGGAAGGTACCATGACGTTTTCTTGTACATCCAGCATCTAGTCAAGAGGTTGGGTTGTAGTAGAATTAAATTTTTGTTGAATAACTGAATAAACCAGTATACCTCTCAGAAAAGCATTCGGAGTAGGACATATTAGGAAGAGATTTTTATATATGGAAAGAAAATTGTTTCTCCTTCCTTGCTATTAGTTGTATAAACTATGTATGAAGGAAAATTCACTTTTTCTCGACACAGGTACATTAACATAGCTACTAATTAATATTTTCTCTGAAGTTTAGAAAATGTAGGAAAAATTCTTCCTACGTCTGGGCATATATTGGTAGAATATATACAACAAGGAGGTTTGCTTTAAGTCAGGTACTTTTCATATCAGATAAACTGAATACAAAGAAATTTAGGTCTCCTGGTGTCATTCCCAACCTTGCCAGATAAATACTCATCTCTGGAATGGCCTGGGAGAATCACCTTTCAATTCCTCGACACTTTGTAGCTGAGTTACAGAGTAACCTGCCAGCAATCCTCTCAGAATTCATGGGGCTGTTTAAATAGAGCAAAGTCCACAAAAAGTTCCACTGAGATGTGCTGAGCAAAGGCCAGAGCCCCAGAAGAAAACAAGTGTGGACTCAGCGAAGCTGCCCTCATCTGAGTGCGAACCCCACCGGCCCGGGGTTGGGGGGGATCAGTGGTGTGATATGGCAATGAGCCCCATACTGTCGGAGTTCCTGAGAGAGCTCCCAGGCTGGTTCCTGCTCTCTGGCATCTTCCTGCCCGTGACTTTGCTGCTGTTCCTTCTCATTGCCTACTTCAGGATCAAGCTGATGGAGGGTAAGTGAGAAGCCACACACGAAAGGGGTTAGAGTCCTTTCCCATGGCACACATTTGGAACAAGTCCGTGTACCGTCCATCTTTCTGGGAGGCCTGGAGCCACACACCTTTTTGATATGTAGGTGCTTCTCAATACACACCCCTCTTAAGATATCTTCCGTGGTGAACGTGGCAAAATTTGATCTTTCCAGCAATGTGGATGACGTGCTAGGCTCTGAAGGCCCGCCGTGGGCGCCCTTAACTGCAGCCCCTCGCAGACAGGCGAACTGTGAGTCAGCAATTGGGACATGTGACTGCTTGTCTGTGTCTCTCAGGCCGATAGATTCACAAACATTCCAACGTGTTTCTTGGTCTGCCATCTCAACCTGACAGGTGTGTGTGTGTGTGCGCGTGCCCGTGTGTTCCTCTGTGTGTGCACACAATACCCGCTGAACTTCTACTAAGGAAATGTGCCAACATCGTGCTGTCACAGTGTTTGGCAAATGTCAAGCCTTCATAGATATTTCACGGCTTGATGTAAATTTACCATGAAACTGGGGTCTTAAGGTTTAAAAAAAACAAAGCCAAACCAAACCAGACTGAAACCAAACCCTCAGGAAGTTCAAAGTGACTGGGACATGAGAAGCTGGGTCCTGGATTGAGCCTGTTTATTCCGCTGTAATTGAAATGAATGAAACTGCACTGTGATTTGATAGACTATGTGTTAATAATGTACCCAGCAAATGTTAGATTAGTATGAGAGGTTAATAGCTATTTTAGCAATATCAAAAACCAATAATATTTCTTAAGTTGGATGATGTCATTAAAGTACTAAAAACAAATTTGAAAACCCCTCCTCAAACCATCCTTTGCTTATATTTCCCTCCTCTCCCAATGGGATCTGTGTATCCTTTTTCCTGATTACATTTTCCAGTGTTAGCAGATAACCTTAGACTAGACATGTTTTCATTTTTATGTGGATGTGATCCCTTTAATTCCAAATTTTCCTTTCTTATTAAAAAACCCCTGAGAACATGTGGTTTTTAAAATTATAGTTCTTTCTGTAGCTGCTTTCCTAAGGGCAAGTAATAATATCTTCTCTCCAGTTTGAGGGCAAATGAGAACACTTGGCCCCAAATAAGATATCACCAGTTTGAATCTCTATTTAGCAGCTCTCACTTAAAAACTGTAAACAGATGGTCAAATGTCATGTCATTAATCTTGCAACCAGGGTTATGGCAAGTGTAATCATTCCTATTTTGTCCCTGTAAAGAAAGGGACGTTGACAGATAAACTAGTGTGTTCACAGAACCCCCGATTCCTGCGTCCTGAAACAGAAAGTCATGTTGCCTACCTCGTAACCCTAGTCCATCAGACAAGAGAGGCATTTTAAGATGTGATGGAAAGCATGTGACGGTATCATAATCATTCATCATTAATCCCCATACTTCAAGGCTTAGGAGGTAATGGTGCATGTAAATTTAATTAGTATGTAGAGAACATCAATCTTCTCGCAAAGGAAGAAAGAAAATTCTTTAACGTCCTGCACTCTTCAATCTGTGTCAGTTGCCTTGAGGAGTAGCTCTTAAGGTGGAGGTCTGAGTGTTGAACTTTCCATCACCAAACCCTTCACCGACCACTGCCAGGGACATGTCACCTCTCCTCGGGTGGAAGTTTTGATTATCTTATCTCCCCAAGTCCTGAGATTCCTAAACTGCTACTTTCGGTGCCGCTCAAAATACTATCACCCTGATCGTGAACAAATTGCTTGCTAAGATAACCAACGTTGCCAAAAATAGTCACTATGGAAAAGAAATTGTGTCTCTTGAATGCCTGAAAGTTTTTGTCTGAAGCTAGATGTAAAATAAAATAAAATAAGGTCAGGTAAGTGAACAGGTTCTGGTCTTCAGCAACTGACATTCTAAAACAGTTAACTAAAGTATGGAAAATGTACAGGCATCTCTCACTGAACTTTATACATATGTTTTGATAGTCAGCAATCCAAAATGAAACAGATAAGCATTTCTAAAAGTCAAGAGTAAGTTAAGGGTTAGCAGAGTGAAATTGTTAAAATCTCAGATGACAGAGTCAAACCAAATGGAGGTTTGAATTCCAGGTCTGTAACAATGGCCACACTACCTAATCTCCTGAAGCTTCAGTTTCTTCACTTGTGAGATAGAAATAATAGCAGGACACAGCTGTAGGGTTGGTGTGGAGATTAAGTGAGGCAATACACGTGAGGTTCTTAACAGTGCCTGTTCCGAACAACTGTTGGTCATTATGACCCCTGCTGACTTATAAATTCTAAGGCGGCAGTGTTTGTGTCATTATAATAACTATTATTAAAATATATCTAGTAGCTATTATTAAACTTAAAGATAAAATTATTGATCTTTATTTAGAAATAAAATTAATTATATAAAATTTACTTAAAATTAAGTCAATTACCCAAGGTCACTCACCGAGAAAATGGTAGAGACAGGATTTGAACCCTGGCTGTCTGGCTCCAGAGCTAGCCCTCTCAGCCAAAACACTACCCCTGGAGTATTGAACACAGAGTAGGTGTTCAGTAGGTATCTGCTGAATGGAGGAATCCTCTTGGCCCAGGCAAATAAAACATCACCAACATGAGAGCCAACAGTGTGAGAATTAAACAAGGCAAGAATTTTATAAAAGTTTTGAAGGGACTCGATCAATCTCTTTCTGTAACAGGGCTAATTACTGATGATGGTGATTCCTCTGCGTAAAGACTTAGCTCTGAGTCAAGAAGATTACATTTCTTCACCTGTGGCCCAAGAAGGAAAGCTTCGTGGCCTGCAGAATATTCTACAGTTACAAACTCAGACGTTTTCATGGCCACCTGGCTAATCTCACCTGTCTAGTCTCTGCACTGTCCTTAACAGACCCATTAAAATGAAATGATGGACAAATTGCAAGCTCTTTCAGGAGAAGGATAAATTATTTCTCTAGCTCTCCTCATTGCACCTGGCACAGACATTTGGTTCACTTGGTAGATACAACTCATTGAGAAATGATGGGTTTTCTCTTGCTTTCTCTCCTAGTTTTCCATTTTCTAGTTCTCTTCTTTCAACGTCATTATTCAGGTCACTCTAGAATTTGTATCCTGGCTCCTCATTCAAAGCACCTGCTGTGCAGTTAGCCTTCAGTAATTAAGAATAAGAGAGAAGAAGTTACTCATATTTCAGTGAGTCTATAATCTAAGGCATGAGCTATCTCAAGCAATACCTTTGAACTAGCAATTAATCTACGTGGAAAGGCAGTGAAACTGAGTGGCTGAGCGTGTGGGCTCTGGAGTCAGACTGCCTGGGATTGAATCCTGAATCCATCAGTTTCTACGATCTTGGGCAAATTGCCTCATTTTGATTTCTCTATGCCTCCGTTTGCTCACCGGTAAAGTAAGAATAATAATGGTGACTACAACATAATTTCATTGCAAGAATTAAATGAGAAAAGGCTTTTCACGGTGTCTGGCACATAAGTGATCAAGAAACATTAGCTGTTAAGTCTTGAGCCTCATGTAACCTAAGACCTGTTACCATCCAATGCATATATACCCTTTCTCAATTGAGATGACAAGCAGTGTGGAATCAGAATAGTTCAGAGAGAGTGATGATGTCCTAGAGTACATGGCATATAAAGTGCCTGGCAAAGAATAAATTGCTGGGATTTGACGTGGGGACCAAAAAGAACATTTTCAGGTTCAATTCTATAAAATACATTATCTCCTATGAGATTATGAACTCCTTGTCTCCAGCTTGGATAATTTAATTATAATTCTGAAAATAAACTTTTAAGAGTAAAAAATAGTTTCAGTTATGCATGTTGGTGGTGGTGAGGAAGAGATTTTTTTTTGTTTTGGATGTACCAGGAAGATCTCAAAGGATAATTGTCAGGACTTCAGGGCTAAAGTTCAAATTTGCTATTGCCAGAGAGGTAACAGGTGAAGCTACAGGAGCAGATAAGAATACACAGAAAGATGATACATAATAAAAGTCAAAAGGAGGAGTATGATTGGGGGTGGGTGTCATGGAAAGGGGGCTCGTGTCAAATGCTACAGCGGAGAAAACTGGGGGTTGGAAAATGCCACCAGATTTAGTAATTAGGACATCACTGATAAGTTTTAATATTTCAGTAGCTTTAACTGAAGCTATATTTTAAGGGGATAAGGAGTATGTAAGAGGCAAAAAGTTGACACTCAGTTTTCAGTCAAAGATGCCAAAAGGTAAAAAGGAGACTGATTTGACTTGTCTAAAGAGTTACAAACACCCAAACACATTTTTGGCGGGGAGGAACAAGACAGAGTCCCTGTCTTACTCATTTGCATATCCCCGGGTCTTGGGTAATAGACATGTTTAATAAATGCTTATTGAATGTGGGAGCCTTAATACATTTAATCAACACAATCTACTGAATATAAAATATACTTAGCATGTAACACCTTTTATTACAGTAGTAGGTTGCCCTCTCTAACCAGGACCTTTCCTTAGAAATCAGCATTTATATTTCTTTTGGGAGTGGTTGAGGAGGAAAGGAGAGATCCTGCAATAGGACTTGCTCTGTAACTTGCTGAGGCCACCAGGGTAGAAATGCTGGCCAATAATGCCTGAGGAGTTGTAAATGACCAGTGGCACTCAGCTGCCTCCACAGTATTAACTGGTATTTTTCCTTTCAGTTAATGAAGAACTGTCACAGACTCCTGACCACCAACACAATCGTAAGGCTAGCCCTTCCTGGTACCAGAGAGAGAAACGGACGTGACTGTTGGAGACTGATCAATGGCTAAAGCACAGTCAATTTCTACTGGTCAGAGAGCGAAGGTCAATGGCTTAGCAAATAGTTAATAAACTAGAACCACAGCAAGACAAAAAGAATACCAAGATGCTTGTTCTGAAAAGTGGTTCAAGAGGACAGCTCTGAGACTCGACTTAAATAGCAGTTCTTTGGCGAGTCCCAAGAATGTAAGATTTTGTTGGATGTGCTCTATGGACTAGGCACATTGTAACTTTTTAACTTTTATAGGACTATGTCTACTCTGAAGGGCACTGTCTTCAAACTAAAATTCTTAAGCATCATTATTATATAATCCCATGGAAGCCCGCATTATTCTGACTTTGGAGGTGAAGATACTCTGGTAGAAATCAAATAAATAGCAGAAGATGAGCACCTGTGGATTCCTGCTGTGAGAGTTCCCACTTCCTCCCTTGAAGTTCGGCAACACTGAAATGACACCTTTTAAGGCATCATTTCTGGCCCTTGGTTTGATTCTCCCCTTTTCCCAATTGCTTTCACAAATCACATCATCATTGTGAGAACCCAAAAAACAAGCAGAGTCTCTTGATACTCGGTACGGATCACCATCAAAGTAGTTTTCAGCATGACATGACTTGGAAGTATTGGCAATTTGGTGGGAAAAGGAAAGAACACAAAGTTCATGGGACTCATGTGGAGAATAACTCAAGACTTTGCCTCTAAAACCAGAACATCGGAGAGCTACTTCTAAATATGGAAAGAAGTCAACATTTCACTAGCACAATTCTTCTTTCAGTGGGAACCCCAATAGCCAACCTAGATAACCGAAAAGAAACATTTAATTCAAAGTAGTAGTTCAAATAGATTGTGATTACTACCGGGCTCTTCAGTTTTCCTAGCTAACGTTAACAAAAGACACTTAACATGTCCTAAGCGTAAGTCTGATTGTATTCTTATGTTTGCATATGAATCCAACAGGCTATTAGACTGATTAACTTTATAAAACATAACGAATTTATTCACCTGTAAGAAATGCACCAATTTCTGCAGTGACATACAAACACGCAAAAGACTGGCCGACCCAAAGCAAGAATGTGCCACTAGTCCCAGGTATTTTGTTTCTCTCCCCCTGCCCCAGTCTCAAATTCTTCATATGCATCCAGTGAATTATTAGTCTCCATTTGCACTCCTTACATAATATAAAACTCACTGTTCAACTGGAGACACTCATTTCTGTATTTTACTGCATTTGATTACAATGAAAATGTCTCCTGGGGCTTCCAGACTGAGGTAATTTAGAATAAATGTGCATGCCATATGGAAGGAATGACAATATTCTTTCAATTCTGAGAGGGATCTCTTTTTAGCCTCTGGTGGAAATCAGCTTACGTAAAATGCTTTCTTGGACAGAAGGTGTGGAAAGGATGCATCATACTGCCAGCTGCCAGCCAAATCTGTGGCTCAGCCACCAGGGTCTGCTCTGCCTTCTTCTGGAAACAGGCACAACATAAGCCTGACTGATGACTCTGGTGGATGCATTCCACCACCTCTGCCTTACCAGGGAAAATGCATCTCAGCTACTATGGTAACAGAGGAGCTCGAAACATACATGTTCTCAACATAAACAAGTCGTATAAAGCAAGACCTGACTCCTTTGTTGCTGCTGAGTGAGATCAGAGTACAAAGAATGTCCACTGAAATGAGTAGAGTCATGAATGTTCTTTACATGTAGAGAGGAACAGAAACGTTCGTTTTCCTACAGAGAGACCAAGTCCAAGGGTTTTTCTACCACTTGCTTGAAGGCACTGTACTGGATTTGACTAGTCCCTCACAGAGCGCAGCCAATCAGCTGCCCGGTCACATCTTTGCTCTCCACCTGCTTAGAGTACAGGGGAAGAGTTCCTTTTGGTTTGGACTGCCTGCTTCCTTGTCATCGCTGCTGCCACCTAGACCAGGCTGGTGGTCTCCTTACTTATCCTATACTCTGTTTCCTCCTGTGCTCCAAAGCCTTTCATCAGGGGCCAAATATGTTTCTAAGTGGTTTCACCTCAACAGTTCCTAACCTTATTTCTAATGTTCTAGTATCTGAACGAACTCCCAATTCTGTTTCCCCAACATGAGACCTTCAATAAAATACTTGAATGGGTGTTGTAAGTTGTTACGTTGACATTTATTTAATGAAAAAAAAATTTTTTTTACAGAGCTAACCTAAAATTGTTAATAACATCTCTCTCTCTCGTTAACTGTGTTGGTAATTTGGAAATGCAGCATTGGGACACTACAAGTCCATGACTGCTTCTTCACATTCTGAGCTTATACACATTGATAAAACAGAAAACGGAGCAAGGAAGGGCACACATCATGTTCTCTGAAGTATTATTTACACCCCTTAAAAAAAAAAAAAAAAACTTCCAAGTAATCTGACCAGGTAACAGCCACCAGTATTTTCTAGATATAATTTAGTAGCAACTGGAAAATTGAGAACAGATAAGCAAGTTCACACATCCAACGACAGCTTTTCCTTGAAATCTTAAGTTCTTTGGCAGAACTGTATCTCAGAATAAGAGTTCATAATGGTTAAAAAGATTTTGGAAGTCGATTTTCTGACTTGTTTATAAAAAGTTAGAATTTTCCAAACAAATGCTCTTGAGTCTTGCTTTCCGACTTTATAATTAGTGTGCTAATCAGAAGAGGCCTCTGCGTTTATCAGAATTTACGCAAAGGCATCCACCCTGGCAGAACATAAACAGGAAATATGTATTCAAGAAATTTTATTTATAATTAACACGATTGAAATTCTTTCCATTAAAAAAATTTTCAAATCCATATTCCAAAACCCAGATTCTTAAGAGCAGAGAGTCCTAACCTTTATTTAGGTAATAAAGAAACCTTTTGAGAATTTAATTAAAGATAGGAATCATCATTTTTTCTGTAGGAAAAATGCATATACCCATGATTTTGTATATACTGTGGGAAAGCCTAGCCCCTTGAAGTCCATCAAGGAATCTGTGGTTAGGAAGCCTGCAGCCAGTCTTAGGAAAGGACTGTGCTGTCTTACACTAGCCACCTTAGTTGCCATACAGCACAGAATGAGTAGACCATAAGGGGTTCCTGACACTGCAGGGCTCACAAGGAAGTTGGGTCCACACAACTTCAAAGCCAAAACCTTCCCCACAGGCTTCCCAAGTAACTTAGTTCCTAAGGGTACAGAGTTCTATTCTGCAAGGTTCTCACAAGAACACAGATCAGACTGGCAGTATCTCCCATAATTTGCCTTTGGCGGGTTAACTCACGCACAGTGGTGCTGTTAGTACTCATAGCGATCGCTTTTTTGGAGGGCATTATTGTGCCAGGAGCTCCACCAGGCACTTTATACATTTTTACTTCATCTAACCATTAGAATACCCCTACACTGGGATGTATTACTACCTTCCCTTTATAGATGTTTAAGTACCTTCACTGAAGTCACATGGTTCAGTTACTCAGAGTAGGGCAAACACCCATCTGTAGGAGTCTGAAGCCAGTTTGTTCTGTGTTTTTTTTGACATCTTTATTGGAGTGTAATTGCTTTACAATGGTGTGTTACTTTCTGCTTTATAACAAAGTGAATCAGCTATACATATACATATATCCCCATATCTCCTCCCTCTGGCGTCTCCCTCCCACCCGCCCTATCCCACCCCTCTAGGTGGTCACTAAGTACTGAAGCCAGTGTTTTTGAAGCAAAATACTTTATACAACTTGAAGTTACTATAAACCTAACTGGGTATCATGACTATACAGAGGGTCAGTGTTTTTGACCCTGTGGCCAAGGGTCAGGAGTTTGACACCTCAGATTTGCCAGCCGACCGTGTTCTCTTCCGGGGCCAGCTCCGCATCGTGGCCTAATTCCGGCAAATACGTGAACAGGTGCACGCGCATGCAAGGATCCATGCGAGCCCTCGTGGACCCCGGTCCTATTCTCTAGTGCAAGTGCGTTAAGACTCTGCTGGAAACTGACCAGAGCACCATACCCGGAAGAGCAATGTACTACCTCACAGTACACGGAGACAGGACCTTTTTACAAAATTAACGGGCTTTATGGCATTTTTTAGTCTTTTACCATGGAATATTCTAACGGAATGATATCACGAACCCCCATTTACCGCCGCCTGGCTTCAGCAATCATCAACTCATGGCCAATCTTGTTTCACCTAAACCACGACTCACTCCTCCTTATCCTACCATTTTTAATTCTCAATTTATGATGTTCTCAGACACTATATAATTTTATCCGTAAGTAAGGGGAAAACGTAATGAAGTCCATGCTGGGCAGTCGTTATGCTACAGTTTGCTTCACTGCCAGAGTCCTGGGGATGCTCACTCCATGAACTGTGGTCTGTGCAGTGAGGAATGCTATGTGCATCATAAAGGAAAACGGAAGCTACTCACAACAGTGAAACGCCAAGAATTCACCAACGCTATACATTTTTTTTTAACAACATCATTTTTTATCCTGCTGTGGCCTGTGGAAAAGGCACTGCTCTGTTTCCTGTGTTCCACACAAGATCGCTGGAAGGTTTATGTGAAATACTCATAAAAACCCTATACAACTAAAAGGAATTATTGCTTATCACCCCCAAATTATATTGCTTTTGACTTAAGATAAACAATTAGCGCCTGGACGTCTCACGGCAGCGAACCCTGTTGACCTATTTTCTTATTCTATCACTTGGGGTCTTGAACACTCGGTTCACAGAATGAGATTATAACATCATGAGAATTATTTTGCAGGAAATACAAAATACTAAAATAGACAGTCTTGCTGCCATAGTCACAGGTGGCATGATCAACACTGTTTTCAGCTGCTCTTCAGGTACCAAGACCCCACAGATACTTTAGATGTCTCTGGGACCCCAAACTCTGTCCTTGCCATCTCAGCTGATAAAGCCGAGCCCTGCCTGAACAATGCATTTCCTCTTCCACTGGAGCTGCTATAGACATACTTACCTCCTATCACTTCCTTCCATGCGGGAGGATATGGTTCTCAAAAAACCCTGACAGATCAACCTCTGCTTTAAATACAAATGTTATACATACACACTTTCTGATGAAAATTATATTTCCAGAGTCACATTTGGTTCCATAATATTTCTAAGGCTTGGCTTGCTGAGATATGCTTCCCCAGAGAGGAGTTGTTTTTGTAATAATTCTAGAGAAAATGAGAAAGATCTTGCACAAGGTGAGAGATAATTCAGTGGGAACCGATCCCAAAGAAGACAGTCATGCATATTATATTTAACATGCTCACTTTAAACAACTAGGGAAAGACATTCTACAGAACGTTTTAGATGGAATATACCACACCCTTTTGGTCATCTGCTATATAATGCTTTTAACGTTTGAAAGAAAATCCAGCACTTCATCTGATGTGTCTGGGCAAAAGCTTCACAATGAACCATCCTGATGAGACACGGACGCAGCCCTCAGCAGAGCCCGTTCTGCCTGATGCACTAAGACCCACTGGACTGTTAAGCAAAACTGAAGCAGAGGACCAGGCTTCAGATGGTGCAGCTATTTCCTGAAACAAAACAAAAAATACACAAAGAAAACAAGCAAAAATATGCCTTGGAGAACTTGTACAAGCTGGGGTGGATTACGTAACCGGGCAGAAGGAACTGGCATTCTAAACAGTAGATTTACAAACATTTGACATTGGTTTAGCCACTTGAAATCGGTGATGCTGGCAGCAGCATGAATTACAAAAGATCTGAATAACAGATTTTAAAAATGTTACATCCCACAAAACACTAGAACTTCTGACTGACAGTATGACTTGAGCTTATCTTTTTCAACCTTCATAAAAAGAGAAGTGACAAGTTTAGAGAATAAACAAACTTTATTTTATAACAGTATTACAGAAAGCAAAATATCATTTAATACAACTTGAAGCTGCTAGGAATCTAATCTGGCATCATAACTATACATAGGGCCAAAGCAAAGGAAAGACTGTTCAATACAGTTAATAAGTCCCTATCAGGTCTCTGGTGTCAGCTTTAAATGGTGTAGCCTTCTTACAACCGTCAAAAAACCACCATGGCCCTAACTCCTCACTCTGGCAACCGCACACCTGTGTGGATCATCACGCTATCTGAAAGAGATACACCTGCTCGATAACAAAAGGTCAGTTTTACATGGAGACAAGGAGGTTTAATACAAAGTGTTCTACACGAGTGTTCAAATAATGGAAAGTACTGAAATTTGGACATGTTAAGAAAGAAAGCACTAAGGTTTTTAAGCTGCCGGAATATTTTAGTAGGAGGGAAGATATTGCTTTCTCTCCCCTCCTATTTCTGGAATGCTGCCGAAGAGCCCGTGTCTGAGAAGCATCGGCACTGTGGTGCGACGGGGCCTCTAAACACAGTGCGTGGTCAGTGAACTTCATCATAATTCTCCAGTTTGGAGATTCCCGGACTTTCCGCTAAAAGTAAAAAGTCACGGTACTGGAAAGTCAAAAGGGTTCAATATCAAAAAATAGCCCCAATGAAATTCTCAAACATTAGAAAATTTTCACGATGTAAGAAACGCCTTTAATCTGCATTAATATTTTCTCATACAAGTATATTTACTGCAAACTGAGAACTCTGTAAATATTGACTTGTACGAACTCAATGGGAAGCATCCGGAAGAAGGAAAGCCACTATCGAAATTAGTCACAGAGTCTCCTTTCCGCACAACAGCACCTGTTCCAGTGAACAGCACCTTACCAGCTGGGGCTGGCTTTGTTCACTATCATTTGATCAAAATGAGTCACAGAAAGCAGGTAGTTGTACACAAAGTAAACAGGAAACAAAAAACGAAACTCTCTAACTAAAAAAAAAAAAAAAAAAAAAAAAAACAAAGAAAAGAAATAACCAAGAGTATTTAGAAGTGGTTATAAAACAAAATAATATATTAAAATGCGGGGGAACGGTATAGACCAGAGCTGTTAAGGTAAGGTTTGGTGTTGGCATTTTAATTCTTCAGGCTTCTGGCCATTGTTACCAGTCGTAGTATAAATTCGCTGGAGCAGTGGTGTGGCATTAAGACTTGGAATGGTCAAAATTTTTCAGGTTCACAAAGTTGAATGTTGTCTATAAAATGAATTTCTAGGAGGAAAAAAAAGAGACAAGGCTTAAATATTCCAAAGACAGGCTTGGGAAAAAAATGTAAGTAAGATTCACCAAATTCCAAATCAAGTAATCAACAGTTCCCATCTGCCTGGTTCTACAGTAAACACTATTTTACCAGAAGACAAGCATGAGAGCCTGATCCACCCTTGAGGGCCTTAAAAATACCTGAAGGATTGACTAGCACACGAGAAACAAGTGGCAAATAAGAATCTGACCAAAAAATTAACTATAAAACAGAGGTAATTCGTATAATAAAAATCTAAAAAAAAGAGAAAGCAATGTAGGTTTTAAAGTTAGATTCAAAGAAGAAGAAAAAGTAATTTTGACTTCACTGAAATGAATAAAAGCTGCCTCAGGTTGGGAGAAAAGAATGAGGAAAGATGCAAGGAAGTGAGAAAGTGCCTGATAGGTAAGATGAGTATACAGATGTACGGCGTGGAGGACAGGAATGAATGGGGTGGGGACACAGATTTCTGGATTCTTTTGTCAATGCAAATTGACAGATATTAATTATTATTATTGTAATTCATTCAACCTACTTTCAACAGTGTCATCATTCACCTCGAGTTTGGATATGGTTATAGCTGTTAAGTATGAGTTATACTTTATGTTATCAGAATTTTGGTCAAGTAAACAAACAAACAAAAAAAACCCAAACCACTATTTCCTTGCTTCAGTTTCCCACCCCCAGACTATACAATGTCACTGAACATTTCTAACTACTAAAGTCACGTTCCTTAGCTTGTGTCCTCCTCTTTTGGCCAATGTGAGAACAGGTCAATGTAGCTGTTTCATCTAATCACAGGTCTAATTCTACGTCTAAATTTTTCAAGGATACATGCTGGTTGCCTACTTTGCCTTAAGTCTTTACAGAGTGTCCAGTGTAGTCTTCTTCAATTTATCTTTCTCAGTGTGCCTGGTGAGCCGTGGGGAATCAGTCAAGCTCAAGCACAGTTCTGTGAAGTCATCTGAAAAGCACAACCTCGGAGATTCCAGAGACAGGGGCTCACATGGTCTCAATGTGGAGCGTGCTCTACTCCAGAAACTGATTTGGCGAACAGCAAATGTGCACTTAAAAAAAAATCATCCTAACGACAAGTGGTAAAGCACTCATCCAGAGGGGAGTCTCAATAAAAATGCAAAGCTGTGGCTTTTATCTGAAATAATTAAAATAATGAAGAAAACATACCCTTTCAGATTAATGAAGATTCAATTACCACAGGGCAGTAATATAGCCTGAGATTTTGAAAACATGAGAAAATTATTTATGTAAGGCACAACGCAACTATTTCCTAAATAAATATGAGGTCCGTGTACTCTGGTGTGAAATTCAGCTTTAAATATGATAGCTTATGAATTTCAGTTATTTCTAAACTTTCATTTTATTCTTCCTTGGCTCTCAATTTGCATTTAATTTTAAAACAGAATTTTCATTTTAAGAATATAAAATCCTAGAGCCAAAAATGCAAGTATGATAAATGTCTATGTGGTTTGACCAGGAAATAGTCAATTCTTACAATGTTTGTATTACCACTATAATTTAGACCCACCAGTTCTCAAATTGTGGTCTGTAGACCTTGGGGGTCACCATGGCTCTTGCAGGGGGTTATAACGTCAAAACTATTTCATAATCATCCTAAGACACTATCTGCCCTTGTCAGGTGTGGACATTTTCACTGATGATGCAGAAACGATGGTGAGTAAACCTGTTGGCATCTTAGCACACACAGGTCAAGGCAGTGACACTAAACTGTACCTGAAGTCACTGCATTCTTTACCACCATGCACTCACAGTGAAATAAAAAGAAAGCAAGCCAGTTTCATTTAAGGATGTCCTGGATGAAACAGAAAGAAATATTAATTTTCTTACATCTCTACCCTGGAGTACATCTTTTTAGTATTCTGTGTGATGAAATGGAAAGTACGTGGAACACATTCCTGTTGCATACAGAGCAGTACAGGAGATGTCTAGGAGGAAAGTGAATTTGTATGAATTGTGAGTTGAAGCTGCTGTTTTCATTAAAACACTTCTTTACTTGAGAGGATTACCGACAAACTATGTTGCTCAATTTGGATATCTGGCAGGCATTTTCTTGAAAATGAGATGAGCCTGTCACTTCCAGGCAAACAATTGACAGAACTTGTTGCCAACGATAAAATGCAAGCTTTCGTGTGAAAATTGTAACTCTTGGAAACTGTATTTTGGCCACCTTGAGCTTGATAGCTTCCCAATGTTTAGAGACTCTTCTAGTGGGGTCAGTGGCAACCACAGATCTTTTTACTGTCTTAGTCATTTTGCCTTTTCCAGGATGGCATAGAGTTAGAATCATACAGTGCATGATACCTTTTCAGACAGGCTTCTTTCACTAGGTGATTATTTTTAACTGAATAAATATCTTGAAAACTATTTGATTTATAATAGAAAGAGATCAAATTTCAATTAATAAAATTCACATAAACAGAAAACTCTTTGGGCTCTTCAGTAAGTTTTAAGTGTTCCTGAGACCATTAAGCTTGAGAACTGCTTCTATGGAATCTGTTCCCTAACCTACTGGCGTTTCCTGCTCTCACAGATATTTGTGTGGCTTCTGAATACAGAAGGAAAAATGAAATCTAGTGTTTTTTCCTTTTCGGTCAAATAGCACTCAAAATCTCTTCTACAAATAATTCAGCAAAATGGTTTTGTATCCCTTGGTTTGCCTGAATATATTAATGCTCTTTTGGGTGTTGCTCTTTTCTTAGGAGGCTCCCATGTGGGCCCTTTTGAGGCTCATGTCTCAGATTTAGGTCTTTCAGGACAAGCTTGGCCCCCTGATCTCTGTCCCCTCTGAGTGCCAGATATATTGTGCTTGTTAACATACATGCCGACACAATTTCACTTCAAAGACAAAAATTCCGTTCAAAGTTTGCTAGCACCACAAGTCAATTAAGTATTTTTGCTTCCAGGAGAGTCCATTTTGAGATGTTTTCCCTGAATTTCCATTTGTTCTAAAACAAAACAAAAAAGGCTTGTCTCAGTTCTGAAGAACCTAGGGGCAGGACAGGAATGAAGACGCAGATGTACAGAATGGACTTGAGGACATGGGGTGTGGGGGAAGCTGGGACGAAGTGAGAGACAGGCATGGACATATATACACTACCAAACGTAAAATAGCTAGTGGGAAGCAGCCGCATAGCACAGGGAGATCAGCTTGGGGCTTTGTGACCACCTAGAGGTAGAGGGGTGGGATAGGGAGGCTGGGAGGGAGACGCAAGAGGGAGGAGATACGGGGATATATGTATATGTATAGCTGATTCACTTTGTTATACAGCAGAAACTAACACACCACTGGAAAGCAATTATACTCCAATAAAGATGTTTCTTAAAAAAAAAAAAAGGCTTGTCTCTGTCTCTCTTAGCTGCAGTTATTTCCCCTCCAGAGGGCGTTTTAGGAAGAGCATCTCCTTTTCCTCCCACCCTGTAATCGTCAAAGCTCTTTCCGTTTTTAAGACAGTCATGCTCCCTTACCTCTGAGGAAAGGGTGAGCTGTCAGTGATCTCGGCAGGCCAATTAAATGGGTTTTCTTTAAAGCTAACAGTCATCTTTGTGTTAGAGCCTTTATGCACATTCCAGTCACTCCACCTAAAGAATTACTACACACACCGCAATTTCGGAATATCCTGTCAAATGAAAGCATCATCAATTGTGCCTCATTTTTAAACATGATTATTTTATAAAATAATGGTTTTATTGTTCATTTAGCTACATATCGTAGCTGCAACCTCAAAGACATTCTGTCCAAAATAAATTTTTCTAAAATGAAGTGTGTTTCAACTACATCAGTGGGAGTTTGTTACTTGAAAGATTCCCATCATGAATCCCTCAGCAAAGCAATACGCAGTGTGGATTCAGACTGACGGACGGTCAACTCTGGCTCTGCTACTCACCGACTGTGTGACTGGGGGAGGGACTTAACCTCTCCAGGCCTCCGTGTTGTCATCTGCGTCCTAAATGACTGTGAGAACTAACTGAAATAAATGGCAAAGTTCTCCAACAAAGCTCAGCACAGAGTAGGCACTCATTAAATGTGAGCTGATACTATTATTATGGATTTTCACATATGATATTTCATTCCTGGTTTTACTTCCAAACCCAATTCAACTCTACTCTTAAAGACAGAGATGGCCAGTTCAGTTTCCCCATTAATAATTGCATGAACCCGTACGATGGTTTCTTTACAGGGTACTTCATCCAATCAAGCATCCTTTCAATCAATCCTGCACACCACTGATAAATTAATCTTACTGAAGGATGGTGCTGAAAATGCTCTTCCCTTACGCAGATGACCTACAGAGCAAAGCCTAAACTAAGGTACTAACACGGAGTGTAATTCCCTTCGCAATTCGCCTTGGACAAATCTTTCCAGCCCCTGCTGGAATTCAACACACAGACACAACGTAGGATTTGCTTCTCCTGACGTCCAGCCCGTGGTTTTCCTATGTGCTCTCTCCTCTCTGCCCCTCTCTGTATGTTCAAATCCTCCCCGCACTCTGCACACAGGAGCTTTCTGCTCCTTTTCGGGGAAGTCTTCCCTGATCTGCCAACCAGGAACAGTTTCTCCTGTTGACTTTCATAGCCCTTTAGCTAGGCTTCTAACTATCTATCTATCTATCTATCTATCTATCTATCGCTGTGTTGGGTCTTCATTGCTGTACGTGGGCTTTCTCTAGTTGCAAGAGGGTGTTACCCTTCGTTGTGGTGCACGGGCTTCTCACTGCGGTGGCTTCTCTTGTTGCAGAGCACGGGCTCCAGGCGCGTGGGCTCTAGAGCGCAGGCTCAGTAGCTGTGGCGCACGGGCTTCGTTGCTCTGTGGCATGTGGGATCTTCCCGGACCAGGGATCAAACCTGTGTCTCCTGCATTGGCAGGAGGATTCTTAACCACTGTGCCACCAGGGAAGCCCTAGGCTTCTCTTTAAACCCTATTTTTTACCCTATATGTTATTTGTACACTTGTTCCTATGCATTTACCTTTCTCACAACTACCATAGTCCCTTGAACGCAGTATGTTCCCAATATACATTAATGAATCCATGAATGAAGTAATAGCGACTAATCTGCAAGGCAAGGCCAGGCTGAAAAGCAAGGGCTGGGGAGGGGAAAAATAAACAGAATTGTATTCTAGGAACAAAGCACTACTGCCTGTCCTCACCATTAGTTTCATATTTCTGATTTAAGTGGAAAAAATTTCAGGTTCATTTTTCTGTTCTCTTTTGTTGAATAACTACTTCTGTGATATCCCAGAAGGACTCTTAGTTCTTTAAAAAACTGGTTTTCCCGAATCTCCCAAATCTGAAGCTTTGAGAAAGATTTCTAACAGTTAGTATTTGGCCCTAAAGCTAGAGGAAGGTCTTCTCATTCACTCTGCTGAGTTCAAATCTCGTGAGAACTTGATATGAAAGCATTCGACAAAATCTTAAAGCTTCTTTTAAATAACAAATGGACTACAGTAAGGCATACTCGGTATACTTGATTCTAGCTAAGCTTTTGTCAATCTTAGGTTCATGAGTAGAGATGAGAAAAATTTCTCTGTAGTATCAAATAAAAGTTGTGCTCTAAAAAAACAGTAACAAAACCCTTATCTTTTAGAAAAACGTCTTTGAACTATGTATGAATAGAACTCACTTAGTGTTCGTTTCGTATTTTCATTAAATAGGAAGGTTAGTGGGAATCAAAACAATTCATCTCCAGACCCAACTCCGTCACTTATTAGTTAACAATTTTTTCTTACCTCTTCAGCATCCAGTATGTTATTTTATACTTACAGGACATCTCAACTTGGAATACATTTCAAATGCCCAAGAGCCACACGTGAGTACTGGCTACCATGCTGAACAGAACAAGACTAGATTCTCACTTGCTCTAATACTAACTAACCATTTTGATGCATGAGAGTTAAAGAAACATAGGGCCAACCTGTCCTGGGACTATAATCCTCACGAGCACAGGAGTATCTTAAACACACACACACACACACAGACTTATTAATCCGTTCCCCCAGCAAAATTCTGTCCTAACCTACCCACAAGTTTACATTAAAATTTAAAATTACTATTTAAAAGCTAGTATCTGAGATATCTAACATTAGACAAGTTCTTGAAACAAATGAAACTATACTCAGCTCTACACATGGATGGTATTTGATGGATCTTACAGAAAAGGGACCTATGGCAAACCCCTAGGATGCTATTTCCTCATAAAAAGGCGGGGGGTGGGGGGAGAGAAGAAGATGGTCTATATGCAGTTTTAAATTAAATATTCTTTTAATTCCCATACTCTTAAATACACCCTGCACTAGGGTACAATAAAGTCATAACCACCACCTCCACACTCCTCAGAGACTGGCTGGGTAACATGTAAGTAGGGAGACGGGGTACCGGGACCTCAACATGAAGATGGGAAGGAAGAGACACTGGGGACTTGGAGAGCCCCTCCTTCCCCTTAAGTGGCTGCACCTACTGAGCCATTGCAGCCTTGAGAGAAAGCAGGCTCGGTGTTAGAGCTTCTGATGTTTCTCGAATCGCCAGATATCTTCCCATTTTAAGCATTAATAATTAACTCAAATTCCGTGACATACTGTTTGGGCTGAAAAACAAACCAAAACTCTGGATACGGCCTGCCTGTGTCCTGTTTGTCAATTTTGTCTTGCTCTCTCCCCCTCTTTTTGGTGCCGCTTTAAATTCCCCAAAATAATGAAAAACTGGAGAAAACATCCAGCATTTGTGACTAAGAGATGAATAACCTTAACTCTGTAAAAGATAAAAGATGATAAACACCTGAATAGATAAGTGGACAAAGGATACAAACTGGCAATTCAAAGAAATGCAAATTGCGTTTGTGTGCACATATATTTATATGTGTGAGTATGTGTACTGTGACCTCCTCAGCAATGAACAATAGTAACAATTAAAAAATGCTCTTTCCTCACCAGGTTGGCAAAGACTTTTCAAATGTCGTATAATCTTTAGTGTTGGCAAGGATGCGGGGAAACGGGGATATTCTTAAACTGCTAGTGGGCGTCTAACTTTGTAGAACCTCTAAGGAGGGCAGGTGGGCAATATGTCAAAAAGAAACCTTTAGCACACCAACTCTAATTTTTAAAAATATCTGTCCTAGAGAAACAATGAAGTTAATGCCCCCCAAATGTACACACAAGTACAACCTTTGCAGCTGTGAATTTACTTGTGAAAACTGAGGAATAGCCTAAATGCCCATTAATAGGGGTCAAGTAAACCATCCTGCATCTATTCGATGGCTGTTGGAAAATGATGAGATAATGATGGGCAAACTTATCTACAAGGTACTGTGAAGTGGAGAAAAAAGCCGGATATGTGTTAGAATCAACAGGATCAGCCTATATAAATAGAGGTGTGAGAACACATGTGAGTGCATCTGAGTATGTGCTCACAAGTATATACACTGTGAATAGAGATTATCTATAGAGATAGATTATCTATCTCTAGGAGCAGAGCAATTATGGGTCACTTACATTTTCTACCATCTTTCCCTTTCAAAAAATTATGACCGCCCCTGCTTTTTTGTTGCCAGAAAAAAATACATATAGTTTCATTTGTAAAAACAACAGTCAATAATGATTCTGTCCAAGAGCAAACTCCGGGGAATCAGTGACTCCCAGGTGCTAATGAATGGACAATGGCAGGGGCATCCAGCGCCTCTTCTGTTGGGTAGTTCAAATATACTGTGACTCACTGATAGCACCTGCTAGGTTTATAAATGTGAAACAGAGTATTCCCCAGCATTCCAGAGTGAAAACTGGCAGTGCCTAAAACTCACTAAATCCAAAATGGCTTTTCATTTCTATGTAGAAGTCTTCATTTTATGTTTGATTAACTTATATTGAAAACTAAGCTGTAATAAAATGCTAATTTCTGGTACAAGAGTAGTACAACTAGGCAAACTTATAAAATAAAAATGCAACACAACTGAAACCGACATGCCTGAAACATCCCTGAATTGAAAATCGTCATCTGGATGCCAAGAGGCTGGTGTTTTTCTTTCAAGGACAGGGAGACGCTCGCATGTAAATGAGTAGCTCGTGATCGGCTAGAGCTCCATTCAGCCAATGCCGTTCTTCTCTCCTGTCAAGGCAGTTAGACAGCTGATGCTAATTTCCTGTTGTTTTTGCGAGTTCATTTTGAAACCGCGAACATCACCCTGACTTTGAAATGTTGGTTGGTTGAAATGTTGGTTGGAACACAATATTATCTTGTTTAGAAACTGGTGTTCATAGATGCAGGCTAGCACAGACAGCAACACAACTAACTGAGAGTTATTTATTGTGGGTTGGGGACTGGAACTCAGGGTCTACCTAACAGTCTCCAAGGAATGATGGATATACCAGGTTTTTAGTAATCACTGCACTAGCTCCAGGGGCTCTGTCAGACCAATGCTCTGTCTTCTCAGATGAAGGCAGGCAAGGCGGATGGAAAAGCAAAAGGCCAATTACTGAGTTTTCCTGCTTCTCGAAAGCACTCTGTGTAAATCCTATTTCCTCAACCTGTTACAGGCTCCATCTCCACTACTTGACTGAAGGAGCTGTGACAAAGCTCCCAGGTAGATTCTCTACCAACAATTCCAGAGGACACAGGCACCTGATTTCTTTGCCATATTTAAGGCTGATTATGCTCTCCTTCTTGGAGCTAGCTTCTCTTGGAGCTTTCGTGGCCGCCTTATCTCCCTGTTTTCTATCTTCTTGCCCTTCTCACTCCTCCTGTAGCTCCTCTGTTCCCCAGGCCCCGACTCTCTGACCTGGCCCTGGGTAGGCTTCATCAGTGGATGACACATTCAGATGTGTCTACCTCCTGCTCTGAAGCCTGCCGTTCTCTCTGTCTGTCTGTCTCTCTCTCTCTTTCTTCCTCTCGCTCACTCTCTCAAAGCTCTTGGCTATTTCCTAGACCTCTTCATGAAGACACTTCACGTGCATCTCAAGCTCAACACCTCTGGGGTAGAAGTTTTTATTTGACTTTTAAGAGCAAAAAGGGTTCATGGCTGGCCTTCTATGTTATAAAAAGTTCTTACAACATGCCTTATTAACAAACCCTCTGTAGATTCTATTATCACCTCCAGTTCATAAGGCATAGAGAAATGAAATAAACGGCACACATCACACAACTAAGAGTAGATTTGAACCCAGCAAATCCGCTGTTACACTTCCTCTTAACACTCAGACTATCTGGTAAGTGTCCAATTAACCATGTCGTGTGTGTGTGTGTGTGTGTGTGTGTGTGTGTGTAAGACATAGCCTTATACATTCACTTCCAAGCTTCCACTATAATTCCCATGACAGTTGGTCTCTCCCATAGTACCAGAGAACAAAAAATGCATCTTTGCTTTAAGACAGCTAAACTGAAAGGACTGGCCACATTGCACATGACATGTGAAAAATGAAATCCACGTGTTCCATGACTGAAATTACAGGTATCACCATCGACCTGTTTGTCCAAGCCAGAAACCTGGGCGTTATCTGGCATTTTTCCCCACTCCTTATCTGGCATTTTTCCCCACTCCTCTGTCCTCCCAACTCACTAACTTCCGTATCCTCATGCAAACGGTCAAAAAGTCACAAGCCTTTATCTCCTCGCCACCTCTCAAATACAAAGGAGTACCCCTACAGCTTTTCAGGATAAATTTCAGCCTCCTGCTTGGCTTCTAAGACTCTTTGTGAGCGGGCCTCTGCCCCTCTGCGCCCTCATCTCCCATGACTCTGCTACAAGTGCCCTGCGAGGCAGCTGCACCTGATTTTGCCCTATTCCTGGAGTGTCTGGTGTACAATACCAGATCCTGCCTGAACTGCCCCCTTTCCACGCCTTCCTTCCCTGGGCTCACTCCAACTCGCCATGAAGCTCCAGTGAGAAGCCATCTCTGATGCCCCATCCTGATTCAGAGATCTCGCCTTTTTGTTCCCACGAAACTCAGTCCAGAACCTCTGATAAAACTTGAGACTCTATGCTGCTACCACTGCTTTATTGTCTGTGAGTACAGACCTTGATTTGAAATCTCAGTGGTAAAACAGTAGATGATACCTAATGAGACTTCCATAATACCTGTATAAGAACAGTAACGACAAAAAGGAATAAAATGAGTGAATGGATGAGAGGCTGCTCTTGCCATCACGTCATCCTTGGGCCGCTCACTGCTTTCCGATGAAAAGGAGGCGTGCTTCACTTTTTCACGCAAAGTCAATGATTACTCCAGGAGTCTGAGAGGCTCGTCTGAAGTCTGCGTTCACAGAGCTTACGGCACCAGCTGAAGCAGGGTCGCACATTCCCCCTGCTGGGGCTCCTTCCTTCTCGGGCCGCGGAGACCACACCCCCCAAGCCTGGGCTCTTCTACCTTTTCATCAGGACCAGCGGGGACACCATTCTAGTGGTGACGAGGTCAGTAACATTTTGTGTCAACTCAAGGGCTCATAAATATGCATTTAGAATAAAATAGCAGGAGGGAGTAGTCCTTAAGAGGAAAGAAAAACGATACAGAGGATCAAGGCAAATGCTCCTCTAAGTGTTTTCTTGTTCGTGGAGCTGCACGCAGCCCCTCTGCCTCACTGCTGGCAACCGCCCAGCATGGGGAAGCAGACCGGGACTTCAGTCCTCGGCACATTGTTCTTTGACCGTCTTTCTGTTTCCCCACCTGCCACACTCAATGCTTGATCAAGAGGTCAGAGCTACTCCAAAGGAAGAGATCAGGTCAGACCAGGAGGAGAGCTTTTCATGCCCGAAAAGGGAGACGGGACCGATACATCACAAATAGTTCTTTCTTCTTCTTTTCTGACGTTGGGACACCGTCCTGGTCCTGCTGTTTGCCTTGAGCCACTGCTGCCTCTGTGGGATTCTGGCAGGGCAGCCAGAGGGTAGCTGAAACAGTGGAAACACATTCTTCCCAGCCCTGACAGGCATCAGCAAAGGAAATTTTTCAAGAACAAGTGCGGCCAGTCAGGAGCGGAGATGCTAAAATGACTGTGAGAAGACACTGAGGTAGCTCCCATTTGTCCTTCAGATTGCAACTCAAATTCTGTTTCTCAAGTAACAGGTTAAATTGATAACAGTTCAAGCCCCCTATCTGGTTCTCTCATCTCACATTATTTCCTTCGGAGCATTTATCAGATATGCAATTACATTCTATTTGTCAATACTGACACCTCCCCTCCTGGAGTGGATCCTTCCTGAGAAAGGGGACCGGGACTGTGTTGTCTACCAATGTGACCATCCGAATCCTCACTGCCTAAGCTGGCCTAGCATGCTTTGGCACTTGCTAAATATTTTTCAGTGAATAAATGAATCTTTCCAAATGTATCTGGTTTGCTCACCTTACATGTGAATTTACATTTTAACCTCCTAAATTTGTTTAACAAGGCTGCTTATAAAAGATGGCCTCCGAGACAGGCAAACTTCAAAGGCTGTATGTGTGTGTGTGTGTGTGTGTGTGTGTGTGTCCACTGAACAAATGAATATAAGGTGTTAAGAATCAATGACATAACTAATTTATTTTAAAGCTTATTAAAATACCACAAATGAAGGTGAAGTGCTGGTAATGCTACTGGTCACTAATTTTTGTCTCATATTCCTGATTAAGTAACTGATTCATAGAATTTAGAGGAGAAATATGCATTATTTTTACATTTGTACAACACTCAATTTTCCCATTCATTGTCATATTATATATAAATAGAAAAGGTAGATTGTACCAGCCCCACTGACTTACCCAACGTCCCACAGTTTGAGATCTGGCAAGATTAAAACACAGTACTTCATCTTCTGACTCCTAGCTAAGAATGTTCTCAGACTTGCATGTAACATAGCACATTAATTCAGGTAAAACAGATACTGTGCTTGTGCTAAAACTTTAAATGATTTCTGCTCATAGGCCCTTTATACACCCTGTGTTGAAAACATCATCTAAAACATAAAGAGTAAGGTTGCTAGATATAAGAGCAGTATTGAAAAGTTAGTTGTATCTCCCTATGCCAGCAACAGCTTCTGGGGAAAAAAATTATACAATTTTATTCAAAGACATTAAAGAAGATCTATATAAATGGAAAGATGTTAGTATTTGTGGAAAAGAAGACAATATCATAAAGACGTAATTCTCAGTATACTGAGCTACAGAGCAGATGCAATTCCAATCAAAATACCACAGGATATCTTAGAACCTAACACTCTGGTTCTGAAATTTATATGTAACAGAAGGAGCCCAGAACAGCCAAGACATTCTTGAAGAGAAAGAAGTGGGGAGTGTTGTGCTCCTAGACACCAATTCTCATTTTAAAGCTATATGGCACTGGGGCAGGGACAGACACACAGACTGATAGAAATGAATGTGCTCAGAGACACACCCACGCATGTAAGAAACTTGGTATCTGACCCGCAGACTAGACGGGGCAAGGACGGGCTCTTCAATAAACAGGGCTGGAACGCTGGCTGCTTATACGGGAAACAAACAAATCACTGTTTCTAATCACACATAAAAAATTTCTGATAGATTAAGGATTGATCCATGAAAGGCAACATTAAAATTTTCAGATTGAAAATATCTTTTAACACCTCAGGATATGGAAAAAGCATAAGCCATAAAGAAAAGCTTGATAACTCAACTATATTAACATATTAAATACTACATTCAATATATTAATATATTGCCCTATATTAATAAAAGACAAACCACAAACAAAGATATCTGCAACACATAAAACTGACAAAGGATTAGTATCCAGAATCTATCAAGAATCTGTATGACCAAGAAAGTTATATGGCAGTAAGTTACATGTCGTATGTCTTAAGTTGTACGCCATTTCATATCTGTCAGATTGGCAAACATTAGTAAGTCAGAGGGGAGGCTGTGCACTGGTAGGACCCCTCACGCCCTACGACGGGAGAGCACTTAGCCTTGCCACAAGGAGGAAGACGGGTTATGTGACCAGCCCCTCCAGTGGGGATCTATCTATCAACTGACCAATGTACGGATCATTTTAAAAACAAAAATACAATATTAAGTATATGTGCTGTGTGATAAAACCTGCTTTTTAAAACCCTAATAGGTACATGATCAGGAACACTTACTCAGTTTTTAAGAACCCTTTAACGCAACTTTTAAAGGCTGTATGTACTTCGCCATCACATGGAAGCAGCATAATGTATAACCACTCCCTACTGCTGGCCATTTAGATTGTTTCAAATTTCTTGCTAGTATATACAAACATGTGATACTCTTGTAGGTAAATCTTTGTATCCGTCTCTGATTATTTAAGATAAATTTCTCACAGTGGTTTAAACGGTAAGCATGTCTGACGTGGGTTTTTGCCAAGTTGCCCTCCAGGAAATATTACTAATTGATACAGCAGCATAAGTATATTCCCCACCGCCCCCCACCTCCCCGACCCTGGCTAAAAACGTAAACTTTGCCAGATTCAGCAGTGAATTTTTCATTTGTATTGATGTAAACAATACTGAGGCTGAATACTTTTTGCTCGTTATTCACTTAGTTTCTACATGGTTTACTTGCTTAATCCTCTACTCATTTTTCTACTTAAGTGTTTACATTTTCTGATGACACATAAGAGCTTCTTAATATAATATATTCAGGATATTAATCCTGTCTCTGCCAGGTATGTTGAACTTTATCACTTACCTTTTATTTTTGTTTTTGTTAGTTTGGCTCAAATTTTTACCTCTTTATACAGTCAAAGCAATCTTTTCCTTTATGGTTCCTTCTCTGATACAGAGTTCTTAATGTCTCCATTTAAAAGATTAACTCATCTCCCCTTTGGGCCCCTACGACAAAAATCCCTCATCTAAACGAAAGCAATAGCACCTTCCTAACAGGCTCTTTGTGAACATTGAGGTAACTTATATTAATGCGCTTTACAAATAGTAAAGTAACATATAAATGTTGATTATTAGCGGCTCTCAATACATGGCAGTTATTAACACCACATATGCCCGCTGCTCCACAGAGTTTATAATTAACTATATACAGGTCACCCGAGCAGATGTACTCGGAGATGAAAAAGTCTGGAAGATCAGATGAACTGTAGGAGACAGGCACCATGATGCAGACGTGCCTTTCACATCGCTCGGCAGGTTCAGGAACACAGAACAGTCATGAGAAAGGCCCCGATGACGAGGCTCTTACCTTACTCTTCCCCCTCGTCCAGCTCGGTTTCTTTGTGCACCACCACCCTCGTGACCGACATGTCGGGGTGCTGCTCCCTGGCTTCCCTGATGGCCTGGGCCAGCGCCTGTGGGGTCAGGAGAGAGCACTGTGAGTAGAGGAAGAGGCTCTTTCTCGGGATGGCTGTACACGAGCACAGCCATAACCTGGGATCCATCATTCCTCCTGCCAAGACAGTTTCACTGCTTTATTTGAGGAAGCAGGAGATTTGAAATGGGCTCTTTTTTCGTTTTACAGAATGCATCTCATTTCCCCAGATTTCCCATTTCTCCAGTCCACTGCCAAATAATGATACATGTAGGAGAAACACACTGGCTCTGAATCCCACTCAACCTGGCACGCACTGTGAGATGTGGAGAAAACAGATCTTCTCTGACCTTAGGATTCTCATCTGCAACCTGAGACTTATGCTAAGATTATAAAGATAATGTTAAGGTTTGATGTATGGATTGAAGGAATGATGTAAAGCCTCCAGGGGTGGTGTCTGCCCTCCACACTCGAGTGTTACTTGCAATTACCCAGTTGCCTCAAAACTCATGGTGCAAGAAATCTCTTGCATTCCTATATACTAATGATGAAAAATCTGAAAGAGAAATTAAGGAAACACTCCCATTTACCATTGCAACCAAAAGAATAAAATACCTAGGAATAAACCTACCTAAGGAGACAAAAGACCTGTATGCAGAAAACTATAAGACACTCATGAAAGAAATTAAAGATGATACAAACAGATGGAGAGATATACCATGTTCTCGGATTGGAAGAATCAACATTGTGAAAATGACTACACTACCCAAAGCAATCTACAGATTCAATGCAATCCCTATCAAACAACCATTGGCATTTTTCACAGAACTAGAAAAAAAAATTTCACAATTTGTATGGAAACACAAAAGACCCCGAATAGCCAAAGCAATCTTGAGAAAGAGAAACGGAGCTGGAGGAATCAGGCTCCCAGACTTCAGACTATACTACAAAGCTACAGTAATCAAGACAGTATGGTACTGGCACAAAAACAGAAATATAGATCAATGGAACAGGATAGAAAAACCAGAGATAAACCCACGCACATATGGTCACCTGATTTTTGGTAAAGGAGGCAAGAATATACAATGGAGAAAAGACAGCCTCTTCAATAAGTGGTGCTGGGCAAACTGGACAGCTACATGTAAAAGAATAAAATTAGAACACTCCCTAACACCATACACAAAAATAAACTCAAAATGGATTAAAGACCTAAATGTAAGGCCAGACACTACCAAACTCTTCGAGGAAAACATAGGCAGAACACTCTATGACATAAATCACACAGCAAGATCCTTTTTTGACCCACCTCCTAGAGAAATGGAAATAAAAACAAAAATAAACAAATGGGACCTAATGAAACTTAAAAGCTTTTGCACAGCAAAGGAAACCATAAAGAAGATGAAAAGAAAACCCTCAGAATGGGAGAAAATATTTGCAGACGAAGCAACTGACAAAGGATTTATCTCCAAAATTTACAAGCAGCTCATGCAGCTCAATATCAACAAAACAAACAACCCAATCCAAAAATGGGCAGAAGACCTAAACAGACATTTCTCCAAAGAAGATATACAGATTGCCAACAAACACATGAAAGAATGCTCAACATCATTAATCATTAGAGAAATGCAAATCAAAACTACAATGATACAATGAGGTATCACCTCACACCAGTCAGAATGGCCATCATCAAAAAATCTACAAACAATAAATGCTGGAGAGGGTGTGGAGAAAAGGGAACCCTCTTGCACTGTTGATGGGAATGTAAATTGATACAGCCACTATGGAGAACAGTATGGAGGTTCCTTAAGAAACTAAAAATAGAACTACCACACGACCAGCAATTCCACTACTGGGCATATACCCTGAGAAAACCATAATTCAAAAAGAGTCATGTACCACAATGTTCATTGCAGCTCTATTTACAACAGCCAGGACATGGAAACAACCTAAGTGTCCATCCACAGATGAATGGATAAAGAAGATGTGGCACATATATACAATGGAAGATTACTCAGCCATGAAAAGAAACGAAATTGAGTAATTTGTAGTGAGGTGGATGGACCTAGAGTCTGTCATCCAGAGTAAAGCAAGTCAGAAAGAGAAAAACAAATACCGTATGCTAACACACACACACACACACACACACACACACACACACACACACACACATATATATATATGGAATCTAAAAAAAAAAAAAGAAAATAAATGGTCATGAAAAACCTAGGGGCAGAACGGGAATAAAGATGCAGACCTACTAGAGAATGGACTTGAGGACACAGGGAGGGGAAGGGTAAGCTGGGACAAAGTGAGAGAGTGGCATGGACATATATACACTACCAAATGTAAAATCGATAGCTAGTGGGAAGCAGCCGCATAGCACAGGGAGATCAGCTCAGTGCTTTGTGACCACCTAGAGGGGTGGAATAGGATGGGTGGGAGGGAGACGCAAGAGGGAAAAGATATGGGGATATATGTGTAGCTGATTCACTTTGTTATAAAGCAGAAACTAACACACCACGGTAAAGCAATTATACTCCAATAAAGATGTTAAAAAAATAAAATTAAAAAAATTAAAAAAAAAAACTCACAGTGCAGGACCAGGCTCTGCTCATCTTTGCCCTCTCAGGCTCTCAGTAATTGCTTGAGGAATGTTGCAGGGAAAATATCTATTAACTTCTAGGACATAGAACAATTAAAACCACAAGCAACAATGATGACAAACAATCAGTAAAGCTAAAGAAAAGAGAGAGACTAATCTTTTAGATAATAAAATACAGCTCCCTATTTTACAGGTGGAAACAGTGAAGGCAAAAAGGTTAATGGGTCTTCCTCAGGACCATCCTGCCAGGGGGCTACAGGGCAGGAGAGGGCTGCCCCTCCACTGATTCATCGGCTCTTCCCTGGATGAGGCTGTGAGAAAGCAGACAAGATTTCTCTGAGTTTGATCAGAAAGTAAACTGTATACAAGGATTATGGCAAAGTGGAAAGATCCTGTTTTTCAGAGGGAAAGACGTTTAAAGAGGTCTCAGGGAAAAAGTAAAAGAAAACTGCACAGAACAACACTCAAAATCTAGGAAAGAACTTGAAAACAAAAAAGAAATCCTACTAGGAGAGAGATTGCTGTATCTCATAAGGAAAACATACATTTGAAAAAAGCAGCACAATTTTCCTGCTGCGTTGTCACCTGCCTTTGGGGACAACTGCATTTCTTGTTTGCAATATCATTTCTGTCAGCTGGAAGGTTACTGAGCAAAACCCTGAGCCGCATTCCACAAAGAAAGATAAAACTACCCCGCAAAATTATTTTTACGCCAAAAACTTTTCACTCAGAAGCCTGGAAGACACTTGAGGGTGCTTAAATTTCCACTGGGGAACAAACTCTGGCAACCTACCTGTGTTGGACAAGAGAGGATCAGACAGGGGACCAGGCTTCCACTTAAGCATCAGCACAACTGCTTGCCACGTGGGGAGAGCAGGCAGCCCAGTGGGCAGGAGCAGAGTGGGGACCTCGTCTCAGAGCAGGACAGCAAGTGCTGTCGTGTACTAACTGCAGTGTGAGTGGGGAAGGCGACCAAGTCCATCAGGGAGGCTCTAAGTCTGTGTTCAGAGGCAAGAGGGAGATTGGAACAATCAACACGGTCTACTCCCTGCTGGTTTCTGGAATCCAATTTGAGAAAGGACAGCTCTGATGGGAGCCAACGTGGCTACAGAACAACTTCTCAGCTACTCTGAATTTATGTTCATTACAAAGACCTGCCTACATTAAATCCTGCATCTGTCAAAGAGGAAACATACATGATACCCAAGGGAAGGTAGCAGGCGTGAAACATGTTTTAATTAGCAGAAAAGTAGGGAAAATGGAAAACTGCTATTATCATCTTCAAACATATTTGAAGTCAGTTTGCCCTTAGTTCCTTTCCTTCCATAATATCGGTACACGTAATTAAATACCGTAAAATGTTAATTTACTGCGGCAACAGTAAAGACTGTGAGAAAACTATCACATCGCACGGCCAAATTGAGAAGTCATTTTATTAGAAAGAAATACACTTTTCTGTGTTGTTTATGCCTCCCGGGTACGGAGCTGAGAGCCACGACTAGCACCGCGTGTAGAACCTGCAAAGCCTCTTTCATTTGCCAGCACAAAAGAGATTCCTTCTTTTCCTATCCTGCTCAGATGAAGGGTTTCCTTCCACTATTAAAATTCTTTTAATGTAGGCAAGGAACTGAAAAGGTGTCAATGACATTAAAGTCACTGCATGATCAACATCAGTTTGTGGCAGGGAACTAATTTCCCTCCTTTACTTTTAAATAGCTCCACCATCTCATTTACAGGCTTTAAGGGGAAAGCAAACTCATCATGAGCTCCTGGTGACAAGCATACCAGAAGCCACAATTACATTTGCTCAAAAACGTTTATGACATCTTATAAATAAACATGAAAAAGGTATATATCTGTTCCCTTCATTTGGATATCTGACCTCAGTTTTGGGGTTTTTTGTTTTTTTTTTAATCGTAGTTGATTTACAATGTTGTGTTAGCTTCAGGTGTACAGCAAAGTGATTCAGTTATACATATACATATTCTTTTTCAGATTCTTTACCCTTATAGGTTATTACAAGATATCGACTATAGTTCCCTGTGCTATACAGTAGGTCCTTGTTGTTTATCTATTTTATACATGGTGGTGTGTGCACTTGTCGATCCCAAACTCCCAATTTATCCCTCCCCCCGCCCCCTAGCCCCACTTCAGTTTTAAAATGGGCTGAAGGTGTGCGTCCTCACAGCAACAGCTAAAGCTGCAGCGCCATGATTTTCTTCTAATGGGAGAGTTAGGAATTTTGTTATTTTGTATTCTTTTGGAACTTACGTTTCAGACTGTGTTTTTAATATCTGCCGTTCAGAAGCATTACTATCTAGATTTGAGTTTTCAGGAAAAACGGGACGAAAGAATACACATAAAATAAAACCTGCAAGTAACCCCTCAAGGGAAAAAGTGGCATTTGAAACCCTGAAAGGGCCTTGTTTGGTGGAGACAGAGGGCGGACGAAACAAAGGCTGGGAGAGGACCCCGATTTTCACCTTCCATCAGGCCAAAGAATGTGGGTCCCTGCCCAGTACACTGTAGAAATTCAATAAATGCTGAGCGAGAGTCCCAGAGGAAAAAAGAGGAAGAATACGGTTTGCTCCAACTTAAGGTCAGAGCAACTCAAAACTGTCTCAGTGAAGAGAAGTAGAATAAATCCTCTGTATAGGAAACCAGACGCTTGGTTTCCACACAGGTAATTCATTTTCTAGTGGTGAAAAGACACATGTATAGTCATCTACTAGGAAGCTCTATTACTAAGTCAAAATTCAGAGTCAGGGCAACCTTTTAACCTATAATAACTCTCAAGGAATTTTTAAAAATACATTATGAGGGCTTCCCTGGTGGCGCAGTGGTTGAGAGTCCACCTGCCGACGCAGGGGACACGGGTTCGTGCCCCGGTTCGGGAAGATCCCACATGCCGTGGAGCGGCTGGGCCCGTGAGCCAGGGCCGCTGAGCGTGCGTGTCCGGAGCCTGTGCTCCGCAACGGGAGAGGCCACAACAGTGAGGGGCCCGCGTACCGCAAAAAAATATATATATATATTATGAAATATGTAAGTAAAATTATATATACAGGAGTTTTAAAAAACAGTAATTTTCTTTTTAGACATAGAATAAAATCTATTCCTGTTTGGCCTTTCTTACAGCAAGCCTTTCTTAAACGAGAAATTTTGTTCTCTAAAATTTCTGTGTTCAAAGCTGGGTGACTATCATTTGTTCCTACTCCCCAGCTGAGGACAACTGAACATTTGGTCAACTGAACATTTCCATTTCTTCAAATTATTGTAAAAAGAAAAGAGCTTGGTCTCCTTTAGAGCTGAGTTAAAATCACTCAGAAAATAACAAAACAAAAAATTCTCATCATCACTTGGGACTGCAGTCTAAAATTAAAGCTACTCTCCAAGTCTCCAGCAGTTCCATTCGTCACCTGTTCAGCTTAACAGTAGAATGGAAGTACAATTCTTTAAAAAATCTTTTCTGAATACATATAAATTTTCACTTTGTAAGAGACCTTCCTTCTATTACCTTGTCCTATCCTTCAATAATAGTAATAACTAGGAGAAAACATCTAGAGGTAAATAGCCCAACTTTTCTATTGCTATAAAAAAATACTTGATAAGTTCCTGAAAGCAGGCATAAGTCAAACTTAGTGGCTTTCCTTATTTTTTTGGAAGCCAGTGTCGTTTAACTGCCATTTATTTGTCAGTAACTGATGACTTGCCTTTAAACCAGGACCACATGAATGCCTGATGGTTGCCAAAAATCCTCTTGATTATTGTGAGCCAAAGGTGCATGTAAAGCTAGTGTGAAATGAAAAACAACCCACATTTTGTGCTAATTCAGTGCTAGGAAGGCTGAAAGGACAGGCTGTGTCTAGACTGTGAAGGGTCTTTATGCCAAGCTTAGGAGGTGCATTCATCTAGGAAGGAGGTACTGAGAGAAGCAGTTTGATACAGGGACGTGACATGATGACAGAAACTTAGAAAATAAACGCGGCCAGTTTCAGAATCAGAAGCTCAAGTCTTTACCTGGTCGTGATCAATATCTGCATCTCCCGTGATCACGATGCGCTTTTCAATTCTTGTTTCAGATATTCCACCTTTTACAGTCTAAGGTCATAAAGAAACAGAAGGGAGGGAGGATTAGCAATCACTAAAACGTGTTTACACACAATCAGAGAAAACAGAGATGGCGCACACCCAGACCTTCCGATCATCCTTAAGCAATTCACACTGGGTGGGGAAGACTGATGTCCTAGGAATTTCTTTATTTTTAAGCTCCATAGAGAATCCGATCCTTCCAAGTGTAGCATCATCTGTCAGCACTCCTAAACTGAAAGCAACCTTAAAAACTATCTTATCAAGATTCAGGTGAGATTAAGATGCAACAGATGCCATTTAATCCAAACAACTCCACTGGAACATTCCGTTACAGTTTCCTGAGTTTCTTCACTTCCAATTGGCCAATTTTTGAAAAGAAGCGAGCAAAGGAGAAGTAGTTGTTTGTTTTATGTAGAGTTTATAAGGAATGTAATAATTTAGGCATCTAGTTTAGGTTTGGGAAATTGACTGGCATCATACAGATCCATTTGGTGATTTTCTTCATTTGGTTTAGTGCAATAATAAAAAAAAAAAGAAGGCTTGGACTTGGTTTAAGATAGGTAAGATGTGTGAGAGCGATATAAAGATTTTCATCCAATGTTTGATTTGATTCTGCACGTGGCTGTGACATGGACATGGAATGTGGCTGAACAAAGGCTGTGAGGAGACCCGGGGGTAGGAGCTCCTGGGTGAACTGCCCACAGAGTTACAGAGTTACTGGCTTGGAGCGAGGTGACAGAAGCCTGGGGCATGATAGAGGCTGAGAGATCATATGTCTGTGACACCCTAAACAATGAGCAAATACCACCCAGTCCTGAGAAAGTGCACACTCAACCTCTACAACACTGATAAATTTACACACGGTCACAGGTACCGCACTTCACCGTAAGAAACAAGGCTGATCGCTAAGATCATTAGGTCTTAATAACCTGATATGCTTTAAAATGAACACCAATACCATCTTGCACTTATGGGACATTTTTTAATTCACAAAATTTTTGTTGTTGTTGAAATGTGGCGTGAGGAGGGCACAAGGGATACATTTGAGACCTTCAAGCACTAACCAAACCTGAGAAGCAGAAGCAAAAAGGAACGACTGGAAAATAATGCTGGGTTAGAAAGGTGATGACCATGTCATGCACTGGAATCACGTGGAGGGCTTCCTAAACACTCCTGGGGTTTCAGAAGATCCCGAGTGGGGTCACAGTATTCACACTGCTAGCAAGTCCCTGGGTGAGACTGCCGCCGACACTGCAGAGACCACACTTTGAGGATCGCTGGTCATCAGGTGTTAAACATTTAGAGAGTGATCTGGAGAAATGCTCCAAATCGACACACTAGTATCTTAAATCAATGGGGGAAATGTATATGATTTGAACAACTTGGTGAAAATTTTCAATGGCAGTCTTCACTTCCTTGCTTCCGTCAGGAGAGCTGACTTGTACTTAACAAAGCTAGGCTTCCAATTTTATTAGGTTCCCTCTGCTCCTACAGCTGTCTTAAGTATAGCTGTTTAGAACATATTTTTACCCCCTCGTACGTCACAAATTTGCAATTTGGATTTGGTTTAAATACAAATGTCAGCGGAGCCCAGTTTCTCGCACACTTTAGGCGTTTTTATTCCACTGGCACTGTGCGTAATAATTGGAAGTGTGAATAGGAACAAAGAAACCATGCAGAAAAGATTTTGTTGGCAGTGTACATTCCCCTGGATGGCTTTACCTTGGTGATGTGTGTGGTTGTCGTCGTCGACACGGACTCGGATGTGACGGTCTGTGCAGTCAGTAACGTGCCCGAGTCACCACCAGCCCCGCCATCAATCTTTGAAGAGTTGGGGGGAAAACACAAAGCAAAGCTTAACTTCCGTTACGTTGTCAGAGAAGATCCCTCCCCATCGAACATGCAGCTTTTAAGACCTAAGGAGTTGGCAGAAGATGCTAGCTGCCTATCCTCTGCATGTCTGTAGTGGTGATTTACTGATCAGAGATTGGCTGGCATTTATAAACAGAGTAAAGTCAAGGGCTAAATGCACATGGAGAAGCCAACCCTGGGCGGAGAGAGAATAAACAAAGAATGGACGTAGAAGGTGGGACTGAGATCTACAGGGGAGTCGTGAGAAAATCTGGCTGAGGGCCATTTACAGAAGCTGGAAGAAGAGAGCAGAGACCCAAGCAGAGAAGTTTCCACAGTGACCAGAAGTGCTGAGTTTGTTGTTTCTTTAAGCACAGGTGGGTAAAAATAAACGTTTTCTCAGATTACTAAGTAACAGAACCTAACTAGGACAGACTAAGCTTAAGCGATTTGGTTGATTGCTTATCTCTAGATTTTTTTTTTAATGACATGTTTCCTGTAATAGTTTGTGCGTATACACGGCTACATGTATTTCAATACGTATGCACACGTGTGCGCACATGTGCACGCACTCTCTATGTAAGTGTGTATATATATAGCTTATATATAAATCTTATACTATGTCTATATAGGGTTTAACTTCTTTACTTTGATACTAGAAAGTTCTAGAGTTTACCAAGGGAAATAATGAAGCACATTCATAGGCTACGAGTTTATGCTAAGATCATCAAAACACATTTATCACCAGTTTCCTGACACTGACGGGAAATAACTGGAGAGTGCAGAGTCTTTCTTACTGTAAGTTAGGAGGAGATCTCTCGAACTTGGGTCACACATCTCTACTTCTTTACAAGGGCACTTACCACAACAGAAACATGTGAGTACACGCTCTCCTACCACACCTGTTCATAAGAAACCTATTTGTGCTTATGTGGGATCTACGCACATTTACGGAGAGCATATCTAAAATGATTTTAAGGAATGTTTCACACATAAACGCATTACACCTTTAAAAAATATTTCGAGAGGACAGCAATCTGCCACGCTCCACCACGGTACAATCCTACTAGAACACTAAATTTCTCAGTTGAGAAAAGAGTTGTCCCAGTTTCTAAACGGTTCCATTTCGAAATGATGACTACTTTCCCCTTTTTTGTTACCCTTAAGGTTAAATATCATATTTCAAATCTTTACAGAATCAATGTGTGAATACCTAAAATCAAACACACGAATCTGATCATTATTTAGACGCACAGTATCACATTTACATAAGAATGGCGACACACGTTTTCAGAAAATAATCCCACATGAGGAGAAGCACAGGTGTGTGTGCGTTATGTGTGTACCCGTAAGCAAGAGTGAGTCGAATGGCTCTGTCTTCGTGGAGTTGGAGGAGGGGATAAAAGCCTAAATTAAATTCTACGAATCCATAAATTAAATCAGATCTAACAAACTTTGTAAGATGATCTGTTTCCCAAGTGTACCTAAACACTCCTGGATACAACAAGCCAGAGATGGCTCATAAGAATAATAAGAACAACATTGGTACTGCCTGTCCTAAAAAATCACATGTATGCTTCCTCCCATAATCAATGGGTCACCAATTTTATCGTAGCAAGTTACGTTGCTGAAGTAGTTATAAAATGGAGATATAAAAAGCTATGTCAAAGTCAGAAACATAAACTAGGAGAAGAGAGAACGAAAACAGAAAGACTAAGTAAAAAAGAAGTCAAACAGTCCAAGTCTAGAGACTTTGTACCTGTGGAGACTCATATGTGATGGTTTTGGTCTCAGTTTGGACAATAGGGACTTCCTTGGTGGAGATTTCTGTCCTTTGTGAGGCATCAGAAATTGTTACCATCTCTGTTTTTACCACTGGTGGCTGAAGTGAAAAGGAAGGGAAACATAAATTCTAGAGGTAATAAAGTAAAAGTGCTTAATGGAGGCTTCAAAAATAACTGTAAGAAACATATCCAAACACACACTCATGAACAAAAGAGTAAAAGGAAATCATCTAAAGCAAAAGAAAAACACTTTCCTCCAAATATCATATATATGTGTATAGATATATATGAAGAATAAGCTAGCATAATGGCTCCCTAAATCGTGGCGGGCTTCAAATTACGATGGTCCCAAATTACTTACGTGTCAAGCCTGGCGTACAGTGATACGGAAACTCTAGCTTTAAGCAAGTAATGATAAAATTGAAAAGAAAACAAAACAGAATGAGCCATGAGAAGTGACCTGCCTCAATTTTTATTACAGTTTAAAGAAGCATATAGTTTGTGTGAAGGCTGTAAGGTTTGCGTGTGTGCCTTTAATTGGCACGCTCGGTCAGTAGGCTAAGATCTGCTCTTTTCCCAAAAAGCCTTTTCTGCCCTACTGACAAGGAGATCCCATTTTCAGAAAGAATACCTTCAAGCAGGATTGTTTTCAGTTATACCTGTCTAAATCTTGCAGTGTTTCTTCTGTATTACATAAGTTAAAACGTTATATACCTGTAGAGTCACTCCACCATTGCTGCATTAATGCTCTGAACCATTTAAAACATTCAAGGAGATGCCTGTTAACATTGCCTGTTAACACTGCAGTCTGCTGAACGTGTATTTTTAATACACCATCAGACTGTACTACTACCAAAGCACTGCAGTGCTTTCCTTGAGAGAAAATTCCCAAGTGTAATTATTTAAAGAGGAATAACCTGTATATTAAATGCAGAAAATTATAGTTCAAGGCATTCAAAGACTTTCAAAATGTCTTCTCTGAAGTGAAATCGGAAGTTTAAAAGTAACATAAATCCAGTTAATTATTTCAAGACAAAGTCACTTCAAGATTTTCTACCCCATGAAAGAGAGCAAATATGGATAATCCCTCTACTGTCGGCATTGAATTTTAATCAAGGAACACTCACATGGAAGTAAACCCTCTCTCAGCGTAACTTTGACTCCCAAATCAGAGACACTGCACCTAGTGACCAAGACTTAATCTAAGAGGAGTATGGAAAGTTCTCTTTCTTGAAGAGAAAAAGGAAAAGACCCATACCCAATGGAGACAACTCACAAAACACATGATCAAACTTGCAAATAATCCGGAATTGATGAGAGGACAGAACGAGAAGAGAAGGGTATTCTCCTGTTAGCTTCTCGCTGCCCAGAAGGAAAGCTACGTCTCCTGACCAGACCGTACAATCCCTGGAATCTAAAACCTGAAATGCCAGGGGTATTCAGGAAATAATGTTTTCATCAGGCTAGATGCTGAATTCAGAGCATCATGGTAATCGGAGCCTGCTGCCATTCTGAAAATCTTAAACTGAAGAGAGAGTGAGCCAGCAAGTCAAACCCAGTCGTGACACCAGCAACACACACGCACTGCCCGTTTTTCAGCAATACATACACAATTTTCTAATGAACAAAAAGGCATTGAGTATGAGGAGACAGTGCAACTGAAGATAAACCATCAAAAACCACCGAAAACATGCAAAGAAAAATTTCAACGTGAAATGAGAAGGGAAAAAATGACACGGCTGCTGTTGGAAAGTTTATCAGGTGATCCAGCTGTGGTAAAGACGCCAGAAACCGTGACCAGAGAGGGCAGAAAATCGACAAAGCAGGGCCTTCCCCCTTCCTCCCGTGAGAGATCAAAGTCAGAATCCTGTCGAAAAAGCTGAAAGAGACCCGGGAGGACAGGAGAAGAAGAGAGGCAGGTGTGGCTCCACCTGAGAAACAGCTCTAGTGTTGAGCTCCCGCTTGGGTCTCCCATTTACCTCTGAACAACAGATAATCTGTGGCAAAACATCAATGTCAACGGGAGCCACGTCTCCGTTAACTTTCTGTTGCTCGTCCTCCGTTTCTTCGCTCACGTCTTGCTTAACAGCGCCTTCGTTTACACTCTTCTCGGCAGGGATCTGGGGGCCCGCTCCCTTTTCCTGGGTCACTGTTTCTACTGTGCCGACACTGGCACCTGCTTGCGTGACCGCGCTGGCTGCTGGCACGGGGTCCTGCCTCTCTACTACCTTGGCTGCTGGGCCGGGTGCCTCTTCCACCTCTTCTTCATACTCTCCCTGCTCCTCCCTGATGGCGCCCTCAGGCGCTCGGCGGTGGGGCCGGTACTCCCCCACGTCCTCCGCCTCCTCCTCGCTCTCGCTGCTGCTCTCAGAAGACAGGGGGGTGGGGTCTTTCTGCGTCCCCGGCTCCACCTTCTGCATCTCCCCAGGACCATGCCCAGGGGACGGCTCTTTACCGTTCATCTCTGCCGGGGTTACTCTTTCGTCTTTCCCAACCTCTGCCTGCTTCTTCTCCTCCACTATATTCAGAGTCTCAAGTGAACTCTGCACAGAAACAAAAATGGATGAGGGGGAAACAAAAATAGATGAATAAATCAAAACGACGGCAAGCAAAATTAACCGATGGCAGGTTCATGTCATGGAGGAAAGCAAAGATGATGATGATGATGGTGGACTGAAAGGGAAGCGGGTGAAAACGTGAGCGGGATTGGACACGTCGGGCAATGGTGTTAACATGGAAAAGGGGAGAACCTTAACAGCATCACTGGCTCCGGCGCAAGGCCCTTCCGACTCAGGAGCGCATTTCTGCGGAACAAAAAGCAACCGAGGACACAGAATCAATAAAGGTTTACCTCGACACCCACCAAAACAAACATCCGACACCGCAAAGACAGAACAGCAAGAATCAACAGCTACAAAAACCTTTGCCCGAGGTCACATGAAGGACAATCCAGACAAATGCAAGAAGCTTAGGGAAGGAAACAAAAACACAAAAACTGCTAGCATCGTCCCAAAGAGACGAAATGGTTTTATTATATTTATATCTATAAGCTCCTTCTTGTTGAAAAGGTAGGGGGAAAAAATGGAATTATACCAGAGCTTACTCATTATTTTAAAGTTTAAATGTTAAGACTTTTAAAATCTATTCGACAGCTTGATTTTAATCAGACCAAAAAAAAAAAAAAATCCTGGCCTGAACCCCTAATTCCTAAATGAATATAGTATTAATAAGATGATGCCTTTGTTTTTTGCTGGCTTGTTTAAAAATCAGCTTTAATTGGCAAAATTATAATTGTCTCAGACAGTTATTAACATAAAAATGTTGTCATTTCAGAAATGGTTATTAACATCCCAAACTGTGCGACAGATTAGCAAAAGGGATATTATAACATTAGGATGGATGTCAGTTATGGCTCCAAGTGTGTTCTCTTAGAATTTAGCTCCTTCATTTGAAAACTGAAATAGACCCAGTTTATCATTTGCGATACACATTGCTAGCCTCTGCAGGCATCTACTTTGGGGGGACTAGATTTACTCCAGTTAAGTACAGGACCTAAATGTTCAATAAATGTCTGAAGACGAAATACATTAGTAAATAACTTCCTATGCTATAGTATTGATAATCAGGGTAGAAACTTTCTTACAAAGGAGTCTGTTTTTAAAGATTAAAATTTTCCTTATTTTTTTTAAAAGGCTACTTTACATAAAGCCTAGCCAACTTTTTGACATTCGGGTAGCACTAATGCCTTGTGCTCTAACTTTAAAAATTCAGCTAGAGATAGTAGCCCTACTTATTCAAGAAAGTATTTTGATGCTGAATGAAGAGCACTGCACCCCTGAACCCTCTGGGCAGAAACAGACCTTGCTGTGAAGCTGCCAAGACACTAACTGGACTGGAGCTGTTTCCTATAACAGATAACATGACCTCATGTTTATGTGCTCCAGCAACATGGACAACCATGAGCAAAAGGTCCTGAAAGGGCACCTATCAACATATACTCACACACTGTCTTTGATCTGCTCTGTTTTTTTTTTTTGCGGTACACGGGCCTCTCACTGCTGTGGCCTCTCCCACTGCGGAGCACAGGCTCCGGATGCGCAGGCTTAGCGGCCATGGCTCACGGGCCCTGCTGCTCCGCGGCATGTGAGATCTTCCCGGACCGGGGCACAAACCTGTGTCCCCTGCATCGGCAGGCGGACTCTCAACCATTGTGCCACCAGGGAAGTCCCATGATCTGCCCTGTTATTCTTAAAGGCATGGTAAGGGTATGTTTTCATTGCTCAAAATTAATACCATGTAAATCACGTTACTGACAGACCAAGAGAGCCATCTTTCCAGGCTTATTGAAAGCCCAGAGGTTTCAGATGTTAAACTGAAAATCTCTAAATCTTTTTTGGTAAATGGGTAACATTTAACTGTACCTACTTATAAACTTCTTTATAAATAAAGATATCCAGTGATCAGAACATTTCTAAAGGAGACATTTCATTATCATTATTTTTATTACTTAACCTCAAATGGCCAGATGGGTTCTGCCCAAGTTCAGGGAATCCCTTAGGGGTCATTCCAAAAAAATGAAAGTTATTATTTCATTGAGAATGGCAAGCACTTCAAATTTTTCCATATAAGCAGGATTTTAAAAATAATAAACCATCAGAAGATGTTTAAAAGACATTTAGGCTTTGAAAACTGTTCTGCAAAAAATACTTAGCTTCTACTTGGTTGAAGGTTTCCCTCCACATAACAACTCAGACTCTGGGCCTTAGTGGTTTAAATGATTCTCTGAATTTAGGCAGATTGGGGTGGAGGGAAAGGAAGCAAGAGAAACATCCAATCAGTATCTTTTCCTGGAGTCCAAATTCTGTCATTATTTCTTGAATGTTTCTCCCAGGAAGAGTTAATTGCACCAGTGAAAGAACTGGAGGAAGGGGTTCCTTAATACTCAAAAAATAAAAATCACTCTTATACGTGGCTTTTAAAAACAGGGGAAACAAAGTAAAATGCACCTCAGGCAACTGTGAGAAGGGCGAGGAAGAAAGCTTTTCAGAAGGTGCACTAGAGTTCACAACAGTGCCCTCTGCTGTCCAAGTGGTGGCTGAGGTGAAGGAGGCTTTCATGCTATCAGAAAAGCCCTTTTCACTAAACAAAATTGATGTTATCTCCTCTTCTAGGCTCTAGAGAGGTCAGAAAAGGAAGAGCAAAGAGTTAACAATAAGTCAGAACAGACAGCAGTGACCTATTGAAAGGAAAGGTTACGCAAGAAAGAATCACAGAGCAGCATAAATTGAAAGAAAGGCAAGGATTCTAAAAGATTCTGCAGCAGGCGTCTGTGGCCACTGGCCTGAATGACAGCTTTCCACCCTGCTTGAGAATCGTTGATAGCTCCAACCTACAGAAACAAGCTAAAACTCTTTAGTGTCTCACTGAAACTTTATCACAAGCTGAGCATGACCAACCCACTCATCCGTCAAACGCTGCTCTGTATATTCTCGAGGGAGCTTCTCGGCGCGGGCCTTTCTGCATAGAACAGCCTCTTCGGTGGCCCCTGCACTTGCTACACTTATTTCTGTGTTAGAGCTTGGATGTCCCTAACCCCTTGCCTCCAATGCCCTTCCCCAGGCACTCTGGGCCTTGCCAATCTTGTCATCTCTCTGAGGTCCACTTAATATTCCACGTTTTGTGTATGGCCTTCACTAACCATTTCAGCTCCTACGACCTCTACCCTGCCCCATACCACTCTGTCTGTACGGAAAGCGCTTTGACGGTAACCCACTGAAATTCCCTCAGACATGCTAAATATGCCATGGAATGAAGAAACAGTATCTTTTTTTTTTTTTTTTTCCAACAAGAAACAGGTAAAGAAAAAAAAAAAAACTCTAAACAGGAAGACAAACTCAGAGGGGGAAACTCTGAGCAATGTGAAAATCATCTATCCCTGAAAGGCTATTAAGGCGAATTTAATCTTCATATTTCTGGCCCTTAAATGACAGTCCTTAATCTGCCTGAGGGCACAACAGGTAAGCTGGGGACTATCCCAGGTACCTAGAATGCCAATGGTTAAGAGTCACCATGAAGCTCCCCCTCACGTCAGATGTGTGCCAGAATACTTCCTAATAAAACCCACTGCTCAGAGATCTTAAAGATAGATAAATGAATGAATGGCATTCTGGGATGCCCCTTGGGACAGTGCACTAACTGGGGTGAAGGGAAGGTACGACGAGATGAGGAAGGCGAGGTGCGTAAGCACAGTACTCAGGAGAGAAAACAAGCTTCTGGTCCATAATTACATCATCCCTAGGGTCCGGTGGGTGCAGATGGTGTCCTAGCCGGTCAGAGATCACTGGAGAGTTGAAATAAGTGCCATGCATCTAATTATTCAATAAAATATCTCCAAAATTACCTTAAAAGTCCAGTGTATGTAATCTCTACTAGACTCAGGAGTTTCTATATAAAATATAAACTCATATTTTATACAAGTTCAAGTGTGTCATAATTCTCACAATACCTAAGAGGATATACAATAGTTATTTGCCTAGTAAAGACTAAATGATTTGGTTTCCAATTTTCTGCTCTACTCTCAAAATTATTCATAATGTACTGAAACCATTTTGAAAGTTTGATGTATTGATTTCTAAACAAGAAACTATTACTGTTCTTTTTTTCATCTATAAAACACATATTACAGACATTTGGAAAACTTGGTCAAATTATACTCTTATGCCTTATTTTTTATTTTACATTTTTTTAAGGACTGCAATTTAAACATAATCAGGACACCCTGAAAAATCAAGTAGCAAAATGAAGATGTAACAAAGACAGAAATTTTAAAGATATTCTGTTAAAAGTCAAAACACTCCAGTAGACTTAACTTTCAACTAATAGCAATGATGTGTTATTTGGCGCAGGGTGGATACAGTGTAAGTGGTCAAAAAATGTTTGTTGGGTGAATGGATGATCGCAGTTACAACAGTCCATATGTGTGTTAAGTACGTACGTACGTATTTTCCTGCATGTGCTGGAGAGGAAAAGAATAAGAAAAAAGCAGTAACTTCAAGCGTAGATAAACTGTTTAGGAGCTTAACTGTAGATAAATTCCAGATTTAAATTTCACATAACATCATTTTAATGTTAACTTCTACAATAACAAATGGATTGTTTTCATTGTACATGGTTTATATTGTACACTCCCCTAAACGATGACATTGAGAAAAAATGATCATTTTAAACACTGTCACCAAAATCCCAAAGTTTCCTACTGCAAGGACGTCACTTTAAATTGATCAAATGATGTCATCTGACTCGCTTCTAAGGAGGATAGATTTTCAAAACTACGTAATATTTCAAAGCATATGATATTAAAGTCATCATTTTACACACAGAGTCTGATTGGCTTTGGATTTCAAGCTAACCTTTAAAGTATATAAAGATGTCACTTGGTTTAGCTTTATGACGTTATGTTTCTCATTTGCAGTGTTCCAGAAATATTTCATCTCAACCAGATCTCAGATTCTCTTAGCGCAAGGCTTCATCTTCCACTTAATCTGCCTCCCCCACCATCCCACTGTATGTTCTGATGAGTAATACTCTCTACCAACTAACAAAATCAGACTTGGTGGAAGGGAAACACTTTCTCCTTATTCCGATCTGTGCTCTCGTTCCCATCCCCTATAATCCATTCCTCAACCAGCACCAGAGGAGTTTTTGTCATACACGTGGGATTATTATAGCACTACTCAGCTTAAAGCTCTCCAATAGTTTCCCATCACTCCTATAATGTAACTCCAAATTGTTAATATGTTCTTGAAGATCCTGCCAAGATCTGGAGTCTCACCTCTTTGACTTTTCTCAGACCTTGTCATTTGGTCTTTCAGTCCTTTAAATTAATTCCTGTTTTGGGGCTGCATCTGCTCTCCCTTACACATGGAAAAAACTTCACACGTCCACCTCCTTCTCATCACTAAGGCCTCAACTCAAATGCTATCTCTTCCCAAGCCTTCCCAATCACCTTCTAACTCGACAAGTATTTCATCTCCTTAACACTTCTTAGCGCTCCAAATTTTCTAGTTACTAATTTGCATGTCTGCTACCTCCTCCACTAGACTCTTAAGCATTCTAGTCCCAACAAACAATAAGCTGACCAGCTGGCTAAGCAAAGTCACTAGAAATAGAATAACAATGTAAAAGCAATGGAAAGCTAACTTCCCTAGTAATGCCAGGTGTTTCATATACGCAGGAGCACAGAGAGATCCGAGGGGCTGCTCGCATATACCAAAATCTTTTAGCCCGTTGAAAATCTTAAAAAATAAAAATTCAAAAGGTTTCCAAATGCAATTAGTAGAATGGTAACCTAAATCACACGTAATTCTTTACTCTAACACCACCACAGTGTGTGTTGTACAAACAGTGCATTTTCGTGTGAAATCATGGTTTCCCAACTGCCAGCCACATCCATCAAAATAAGGGGTCATTTATCACCTAAATCGGTTGAGATGTCTGCATTTCAAATTGTGGATTTTCAAATAAAGTACTTTTGCAATATGGTGCTTCTCATCTAATGATCCTATGTTTTTATTTTACTTTTTAAGCACTCAAAAGTTTATTTTAAAAAATTTAGGTTGATACACAAGGAAAGAGGAGTATCTTATGGCTGTGGACAGAAATAAAGGAAAAGGGGGAAAAAGCAAGAGTAGATCCAAGGATGCAAGGTGAACACCTTGTCTGCCTCCTGGGCTTTCTCTTCAACTGTCCATGCGGCCGCCATCTGATGCTTCTCCGTCATGGATAAAATATCCTTGAAAAGATGGTCTCCTTTGCTCTATTGTTTTAAACAGTAGACATGGTCAACAAATAAGACAAGCACAATTACATCTATAGCAACACAGACATAAAACGACTGTGTGGGTCAGCGGAAAAACCAGACGAAGCGGCACATAAAGAGAGGACACAATCCCAGCACGTCATCAGACGCTGTTTCCCCAGAAAACACAACGCTCTAGAGTTGATTCCGAAATATGGACATTAATATCTTCAGAAAAGCTGAAAATAAGAACTAAAGTTGTATACAACTTCAGAAGACCCTGCTATGGTGTTTTAAATCTTAATATTGTCAAAAGCTTTTTCAGTTTTTAGCAATCACTTTTGCTCATCTGCTTTAAAGAGCTGTTTTCCTTTCACTGTCACAAACTTAGAAATTTAAAGTAACCAACAGCTTTGCTTTTTAAGAAAAGGTGAATAAAAATAGCCTAAGAATATATAAATCAAACGCCTACAATTTGGTAACATTCAAGTCAGACTAGATAATGAATTTAAGGAGAAGAGAGGGGTGAAAGGAAAAGAGGAAAGAGGAAATTGCAGGGTAACACCTGAACACACTTTTTAAAGCTGCATATTAAATACAGTATGATCACTAACTCCCTCAAGTAAAATAAACGAGCCCATGAAGTTCTTGGTTGACAACAGGAGAGATTTTGGAGCATCAAAAAGAACAGATATAGATGAGAATGAAGAAATATTTTGAGAACATATTCTAAAGGCAATGCTTATAGTGGTGGCGGAGAGAAATAAACCATGGAAAGAGAAAGAATGAGTTTGGAGAGATGTTATGGATGAAAATGTTCTTAAAGTACTAATCTACATTTCATTACTAAGAAGTTTCAGTATTAAGTTGTATAATTAACATTTTACAAGTTTTCAACAGGGCTCATCAGTCTTTAAAGCTAAATTTAGCTCTTTATCTTCACAGTAATTACCTTAAACCATTCTAAATATGGTCTACATTCCTACATCCCTTTAATCACTAATTCTTTAATTATTAAACAAACTCTCTTATTTCAGAAGTCAATAATTAACTTACTAAATACAATATACATCAGTTTCTAGCTCGCCCTATGTAACAATTCATCACTACCAAGTTACTTGAGTAAAATAGTGAAACTATTCTAAAGGTATTTCGAAACCCATACAATTTACCCAAGAACTACGTCAATAAGTATTACACATTATTAATAAATATTTAGTATTTTAAAAATTATTAGCAGTTACATTTTTTTAAAAAAAGGGAACATTTTGTAACGTCTTGAGAATCAACATAATAGATTAACAACCTAAGTTTTACTGAACAGCTGGATTGAGACATACAGCCAACAAATAGCTAGTGACATACCCCTTGTGTCTGTGGGGACAGAGGTGTGATACGTCGTTTTTCCCATTCATTAGGGCGTGGTTCGGGTGTGGATTCCATAAAATTGCGCTTGAGTTCACTAATGCTAGCCTGGTGTTTCAGTATTTCTTCCTGGGCCTTATCCAGGTCCTAGCAATATGTAACGTAATAAAGGGGGAAAAATCCAAAAGGAAAAAACACAAAAAACAAAAAAAAAAACCCAATAGGATAAAAATAAAAAATGAAACCAAAAAATAAGACAAAGTAAACTTATGATTAAAAAAACACAGTAAAGCAAGAAAAATGCCAAGTCTCAAAAGCCATTATCATCACCTAGGAATATGAGTTTGTCCAAATTTGAAAATAAAACCAATGTGCAATTTTTTTATGATTCCTGTCTTAAAGGGTTCTGACTTCTTCTCTGTTTAGAATTGTTTAAGATATCAGTAGAAGGAGGCTATGGAACTAATACTCAACATGGCCAATAACCCTTCTTTCTAATAGTTGGATTTGAAATGCAGCCCATGACTTTGTTCCTGCAAATTTACCTTTCTGATTAGGGTTACTACTAGAGTTGCACCCTGTAATATAATGAAGCAAGTGAAAATAGAGAAAGGTGGACTCAGAGCCCATTTGGCCTGACAGGAATCCAGTTCAGGATCATCCCAAAAAGGGGGGGTAGGGGGACCAACGGTTGGCTTTTTTCAGGAAATTCAGCAATGGTTTTTAATCCTTATGGAATAAACTGAACAGCTTCCAGAGGCTGCTTCTGTTTGGCCTTTCTCTAAAATAAATGAACATCATATTGGTTTCACGTACTTGCCAAGCACAAAAGCCACCCACATACCAAACAGTCCTTATAAAAAGATGCGAGGAAAACTACCAGGTCAATTTTCACTGAAATAGGCCCTGACAAATGTCACTTGTGGGATTTTTTAGATTGGCCCTGAGAAATGATATTTGTGGAAATAAAAGGCAGTATTCAGAAAACAGTTTTAACTGAATTTTAAATGTTTTCTTATATTTCAAAAATCATGGGGCCACCTGTGGATTATAGCTTTCAATCCCACTACTCCCACAGAAACAGGTCATGCATCTGATTAAATTAGATATTCCATATGCATGCACAAGCATAGTAGCTCATCTATGAGCTGCTATCGCCATTTGCAAAATCTCATGAAAATCTAAAAATCTTTGCATGGCATGGAAAAATGACTGTGGCTTGAGATCAGGCACATTTCTTGCATTTGTTCAAAGCAATGTTATGTATTACACTTCAGAGCATTTTAGTAAGTTATGCAAAAATACATTTCCAACAGTTATCAAAGCTGCTGAAAGCAACCGAACAGATTAGTCAAATTACTGAGGATTGCAGCTCTCCACTGAATACACTGCCATGTACTACCCTAAAAGAAGGGGGAAAAAGAAACAAAAAACCGTTCTCGTGTGACACGGGGAATACAATACATTTTACATTCCTAATTGGGTGGCTAGGTTTTTTTTTCCTCCTCTTTTCTTTCTTACTTTCTTTCATTTATTCTTTCTTTTTAATCAAAACAAACCCATTAATTAGCATACTCTCAAATGAAAGATTTTAAGTGGACTACATTCCTAATTGCATGGATTTTGGCACTCTCTCGCACCACCAAAAAAAAAAAAAAATTGTGGACACAGGGCCAAATGACTTAATGCCAGATCGACAAATATTTGTTCTGGTGAACGTGCATTAAGGATGGGATCATGTTACTTCAGACTCTAAACCCTGGAGATAACCCATTAGGAGAAAATAGGTTTACTTGTGGAACTTCAAGATTAATGAATAAAAAGTTTATTCATTTGATTACACAGAATTTTTTTTTTCCCAGTTGTCACTTTGAGAACTTATAGTAGATATATTCCTACCTAAGCCACTTTAGAAGAACAAAGCTGGACTGGTAACATGCACTCCCAAGGTGAACTTCCCCCATGCATTTCGTGCACTGTGCTTGAAAGGTGCCAGCCAGCCTGTGCGTGACCCCCCGTTCACAGCAGCCTGGCAGCCATTAGGACAGAGTTGTTTTCTTAAATTATACAAACCTCCAACATTAAATTGCTATGTCTGACATAAATATTATCCCCTTCTACTCTCAAGGAATTTTTCTGTGAAATTAAATCACACACAGGGGGGAAAAAGGCAAATAAACATAAGTGTATCAACCAGCAAGCACCAGAAATGACTCAGAGTTGGATAGTCTAAGACATTAAAATAAAAGAGGAATAAAAATCTTAAGAACCTAAAGCCACAGCGAGCAAAACTCACAAATAAACCCTAAAGTGCTCCACCCCCCGCACAAATGATAATGGCAGGCAGCAGCTACCAGGTATGTAACTTTGGGGGGAAAATATCCACCTCCTCCAGCTGTGTTTCCTCCTCTTCGGTCTTCGCCTGGAAGTCACCCAGCAAGCAGCCAGAGAGAAGGGGAATATTAGTGGAAATGCTACCATCAGTGCAAAGAAGCTGTATTGAACTTAAATGGTGAACCAGCATTACCAACCTTTACTGTCTGGCCCTCAGAAGATGCAGACTATTAAGCCACTTTGGTCTTTCTTCACCTACAGTGTTGCACAAATGATGGAAATGGTCTTTTGCAAAGGTGGAATGGAGAATGGAAGCTTCACTCTTTCTCAGTCCCTAGATTATGCGCTGCTTTTTAATATGTTTTGACTCAGGAATGAAAACATGAGAGTGTAAAGATGGCATAATTCAATCTGTTCTAACTTGAAACATCTAAATCAACTAGTGGTGAGGGCAAAGTGTCATGATGTAAATTTTGGCTTTCACTTTCTATCAGGGACAGATGTTCACCCTATTATTTAGTTTTTTAACACAGATTTCTTTCCTTGGGGGGAAACTGGTTTATTTTGCTACTTTCATATAAAATGGTGGGTAGTTAAAAACACTCTTATATTTTATAGCCACTTTTCTTTCATAAAATTCTTTAAGCAAGAATACTTTTTCATAGTTGGACAGTTATCTAATGACCCAAAGAATTAATCTGTACATTTAAAACTAACATAAATACTGATGACTACTGACTCATGAAAGGGAATAGCATAAAAGAAAAATATTGGTTCGGATACCAAAGGAAAAGAGTTTAACCTTTACATGTTCATTTATAGCAGGATTATACATATTCTTTTTCTCCTTTACTGTAACAGACAGTGTCAAATCCGAGAGTTCAAAAGTGCTTTTATTTTTCTTAAACTATTCAAGCATTTTTGAGAGGTAAGCGGGGAACTCAGAGTATCTTTTGATCAGCAGGGAAAAATTAGACACAGCCACTCAACAATTTGCTAAGAATCATCTTCCAATTCCTTGGTCAGCACTTAATTCTCGAAAATGTCGATCTGGCATTCTTCAGGTAACCTTCAGGAATCGTGGATCCTCCCACTATGCCTAATTATCTTCACATTTTCCTTTAGATTTGCTCTAAATTTTGTGACTTATTTTACGTATTAATAGTAACCACAGGATATGGGACACTAAGTCCCCAGACCACATTTAGCAAAACAAATCAAAAAGTACTACACATGTAAGCACTGCTTAGTACTGCAGAGGTAGCCCTATATTGGGGCAAAAATCCTCGGATCAAACCAGACACCTAACTTTAAATAAAAGAACACTAAGCGGTCCAGTCCAACCTTAGTGCTACAGAGTCTAAATTTTCAAAATACTATGGTTCATTTTTCATACATATTTGTTAAAGAAAAGATAACAGAATAGTATCTTCCTTACAGAATACATGACGGTGACTCTTATATAATATATGATTTTGAGTTAAAAAAAGAAAACAAACTATCTGAACTTCATCTGGGCTCCAAATGCTACAATAATAGGGAGACAAGGAGTTTCTGAGATTAGACCTATGCATGTCAGGAGTAAAGGTCACAGATGCATCCTCAAAAATGCAAGAACAAGCTTGGCTTTCTAACAGAGAAATAATAACACTAAGGAATTCTACTAATACATATCGATTACAGCTATGTCCAGTGCATCCTAAGTTCTATATCAAAATAAAGTTTCCATCCTAAAGGAACAGCATTAACATTTATCTGCAAAATGGACAGACCCAAAACAGATTATTAAGGGCAACATAGGTCCCCCTCTCCTTGTTTTTATGGCCTAGTATGGTTCAGGTATTTATAAAATAATCCTCCAACTTTGCTCTTAACTTAGAATGTGTGGACCTAGTCAATATCAGTGGAGGGGAAGTGTTTAATTACACTTCTCATGTACTAAAAGGATGTGTGTGAAAGTGTAGAGATCATACTATTTTGAGGTTAACCAGTGATGGAATTTATGCACATGTTTACACTCTACATTACGAAGGGTATAAGATGAAGTGGAGTGTTGTTGACCGCACAGATTTAAAGCTCATGTAGGAGAGCTGGCAACTGCTTCCTCTTCCTCCGTTTTGTCATTCAAGTCACAGTCATAAGAAACAGTCAAGGAAGCAGCTTTTGCCTCCAGATAGTAGAGGGATAGAGCCAGAGGAAGGGAAAAGGTGAGAGAAAAAGGCACTGACTGAGACGCAGAGAGAAGGAGTCCAAAAATGAGGATGAGGGAGGGAAGGAACAAAGGGGAGGTGATGGGAACACAGTGCTGGATGTCGGTGGGGAGGAAGGAGACCCAGGCCTTGGGGAGGCTGGGGAAGGCAAGGTACCCACCATCATGGAGCAGTGAGGGGAAGCGAGGTGGAAAGCGTCTGCAGAAACTGAAGAAGCGCCCAAACTCTGAACCCTTGTGCTCAGCCTCTTTTAGAGGCTTCTCATGGGCGGGAGGACAGTCAGTCTCAGGAGGGGCTTCAAGAGGATCCAAGCCAGAATCACAAGCCCCCCGCTCTGATGTTTCGCCCGGGGAAGGGAGCTCTAAGCTGTCTAGTGTGATCTGATCGGCCTCCCCAAAGGGGTCTTCCTCCCAAATGTCTGAAAGCAAGTCCATTTCAGGGGCTGGCAATACGTGTGGGGAAAGAGATGAAGCACAGCGGATGAGTGGTGAAGGTGGGCATGTGGAAATAAGCTATTCTCAAAGCAAACCCATGGTTGAATGTGAAATTACACAGCGGATACATTCAAAGGAGAACCAAAAGCAAGAGAGAGAAAGAGGAGAGAAGAAGTGGGTTGTTAGTGAAAACGTTTACTCAGAAGGATTGTATTAACACAGTGTCATTAGAAACTGAATTAAATGATCCATTTATAAAACAGGAAAACTGGACTACTTTTATCACATACAACTTACAGGTGATAGGCTGATGTAATTATTAATTTTCAACCGGTTGCAAACGGATCCTATGCAACTCAAATAGCATTATTACTTTTGAACCTGGTCGCTGACAAACCCTGAACGCATTAGTGAAAAGGCCAGTCGTTTACCAAAAGCAGGCAGAATTTCCCTTGGAATTTAAAAGAACTTTTCTTTTGTATCACATTATCTAGGCAGAATGGAACACAGACTTTCCGAGATTCTCAGCTCTCCTATTTCTGATGTAAGTAGCCACTCCTGGGTGTCCTGGTAGCATAATCATAACCTATCCTGACAACTTTTCAGTTACTGATAGATATCTTGTTTGCTGTGATTCCTGTTATTCTAAACTAATTTTTAATCAAATCCTTTGTGGAATATAATATTCACAAATTTTTTAACAAAGGAATGAAGAGGATCTAATGGCACGTGCTACCAGAAGCATCTGTCCTTGTAGCATAAGACAGGGCCCCCAGGGTGCCCGAGCCCTCCTCTCTGCTGGGGTTGGGGGCTGTCCGTGCAGAAAATCCTGAGACACTGGCAGTTACCTCATCTAGCAAGTTCTTTATAAATTCATGTTGCACATCTTTAAATTTTTCAAAGTTAAAATTTTGAAAACATTATAAATCCACAGGATGATTTCATTTCTTTTTCATGTTTACTTCCAATGTTACCCATTCAAAAGTTGCTTTGTGCAGACATGGAAAAGAGATCTGAAGAACTCAAAGCCACTTCAAATCAACTTCTAAGTGACTATACTTGCTCAAGGTAATATAAAATAACCCCGGCAAGTTTGAAAACACAATATAGGTTACTTCTCTGTTCACTATGGTATACACACCAAAGAAGACTGAAAGCAACACACCATCTTCTCACTCAGTATTCAAAAAACAATTACTTAAAACTTTCTTCTTCATCAGTGGTAGATTATTAATGAAAAATCATACTTTTCATAAAGACCACCTTTCTTCTTTTAAAAAATTCAAGTCAATACTACAATAAAATAATCAAGACATAGGCTACACATTAAAATTTACTTGAAACAAACCAAATATGAATTTCAAATCATCACAGTTTTTTATAATTGGGGGCTTAATTAAATAGGATAATTATAAGGATGGACAAGAGACCAATAAATTACTTGCTTGTATTAAGGTAATTTACGCTGAAATATTTTGCTTTGAACACCAACCAGAAGAAGGTTAGAGACTCAGTCCAAACCGGCAAGAGCATACACATATTTGAAAAGTGGGAAATTTTATCAACACAGAACATACAATGGCTGATTTTAAGTGAGTTCTGAAACAACAAATGCAATAGACAGCCTCTTGTCTAAATACACATTTAAAGCCACGTATTCAACTAATTAACCATACCTTTCCTTCGGTGAGTTGCACGTGTGGGGTTTTAGCTGGGCTTCTAATGTCCCTGCTGCCATCACCATCTTGTACCACAGCAGGGCTCACAGCTCCAGGGCCACGTGCTGAAACCTCCCCAGCAGGGCCAGGAAAATCCTTCGTAAGACTCCGGTCCACACCACCAATCAGAGCTAGTTGAGAATGATCATACAGATTGCTTTAGGACACTTAGCGATAAAATTTGATGAACGCCCCGCCTTCCCAGATAAACAGGCACCTCACAGACAATTAACAGAAATGGGAACACTGTTTGATCATGAAAATAATGTATCAAATAAACTCATGTTTAAACTTTTAATAAACTCTATAAGTATTCTGAATTGTAACCCAATAAATTAGACCAAGCTCTCAAGTCACAGATTTTTGAAGGATAAGACACTGATCATAGAATTGGCCAGTAGAAGGAGCTCTAAGATCAGATGAAACACCAGAGTCAGGGTACTATGTCAGAATTACAAGGTGAGCAGTATTTTAATTCTCTGGAGTCTCTTTAATCTTGCCTGAACTTATTTCTGAATCTACCTATTGCAACAAATAATTACCTAGTTATTAAAATGATTTGCTTCAATAAGTTTTAAGAATTCCTCCATAAAGGAACCTTTAATTAGAACACCAGTCGAAATTGCAACAAGACAGTAAGAGTAGATTTTAGAGAATCAACTTCTATGTTTATGTTAATATTTTTCATTTTTTCTAACCTCCCTCCTGAATGCCTCAACTTGACCTACAGTAAGTCTAATACATAAAACCCTCTGCCTTAGCAAATCTGGCCTTATGTGTTCCCTTCGTCTATCCTACAGATGTGCAGGAACATATATCGTGTTGACATTTCTGTCATATGGCAGATCAATCCAAGACGGCTTCAAATCTCAACAAGGCAAAGTGAGTAGCAACCGGCAAAAGCCTCTATCCATCTGTAGTTTCTTCCCCAAAGAAGAAACCATTGAGGTCATTTCACCAGCATAAAATGCGCTTTCCTGACACAGTGCGGCTTGCTCTGGCCCCATGCCCCTAGGGAAGCCCACTGTTTAACTTTAGGCTGCAAGCTCTTGGAGGGCAGAGACTGTGTGTGACCCACCATACTGAACTTGGGCAACACCTAGACCTCTAATCCATGTGTTACTAGAAGCCTCTTAATCCACACCCCTCACCTGCCCTGTCCAAAACTTCCTTCTTCTCAGTCTTGACTTTTTGCCAAATACACTCTCATGCTTGCACCCAGTTACTCAAGTCAGATACCTTGAAGTCTCTTCCTTTACCCCTCAACAACCAGCAAGTCCAATAGAGTCCTTGGATGTATTTCTAAATGTGGCCACTTGCTTCCATCTCTATTTTACCACAATGAGAAACTCTGACCTAGAAATGGCTTCAAATGTAATGATATCAAAATTTTAATGAATATCCAATTTAAAGTTACATAATGAAGTTGGCAAAATATTGACCCTGCATACTTTTGTTAAACACTTAATGATTTCAGTTTGCAGCTAATAATTTTTGTCAGGTCTTAAACCGTGTAGAACCCTGAGAAGTTTATAAGCCCAAGGCACAGAACCTATGGTACCAATGACTAATAGGTCTACTACCATTTGAGACAAAACCACCATGACTCTCACACCAGGATTATTCCTGACAAGTCGGCCTGAGCTTCCTCTCTCATCCTCTCTAACTGTTCTGGACATGGCATCAAGTGATTTTTGTTTTTTTTTTAAAGATAGATAGCACTGTACACATATGTGCCTCTGTAAGTGTGTACACATGTGTATGTATGTACAACACACACCCTTCAATGGTTTCCTAGAATAAAAACCACGTTCGGCACCAAGAGAATGTGACCTGCAAAGCCCCGTGTGACCTGCTCCCAGCCTACCTCTCCCTATCACTAGTCAGTTCTGACTGCACTTGCCTTCTTTCTGCTCCTAGAATGTATCAAGCTGTCCCTCAACTTTTGATCTTCAGACCTGCTACTCCTGCTACCTGGAATGCTTTATCTCCTGTTCTACTCACGGCTGCTTCCTTCTCATCCTTCAAGTCTCAACTGAAATGGTTCTTCCTCAGATATGCCTTCCTTCCCTGATGACCCAATCTGTAATGCCCGATTATACTTTCCACTTTCAGGAAATCATCAGTTCCCCTGCTCTCACATGCATCTGGGGTGTTCATGCTCTCAATGACTGATTTGCCTTCTTTCTGGCTTGAATAGCAATCTTGGAATCTCACTGTTCTAAAATAGCTATCCTAGATTAATTTTTATTTTGACATTTGATCTCTAGATATCACATTGATTTTTACTTTCTACATAATCACTAAAAGACTTAACTTGTCAAATCTTAAAGTGAAGAATATTTATGTATTTAAATAGCCTGTTTAAAAACAGGAGAAAGAAAACATAACACATATCAACAACAACAACAAAAGGTATATGGATGGTGTGGTGGGGAAAATAGAGCTCAGTACCAGGTTACAGCCTAGCTTTGCTCTGGGGGAAAAAAAGAACATAAGCCCTATCCAAATAGTTCCCTGTCTGGTCATGTATTGGCATGAAAAGCCTCCTATTTCTCACAACAACACAATAATCCTTTTGAATGGCTGGCCCATCTGATGAATTACAGTGTCCAAAGCACAAAAGGAAAAATAATGAATTACTGTGCCATGTTTGTTGCTTTTACTTGTGAAAATCATTGTCTTCAGATACGGACCCACTATAACCCTCTGCGCTAACTGCGCATACAAGATGGTGGGCTTCCTTGAGCACAGTTTATATACCTCAAAGAAAAAGCAGTAGTTTACTGCTCTTTTTAAGCCCTAAGATTCGCAACATGAGAGTTATAAAAACCTCATAGCTTAAAACAAAGGCTAAAAAGGACAGTGTTCCAGAAAGAGGAATGATTTCTCTCAGGCATTAAATGACACTGATGACATTTATTCAGCACTTGTATAAATTCTCTGTGACAAGGGGCAAGACTTGTGAAATATTTACATAACCGGGCACATTTTTTGGATTTACTTGGAAAAAGTACTCAGTTGTTGATGAGCTAGAAGATACTCTGACAACTATCGTGCAGTACGAATTCACTAAATTTAAATCACTGCATTTGGGAACGTGGACATTTATTTGAACCACAATTTATGATTCTGTTGCACATTTTTTCCTGTGGTCTCATAAAACTATATGAAAGATTCTCCAGAAGCAAGATTCAATAACTATATGTACCAAAATGCCCACCAACAAAACTTGGGAAGTATCTGTGTGTCTGGCTGGATCTGTTTTCTAAGTTTATTCCAGGAAAAATAGATCAAGGCCAAGGAGTGTCAGTCCTTCACTACTGAGAGAAGATTTTTATCTATTAGCATATCCAATCTGCTCAGTTCAGCTGATTATTTGAAACATAAGTTGTTGAAGTTCGTGTTTCAGAAAGGTATCAGTAATAACGATCAAAACCAGGTTTTTGCTGATAAACAGTAGTAAAATAGAAAATTTCCAATTTAGCATTACTATTTTTGTGTATATGTTTTGAGATTCATCAGCTCATCAGCCAAAAAATGTTGGAGAACTACTTCTGGTAGAAAGGTATCCATACCAATTCCTTGCTATTAGGTAGAAACAAAAAAAAAATTTTTAAAGCATTCTAATATAAAATTAACCTCAGCTCTTTTATAGGAAACCTGCTATTAACCCAAAATTAGACAGGTAATAAGATATATATATAAAATGAAGGGAAGCAACATCAATTTATCTCCATGTGTAATTTATTTAAAAACTACACATATGTAGCTAAGTGAGAATTCTAATAGAACAAAGTTATACATGTCTCCCCTTGGATGTAAGAACAGGTGAACAGACTATATTTCCTTTTTGTTAAACACTGCATTTGAACTAATCCTTGGAAGCTGTGAATGGTTTCCCGTATGCTAGAATGTCTGTTAAGCTTTAGTAAGGGTTTTTAAATTCAAAAATGTGATGATGCAATGGATGTTTTACATTCCTTTGAATAAAAGTTCTATATATGCCATCACACCAAAAACCCTTGGAATTACATGTTTGCCATTACTTAACAAGTTCAAGAAATTAAGTCACATAACATATATCACGATTAAGTTAGACCAGTAAAAACATCTGTCCAACATCTCATCAAAAAGAACTCAACTGATATTTGTGTGTATTTATAGTGCCAAGAAAATTTACGTTCAGAATGACAACTTCAAAACACTATAAAATTATTTTCTTATGAGTGTAAGTAATAGTATTTTATTTACTCAGGAAAAAAGAATGGCTCTCCCTCTAGGGTATTTCTGGGGATCTTATTAATAAGTATATCAACATTTTCTGATCCCGCTGGGTTAGAGAAAGATTAATGGAATCCAGAATCCGAATAAATGTGTTTACCTCCATCTAGACTCCTGGAGACCCGCTTACTAGAACTGCGTTCAAAGTGCGGTGCCGGCCTATCAATGAGGGTGCTGGCGTGGCGGGTCTGCGCTTGGGTACGGCCGCTGTAGCGGAATTTGGACCCCAAGGTCAGGAACTTGGCCTTTGGTGGCTGCTCTGGAGACACAAGCCTGTGGTGGAAAAAGGGAACAAAATTAGACTTTATGGATTTTTTTTTTAACTTTGAAACTATATATTTTAATATCTCATTTCATTAAGTATGATTATTTGGTCCAAAAAATGCTGCCTAAACTTTCTAATAAAAATCAACATTATTTATAAACCCTCCTATATACAGAGCTTTATGATAATGATAAGATGAATAAATCCTCATTCACATATTCATGAATAATGTTCTCCTCAACCAGAGCAAAAACGCAGCTGTTTTCAGTGTATATCAAAGGTTATTTATTTGTATTAACTTAAATCATTTATATAAACACATATGTCCGAATTCTTGCTCCAAGCCAGAAGTGCCAAGTAGCAGTCCATTACCATTAGTAATTCTTAATATTTATGTCTATTTCTCTGGGAAAGAACGTCTAACTCAGGAATCTGTCCCATCAAGTGATGCTGTCCCATGAAGAACACCGCACAGTGGATCTGTAGGGATGACGAACACCCTTTCTTGCCAGCACAATTGTCCTGCTTAAACCCCAGGTCCGTAATGAATGAAGTACAACTCCTGATGGCAAGTACTTCCAGACTTATGTGAAAGCACGGTTTTAGTAAGTGAGCCAATCTTGTCTGGTATACAACTGAACTTATCTTGCCTTCACTGCCTGATGAAGAGCTGGCAAAACATCTTAAAAAAAGATAATCCCAGAGCTCTTAGAGAATGTATTAAATAAGAAGATTGCAGTTGACAATTCCAGAATATGGAGAACTCCACCAAAACTTTTCCTATCATCATCCAAAGAAGAGTGGTTTCTCAAAGAGTTCTTTACCGTTCCGAGTATTACTAGCATTTCTGCTCAACTTTTAGAAATCTTCTGCTTAACGAGCAATGAAAAGAGATTCAAGTCAAGGTAAAGCTACATGTAGTAATACAAGAGGTGCTCCCCCATCAGTTCAGGATTCTCCATCATATCAACCCAGGAAAACAACGTGTTAGAATGAGACTGATGTAAAAAGAATTAATACACTCTTGGCTTTAGTCTTGTCATAGAGGCTAGCAGAAGTGTTCCTTGAAAACTTCCATTTTCTGCCAATAGATTTTCAAAGGAGACAGAGATGATGTTGCTGAGAAAGCATAATCTGAAAACGTCAGTGCCTCAAACTGTACTTTGGAAAAAGCTCTATATTCTTAAATTAGAAAGCCGGAATACTAGACATTTAGACCAGAAATTAACTCTTGTCTGTGCTCTGTAATCTCTTTCTCTAACAGTGAATGAACCTGGGACGCTGAAAGATTAAACGTCTCGACACTCATAATGAGCACCAGGGGCAGGGTGAGAAATGTGGTCATTTACCATGCACTGTCTCCTGATGGGCTGAATATGGCGGGTTTCCCTACCTTGCAATCCAGCTAGCTATGGTCTAAGAATGCCGTGTAAGAAAGCAATGATGTATAGAAAAAAGGGTCATTGGCGAGCTTATCAGTGCAGTAATTAAGAAATACTCATTCTCCTTGAAAAACAAGTTGGCTAAATCACATTTATTTTATCATCCATTCACGAAGCATGCCCTGTAGGTACTGGGAGATCAACAAGTGGACAAAAAGAGACATTTCTAAAAAATATCTCAAAGGAGAAACATGCCATCGTGACCCAAAAGGAAATACTCCTCCTCCACAAAATTTTAAAAACTAAACAAAAGACAACAAGTGCTGGCAAGAATGTGGAGAAACTGAGACCCCTGCATACTATTGGTGGGAATACAAAATGGTACAGAAGCTATGTGAGACAGTAAGGAGGCTCCTCAAAAAATTAAAAATAGAACCACCACATAAGCCGTCAGTCCCACATCTGGGTATTTTTCCAAAAGATCTGAAATCAGGATCTCAAAGAGATATTAGCATTCCCATGTTCATTATACCACGAGTCACAATAACTAAGATACGGAAACAACCTCACCATCCATCTACACATGAATGGATAAAGGAAATACAGGATATACATACAGTGGAATACTATTCAGCCATTATAATAGAAGGATATTCTGCAGTATGTAACAGAATGGACCTGTTACATTCTGGAATGTAACATCCTTGAGATGGAGTGGCCCATCTCAAGGAGGGACCTTGAGAACATTACGCTAAGTGAAACAAGCCAGACACAGAAAGCCAAGTACTACATAATTCTACCTATATGATGTATCCAAAAGAGTCAAAATTCACAGAATCAAAGACTGGAATGGTGGTTACCAGGGGCTGGAGGGAGGGTACGATGGGGAGTTGTTAATCACCCGGCAAAAAATTTCAATTAAATAAGATAAATAAGCTCTAGAAAGCTGCTATGCAACACTGTACCTACAGTCAATAATAATATATTATACATTTAAAATTTGTTAAGTGATCTTGCCACAATAAAATAATTTAAAAAGAAAAAAAAAAAGACTAGAGGCAAACAGGAGAGTGAGACTGGGTTATCGGCTACCCTTCTGCAGGTTCACTTCAGTTGACTGTATCTCAACCAAAGGCCACATCTTCCCAGAATGAGCAGCTCCATATGAGGATTTTCTCTTACTTCCAGTTTACAAAAAATATAAATCCAAGAAATACAAGGAAAATATTTTAAAGGCAGATTTAAGTCATAATGCAAAAGAGGGAAAATCGCTAACTAGAGGATTTTTATTCTGTTTATGTCAAACTGAGATAAAGTGCTTTCTTGCCCAACTGGCACTGGTGACCACATACACAAAGTATTAGATCACAGATTAATTTTCTGAGCACAAAGAAATCCTTAAGCAATTAAGCTACAATTAAACAGAAACTAGTACCAAAACAAAAAAGTGTTGACCACAAACATTTATGAGTTCTCTCTAAAAGAATCTTTTTGGTGATTTAAGTCAATGGTAATATGACTCCTCTGAAATGAGTATATTAGAGCAGTTTTGAAAATAAATAGCACACTATGCCACAAAACTAAGAATAATGATGATAATGATAAACATTATTTCATACCAGAAATGGTTCTAAGCTTGTTTCACGTGAGCTATATCATTTAGTTTTCAAAACAACCCTGTAATATAGGCACTATTATCATTACCACCATCACACAAATGATGAAAGGGAGAGACTCACAAAGGTTGAGTAACTTACCTACAATCACACATCTAGTATGTGGAGGGGCAGCATTAGACCTTAAGAGTGCAAAGCAAAAACTTTAAAGATGAAGGGTCTAGATATCACAGCTATCTAGACTGCAGTAATAGAAAACTGAGGAAACAGAGAAAAGGAAGATCAGCAAACCACACTTTGCTAAGAAAAGCAATGTTAATAAGTATGCGCCCGAATAAAAGTATGAAAGCAGACAGGACAAAAGCTATAGGAGTCTAAAAGGTCTAAGGAGATCTTCTGGGGTTTTGTGTCTTTTCAGAGAGCAAGACATGGACATGTTTATTGACCAAAGAACTCATCGAAGCCACCCACTGGGGGCACATGATTTACAAAGCACAATCCTACGTGAGGCATGAAACAAGGGATCAAGGTAGAGGAATAAAAGTTCTATATATGCTCTTTCTTGAAACAGGAGAGGTAGAAAAGAATGAATGAAGGGAGAGGGAAACGATGCTAAATTACAGACAAAAAGAGAAAAGGAGAAGATGCATGAAACCAAGAATGCTCATGACCCACAGCATCTACTATCAGAACACCTTCCAATGAAGGGCATCTGAGCAGAGGGGCCAGGGTGCCCTGGGGCTCAAGAAGACCAGGAATATTTGTGATGGTGGCACTAAGATCCAGCTGACATGGGAAATGATCTCTCTACAACTGCACCAACCCAAAGCGCTGTGTGAGTGTGTCTGCCTGGATAGTTAGGCTATTGAAAGCAACACGTGGTAGCACAGGTATAGAAATGGTGAGGTCGGGACACAGGACTCATCCAGGACCAGGAGAGTGGAGGCTGATGTGCAAAAAGGGACAGGGACTTAGCAGGGAGAACACTCCTAACAAAGTAGCAAAGGGACAGAGCACAGGGTTCAGGGTTGGTCTGGCTGGGAAAGAAGTAAGACAGGAGGGAGCGGATAAGAGCAACTAAGTGAAGCCTAAGGTGAGTGACAGTGAAAGAGCGGCAGCCGGGGTGGGAGGGTATGGTGGTGAAGGGCAACTGGAGTGAGGGACCACTGCAGAGGCAGAGCAGTTCTGAGCCAGGACTAGCATGGCACGGTGACAGAAACAGATACACCAAGAGGGAGAGCAAAGAACCATAAAGCAGTTCTAGCTGCGTCTGCCACGCTATCCACTGCCCCCTCCTAGGATCTAGAGGGTACCAAGATCTGTTTTCATGAATCCCAAGCTGTTTTCTCAAAATTACCTGTAGAAAGTATGATGTTCCACGCACACTTTCCATAACCTTTTCGCTGCCCGATGGTTTGGCAGTTTAAAGCCAATGGTGCTCTCAAACTGTTCCAGCTAGAATAAATCCATAAAACAAATCAGCATATTTCTTAAGAGCTGATTAAAAGCTACTGAAAAACATGGATTCAGATATTTCACTAAGAAGTAATTGTTCTTCTTGAAAAAGGGCAAATATCAACTACTGACATAAATTAGCTATCGCTCAATGTCCACTAAAATTCATTTTACCACCTTCCTATCGATCTTGACCACTTAGCTGATGCAAAGATAAAAGAAAAATGAGCCCCCCCCCCCAGATGTGGCAGGCACTGACTACTTTTCCTTTTCTGTGAAATTGTGGCTGTTGCTTGTTTTGTTTTATCAACAGGAATACATATATGCAAGTTTATCATCAAAAACCCTCTTTTTTTTTTTTTACCATGGAGGAATAAATAATAGTTCATTTTCTTAACATTCAATGGAAAAGAATTCTGATAGTTCGTGGCCATAAAGGAGAACACTGACAAAGCCCGATTAGATATGCCAAGGGCTACAGGACTCTGCTTACCTCTGCTGGCCTAACTTTTATGTAGAAGTTACTGCGCTTATAGGAGATTTTCAGGATTTTCGGCCAAGCAAAACGATTGATTCTCAGTCTGTCTTTGTAGATGAGAAGCCCATTAGCACACACGCCCAGCTTGATGTCCACGCCTTCTGAGTCCTGCCAACCATAAGCCATTTGACCATGGTTAGAGCTGTGAAAGTTATATAGGTAGGGAAGTCAATGATGCCCCTCAAACCATGATCAGGAATGCCAATTTAACAGGTCTGTATTTCAACTGCAGTGATCGTACACAAGTTAATAGAAACAGTAGGACATACAACACATCATAAACCTAGATATTCCTCTTGAGGGGTCAGATTTGAGATATGGCAACATGACTACAGGACACAACGTTCTTCAAAAGGCCTAACTCATATGTCCTCGAGCTCGGCTGTAAGAGCTAAAAGGGAGGAAAGGAAATAGACCTCAATTTAGACATCCTGAAGATACGGGAGATAAAACATGTTTCCTAGAGGCTATTCCAGCCCCTGGGGACAGTATGTCGGCTTACCCTAAGGTGCAGTCAGCCATTTTACTGTAGGCAAATTTATCTCAGAGGATTATGCTAGCTAACAGCTGTTAAGTAACATCTATATTCTGGAGAACACCAACTCCTCATAGAAAATTTCTCTCCTAGGCTGACGGTGTTGAAATCTTTGAATTCTTCCAAGCAGTTTTTCAGTAACACTAACTGCTGACATCCCGTTCTCATTACAACATTCCTTTGGCTGGCATAGCTCAAATAGACTACGGACTATTCTTGAACTTATTGTTTTCTTTCCTTGGTGTTTTAATTTGGAAAAGATGACAATCTAGAATAATTGCCAGCCTGAAAGATTTTTTATTTTAATCAAATACATTTACAGACAAAAGTAAAAATCTGCCTCCTCACATTTCAAGTAGTGCTTGAAGATCTAATATGTACAATATTCAAATATCTTTAAGAGAAGAACTAGATCTCATTCAAGATACGGAAAATTGAAGATTATTATTCAGAGATATTCACACATTTTTAGAAATTAACATGGAACAAATTCTCACAAAATATGCTAAAACAAACCCCACATAGTCTAGGTTCGAGTCAATAAAACTAAAACATTTCAACTGCCTTGTTACTGAGAACAATTTAACGCAATTTATTTCAGTTTTTTAAAAATAGAAATACAGTACCAGGTAACTGATGCCAATGGCATTCACTGCTGTGATATGTGAACAACTCATATATACAAATAAAATTACATTAGACTGGGGCTTCCCTGGTGGCGCAGTGGTTGAGAGTCCGCCTGCCGATGCAGGGGACATGGGTTTATGCCCCGGTCCGGGAAGATCCCACATGCCGTGGAGCGGCTGGGCCCGTGAGCCATGGCCGCTGAGCCTGCGCGTCCGGAGCCTGTGCTCCGCAACAGGAGAGGCCACGGCAGTGAGAGGCCCGCGTACCGCAAAAAAAAAAAAAAAAAAAAATTACATTAGACCATCTGAGCAGGTTTTAAAATCTCATCTACAAAGGTGCTTTATTCACCCATATCCTGACAGCCACAGTTCTCTCTAGGAACAGAGTAAAAAGTCAGAGTGAACCAGGCACAGGTGCCTAAGCAATTTGGCACCAGACACAAATGACGTGTTTGCCCAAAATATCACTGGCCAGGGACACAGGGAGCAGGCCGGAAGATTACCCAAGACAGCATGTTCTCAGCACAAATAAGGAGGCAACCCTCATTTGAAACATTAAACAAAGCTATCTCTAGTGTGAGGCAATCTTTCAACAGGACATTGAAGCTATTTTATCTGACTGAAAAATAAACACAATCTGGATCCAAGTAAATCAGCTGAGGTTCGATTGTTCCACATATTGTTTTACAATTATCAGTATTTGTGTGAATAGAAATTACAGATAAAGGGAAAGAAGTTAAAGGGAAAAAAAGCATGCCTTAGTTCTCCATATTTGACTTCTGCATTCAGCAACAAAGTCAGAAAAATAAACTAATAAAAAAGGAGCATCTTTGGGCTTCCCTGGTGGCGCAGTGGTTGAGAGTCCGCCTGCTGATGCAGGGGACACGGGTTTGTGCCCCGGTCTGGGAGGATCCCACGTGCCGTGGAGCGGCTGGGCCCGTGAGCCATGGCCGCTGAGCCTATGCTCCGCAACGGGAGAGGCCACAGCAGTGAGAGGCCCGCGTACCGCCAAAAAAAAAAAAAAGGGAGGGAGGCATCTTCTCCACCTTGCTCACTGCCTTAGGAAGCTACCCCATATGGACATCAACAGGATCCTGCTCCCACTGACTTCAGCCAATGGAAAGTTCTTGAAGAAGATCAGAGACAGGGAGGAGGGCAAGGAGGTCAGGGTTTTTAATACCCAGACTCCTTCCTTGTGTGGTCGCATCACGGTGGCTATATCCTGGACAATCGCAGCTCCTCTCAAGACAGCCCTCTCCACACAGATCCCTCCCCTGGATTCTGGCAACTACTCTTTGCCTCACCCCCCGCCCCCCCACCCAGAGGGGTTAGGAGAGCTGCTGTCACCAGCTCATGGGCATCATTCTACTCTTGTGGTTTCCTTCTATCTTTGTCAAGAGCCCTTTTATTCAACACCCTCACCTTGTCCTAACATAAGTGTGCCATTAAGGACTCTTCTGACGATAAAATATTAATTAAAAAATAATTTTTAAATATGATCTCAAGGTAATGAAAAATGTATACAGGCACAAAACTTTTAAATACATGAAAAGTTCTCTTACATTGCTACAGATTTTTTTCCCATGAGCTGCAAATATCTTGTGCATCAGATATTATCTAAGTCCACCAGATGATAAGTTGAATGAATGTGTGTTATTCTGATTTTTTTAAGTGATCTACTCCTAACCACACAGCAAGAACTGAAATTACACTTATAACAAAACCAGCAACTTTTTTACTTTTCTAACATACAACTTCAAAAACAAGAATCCCGAAACCTTCCAGGACTGTCATCTAAGGACTGCTTTCTCACTAATGATCAACGAAAGCAGCAGATGTAAGATTCACGTGTGGCAAGAATAACAGGGTTTAGAGGAGAGGTGGGCTCTGGGTGTCTTTCTGATACCAAATCTGCTCTGTCCTCCCTCCCTTATTTCTGTTTGCCTGCTGACCCAGCCTGTCCCCATCATACAGAGAAATGAGCTACAAGACACTCAAGTGTGGAGATCTGTTTTACCTCCTAGTAGGATTTATCAGCAGACATCACAGAGATGGGACTACTTTACACTATGTGGCTTGAGGCAACAAGCCAGATAGTGTAACAAGCCATATGCATTGTTTTATGTAGTTTTTGTAAAAACAAAAACATCCGACCCTTAAATGAGATAGTGTAAGTGAAAGTACTTTTAAAAATTAAGGGTATACAGCACGTAGCAGTTAAAAATGTTGCTGCCAAAGACTATTTACTAACATGGAGAAGTGTTTATAAGAGCAAGTTAAAAAAAAAAAATTTATGAAATAATACTCATGGTATAATCTCATTTTTAAAATGTGAGTTCAACTGCTCAGAGATTTTTTTTTTAAATAAAACAAGAAAATACTAACAGTGCTTGTTTCTGCATAAAGACATTTCAGTCTTTTTATATTTTTCTGTTCACCTCTATTTTCTAGGATGAAGATGTATTACTTTTGTAATAAGGAAAAATATTTAAAGAATAAAGGAAGGCACAGAGGCAAAAGGGGTGCTTTGCAAATATGAAGTACTATTAACACAAAAGCAAGAATTAGTAATCTGAGGCCAAGGGAAGGAAGATACCTTTGGGTGATAGGCCTTCCTAGGGATTTCTCACCAAGGGACTGACGGGTCCTTTAAAAGCAGGCAACAATAGGTTCCCTCTGCATGTTGAGCCGACTCTGGACATATTTTTCAAAACCAAGTGCATCTTTCATCTTGTCTCTTGTACTCCCAACCTACTGCTCCCGCCCCGACTCTCCCTACTACTTGATCACCCAAACTAGGATCATGAAGTAGGTGATGTTTGTTACCCGGCATCTTCCTCACCAAACCCTGCCTCTCCTATCAGCTACCTCCATGATTCCATTCTTTTCCCACTGCTCACATGGGACAGAAGGTCTAATTGCCTGGAGCCTGGGCCAGCATAGTTTATCTTATAAGAAGTACAACAGACCTGTAGGGAAAAGCCCAACTCTAGGGCCCCTTCACCGGCAGTTTTTCGAAAAGTGGTCATATCCATGCTGCCTTGCCCTTTCATGGTGGCTAAGAGCTGCTCTCCTCTCCCAGGACACAGGTGGGAGACGGGGCTGGGACAGAGGCAGCACTTGCAAGAGCAAAAGCTGGGACAGGATAAAGTTAGGACGAGGGGTAAAGAAGGCTGATATGGTGAGTCTTACCGTAAGTATATATGAAAGGGTATCAACTTAAAAGACTGGGAAAAGAAGAAAGAATAAGAGGGAGAATCAATGATCCCTCCCCACAACCATAAACCCCCCAATTAGAAACCCCAAAGAAATAGAGTCCCTTGAGTGAGGGTGAGGATCCTTTTCTGAAAGTGAACTAGGCTAATCTACAACTGGAGCCCTCTCAAAACTTCAGTCAACAGACTGGAAAGAGGCCCCCTCTCCATTCCACGCACGGTACCTTGGCATGATGCAGGTCGACTCCATACATGGAAAGCCTCTTGGCATTTTCTAAGAACTGAGAATCAGCTTGTGCTGGAGATAAACCCCTAAGAATCAAAAGAAACAATATTATCTTACTGGTGGGATGCAAAGCAAATGTAACCAAACTAGAGAAAGGGGTGCATGAGCTTGGAGAGTTTGGGGTGGAGGGAGTAGCCCAGCTAAATGTGCAGACAAGGAGGAATCAGGGAAGAAGGCTCAACTCTCAACCTCCAGCATTTTTCTCTTAAGATCCTCCAATATGAACCTACTCACTGCAAGGATGTGTCCCTCCACACTTACCCTTTTTATCTTAGAAAGTTGCTTTCACTTTTTTCCACTACGGAAAAAGCCCCAGCAATAGTGGGTACAACATAAATTCATTTTAAAAATAAAAGAATTAAAAAAATAGAAAGTCATTTCATCTTTCTGAAATAGACAAATTCTCTCCTTAATTTTATTTCATTACGACTGACGATACTAAAGATGAGAAGTACTTGTGCTTGATGTTACACCTGACATGTCCCAACTAAACAAATTTAAGCTCCAAGAAAGCAGGGCCCCGTTAATTTTCATATTCCCCATGGCATTCCCCACGGCATCTACTGAACAGACTTGGCATAAAGTTAATAAGAAAATATTTAAAGTCAAATACTGCATTTTTTTTTTTAAAAAAAGTCAGTGAAGGCAGTCTGTGTAAAAACCTCTAATCTCTGAAAGTTCCTTTCAAATCATTTCAGTAAAAATTTTTGAAAACTTCAATTCTGCCATATGGGACAAGTTAGAATTTCGTAGCTGGGAGTTTTAAAAACTCATGCTTAAGACAACCATTTGTTTTCACAGATATAAAAGTTCTCAAAGTGTAACATGGTATTTAAGTAATTAATAACCCTCAGTTAAACCAAAAGTCATCTTCTGTGGATACAGAAACCACCTGTAGATTTACTACCCTTAACGCCCATTACCACTCACATTTCTGACTCAAATCCTGATGCCTCATTATCTCCCTGGCTTTCTTATCAAATATGGTAATAAAAATAATGAAAAGACAGAAGAAATGTATAATCAATGCCAAACAAGTATGTGGGTATGTTTGTTTCAGGTGTGTGTATGTGTATGTGTGTGCACGTGTGTGTATGAAGGGAGAGGACTGGAAGTAGGGCACAGGAGATATCATAGGGAAAAGTAAATTTTTTTATTTTTTTTTTTGTGGTACGCGGGCCTCTCACTGTTGCGGCCTCTCCCGTTGCGGAGCACAGGCTCCGGATGCGCAGGCTCAGTGGCCATGGCTCACGGGCCCAGCTGCTCCGCCGCGTGTGGGATCTTCCCGGACCGGGGCACGAACCCGTGTCCCCTGCATCGGCAGGCGGACTCTCAACCACTGCGCCACCAGGGAAGCCCAGTAAATTTTTTTAATAAATGAAAACATTTAGTCTCATGAGCACAGTTCCTCATATTACAGTCAAAAAGACAATGGAAGGCTGTCTCAATGACTCCAAGTTATCCTGACTAGCACTAGGTGAAGCTCCACAAGGGCAAACTGAATAATCCCATCAACTATGCTCAAATGTCCAGCAAATGCTATAAGGGAAGCCATTTAAACCCACCACGGTCACTCTCTCCAGTAAGCAAGTCTACAGACCTGTGGGTCTTATGCAGCTCTGCCACTTTCTCTTCCAGTTCCTTCGTCTGTGTAGGGGCAAACTGGAAGTCACTGAGGTCATGACTGCCATGCTCTTCTGGGTCATAGTCCCCCAGTTCAGCCTGCAGTGTGTACGATCCCAGGAGGGCATGTGTCACAAAAGAGCAGGGCAGGCGGCCTGAGGCAATGTCCTCCCGGAGCTGAAGGCACAAGAAGTATCTGTGAGGAACAGGGGACAAAAGGGTGGGAGAACAGTTAGTTAAGATTGTAGCGCTCATAAATATGATTCTGATGTTTCTCTGAAACAAATATAAAATATATAATATAGGCACTCTTCAAATGCAGAACAAAAGAAGTGTTTTGTAATAAGAAGCCCACCTTCCTCCATGGACTCCTAAACTTGTGACTTATTTACAAAAAATGCATCTAGAGGGCAAAGTAATAGAGTGGAAATTCTGAATTGCTATTCAGGCAACAGTGTATTTTTTACTATAACAAAAAAAGAGTTTTGTGACTGCAGGTGAAATTCTAATCACTTAGTCTCCTTGGCTTTAAAACTGTAATCAAGATTAGCATGCTCTTCAAAAGTTATAAAGACTAATAAAATTTAAGAAATAGCTACAGTTCTTCATTCAGGATTTACATGAAAAGCTAAGGTCACCCACCCTTTATCCTCTCTATGCTTTTCATACTAATTTCTTTTCCTGAGACCCTTTAACAACAATCCTAAGTCAGTCTCTACTTGGAAGCCCTTACTTGCCCATTTATCCCATCTAAAGAGGCAGCTAATTCAGTTTACAGTAGAAAAATCATGGGCTTCAGAGCCTGGCAGAGCTGACCATGTGACCTTGAGTAAGCTAATTTACTTGCCTAAGTCTAACTTCCCACCTGTAAAATGGGAAGAACTCTATTTCCCTTTAAAGATGAGGATAAAAAATTAGATAACATAAATAAAAGACATTGCATGGTACCTGGCAATCGATAACTAGTGGCCATAATCATAATAATGTTATTATTAGTTATAATAACAATCATTCAGTGTTCCAAGTGGATTATTACACAGTTATAAAAGATTCTGGCTTTTATTAAATAACGTGCAAAACCACGTTACTTATATTTTACGAGGGTTGGGGGGGTCCCCCATCAACTCCTTTTGTTAACATTTGAAAACCTAATTTCTAGTCGTGAATTGAACCACTTGCTAAGGTTACCACTGACTCCTCCAAAGAAAATGGCAGCACCCTCCCTCATTCTTGAAGAGACCGCCATTCCTATTAGCTGGTGGCTTCTTCCTGTGGATGCTTTTGCCTGGTGGGGTTGTCATGGCTCCGCCCTCCTTTTGCCTCTACCTCCACCATGTTCAAAGGGGCACGCTGCCTGTGGTCCAGGGCTCTTGCTGTTGCATCAGAGAGCATGTCCCAGAACATGGCATCAGCCATCCCCCAGTTACACCTGTATTACCACCCAAATCTCCTGTCAGGCAGGGCAGGGATTCTGTTTATCATCATCATAAGCCCACAATTATTAGCAAAGTACTTGCCACATGACGAATGCTCCAGAATTTTCTAAGAATGAAACTCATCTCACTATCACTACAGTCTGAGTATTTTTAAGCACTGCAGTAGCTCTCTTTCCAAGGAGAATTATGTGTTTCCTTGACCCCTAGAACAACATGAGCATCACTGCTTTATTTTAGCAAACTAAATTTTAAACTACGATTCCACGTTATCCTCAAATTCTCTAGGTCTAATCAAGAATATCACTAGTTCTCCACGTTTTACAGCACTGTTAAGACCTAAACATAAAGATTCCACCTATTACTAAAATCTTCTTGCTCCTCCTCATATTAGTATATCTACTTTTCACACTGATCCCTTCTTCTGTTTTAAAGCCTATGGCTACGGCCCGAAAACTTCAAACAAAAGCCGCAACAGCCTCCTGAGTTTCCCAAGTCCGTCTCCTTCCTACGACAGGACAGATCATTCTTCAGACATAATTCTGAACTGTGTTCTTGCCCTCCTCAAACGCCTATCCCACCTTCTACACGTTCAACTCAAGTCATAGTGAAGATTTCAGTCGTAATATTTAGGCTGCAAAGCTACAGGCTGGTCTCAGGCTTTTAGTTAGCTCACTAGACTACTATTTCATTCTTCCCCAAACACGCAGGGAGACTGTTCAAGGTCCCTCTAAAAAGAAAACCAAAGCACTTTACCGATGCTATAAAGTTGCAATCACCAAAGGATTATCATCCCCAAACGAATCACTGCAAGGAGGAATGTATGTACAAAGAGGGCGCTGGGAATTTAAGGGAAAAAAATGTCATGAAGAACCTAGGGGTAAGACAGGAATAAAGACGCAGACCTACTGGAGAACGGACTTGAGGATATGGGGAGGGGGAAGGGTGAGTTTTGACAGGGCGAGAGAGAGTCATGGACATATACACACTAACAAACGTAGTAAGGTAGATAGCTAGGGGGAAGCAGCCGCAAGGCACAGGGATATTATCTCAGTGCTTTGTGACAGCCTGGAGGGGTGGGATGGGGAGAGTGGGAGGGAGGGAGACGCAAGAGGGAAGACGTATGGGAACATATGTATATGTATAGCTGATTCACTTTGTTATAAAGCAGAAACTAACACGCCATTGTAAAGCAATTATACCCCAATAAAGATGTTTAAAAAAAAAAAAAAGAGGGCGCTGGGTCACAAAACCCCAGTTATGCGCACTGTTCAAAGGCCCTCCTGCAGTGAGGCCTACATGCATATCCTACGCACGGCAACCTGTCACGTTTCATGCTCTAAGCAGCTCACTGCTAGAGCTGCTATTTATTATTTACTAGCTGAAGCTAATTCAATCAAAACTTAATTAGTATCAGTAAATCCTTATTCAGCAATAATCAGTAAAAGGGGGGAAAAAAGGCCTGTCATTTATCCAATCTTGGAAAAAAATCTCCATTATTCCTAGTTCACATGGATATCACGCACTTGCTTAAATATCTACCCAACTTCACATCCGATGACAAAACTGGTCTAGCAGAAAACGTCAAGGACACAGGAACCACCGGAATCAAAAACAGAGTCTTTAGCTAACACCCTGTAATTTTCCAAAAGTATATATACAGAATGCACTTTTCCTTGGCCAGGTAAATAATCTTTTAAAAATATATACGAATCACTCTATAGACCTACTCTTACCAGAGCTAAGAATTCCAATCGCTGATACCCAGTTTAAATAGGGCTAAGATATCAAGGTACTCGTGGACTCTAAATGTTCCTTGTTCCCATTCAAACACTTAGTCATTCTCAAAATCAGTAAATGCTCTCTTGCTCCTAAACTGAAATTTTTATTTGCAATTTAAGCATGTGTCTGTATTGTCCAGATAATCTCAGAGGAGATGGAAATGAAACAGCTAGCGACTCTTACATAAGAAAGCCTACCTTATTAGTTTTTTATCCTGGGGAGCAGGTGTGTGTGTGTAAAAATTACAGTTCAAGAGACTTCCAAAAATTAACTTTTAAAAAGTTTTTCATTTTTCTACCTTTATATAACGTTTGTAAGCTGAGATTAGTACACAGGCACATATGGGTTACATGATAAAAACTATCTTAGTATGAAAATCTGAAATATTAAATACCAGTGATTTTTGAAAGTACAACATAGGAAGCAAAGTTGCTGCATTTTTAAAAAATTATTTATTTATTTGGTCGTGCCAGGTCTTAGTTGCGGCATGCGGGATCTAGTTCCCTGACCAGGGACAGAACCCAGGCCCCCTGCATTGGGAGCACGGAGTCTTAACCACTGGACCACCAGGGAAGTCCCTGCTGCAATTTTTAAAAAAGATCCCATTACTTCAATATAAATGGGAAGTTAAAGAAAAGTGAATAAAATTTCTGAAACCAGAAACATTTCAAACTATTTTGGAATATCCACTTCCAAGGAAACTTCTAAAACTCAGCTTAAGAAAAAATGTTTTGGTTTTAATCCTAAAATTACCATCATTCCCCCACAGGGCACTGAAATAAATGAGAGCTGTAAGTAAAGAATCATTTTTAGGGGCTTCCCTGGTGGCGCAGTGGTTGGGAGTCCGCCTGCCGATGCAGGGGACATGGGTTCGTGCCCCAGTCCGGGAAGATCCCACATGCCGCGGAGCGGCTGGGCCCGTGAGCCATGGCCGCTGAGCCTGCGCGTCCGGAGCCTGTGCTCCGCAACGGGAGAGGCCCGCGTACCGCAAAAAAAAAAGAATCATTTTTAGTATAAATGTAAAGTACCTGGTGATATCTTCAGTCAACTGAGAAGGATCAGGAGGATAAAACTTCACATTAAAGCTGAAGAGCCAAGGAAGATCTGTAATTATTAAAGATCATGATTATTTATGCAACCAACACAATCACCATTTATACTGATAAAACTTAAAAGTCAATGTTCAAATAGTATAGATCAGTCCTGCTATAAATCAATTCAGAGAATTTTTTTTAATTTAAAGAAAATATCATTTACAAAACAAAAATGAAGTGAAAATCAATTCCATAAATAACCCATCATCAAAGAATAATAGGTTCACTTTTTTATAAACATTTACTGGTATGTCAACAAATGTTTTATATGGTGATCCAGTATGCAAACATTTTAATATAAACTTCATGTAATAGTTCTGAGATAAGATTTTTTAACCATAGGATCTCTAGATGCCAAATATTCTCCACACTTTAAAAACAAAAAAAAAAAGAGGGCTTCCCTGGTGGTGCAGTAATTAAGAGTCTGCCTGCCGATGCAGGGGACACGGGTTTGAGCCCTGGTCCAGGAAGATCCCACAAGCCGCGGAGCAACTAAGCCCGTGTGCCACAACTACTGAGCCTGCGCTCTAGAGCCCATGCGCCACAACTACTGAGCCCGTGCGCCACAACTACTGAAGCCCGTGTGCTTAGAACCCATGCTCCACAACAAGAGAAGCCACTACAATGAGAAGCCCGTGCACCGCAATGAAGAGTAGCCCCTGCCCGCTGCAACTAGAGAAAAGCCCGCACTCAGCAACAAAGACCCAACACAGCCAAAAATAAAATAAATAAAATAAATTTATTTTTTTAAAAAAAAGCAATTTAGGATTTCTATATTGTTGGGGGAAGAGGAATAATGATCAAATGATCACTATAACTATTCAAGAAATGATGGGCTTCCCTGGTGGCACAGTGATTGAAAGTCCGCCTGCCGATGCAGGGGACACTGGTTCGTGCCCCGGTCCGGGAAGATCCCAAAGGGCAGGTATTATTTTCGTAAAGGGATCAAAATAATTCCAATAGTCTGAATTCAGAGTTATACTCAAAGTACATGGTATTTCCAAATAAAAACATAAAAACTGTATGTGTGTGTGTGTGTGTATGTGTGTGTGTGTGTGTTATTTCATTTCACACATATTTGAAGGCCTCACAGTTGCTTTCATTTAGGGAGTTGAAGAAAAATTTCTTGAATCCCATTCTCTTGCTCAATGGATCATTTTGTTCTTTTCTCACCGTAGACACGCTAACTTTCCTCCTACTCAGAAGTCAGTGAAGAGTTACTGAATAGCTACTGTGAATACACAGAACTCTTGCTGGATTTTGGCTCAATACATCATTATTCTACTAACGACGCAAACCTGCCACATTTAATAAACAGATTCAAGTTCCCTCAATACATTTAAAACATCATAAAAAAGATATAGAACTTTCTTGAGTATTAAGAGACATGCCATTTCTTGGCCAGTAGCACCAGGGTGGCTGTGATGCATATGTACTTCTTCAAGGTAATTACTAACCCATAATTAAGCAAAGTCATCACAGGACTATCATATCACTTCTTAATGGATCTTTATTTATTTGTTTCCTAGGTATTAACACCAGCACATGCTTACCTGGATACGACAACAGGGCTAAGTTTCTAATAGAACACATACTGCAGGTTCTATTTCCAATTCTAAAGTTGATAAAGTTGTACTGATAATGCTAAACTTTTTATTTAGTTATGTATTATCATTTTTACCTAGCTATATAAACAGTCTATCTAGCTATGGATTGTTTATATATTAATACAGGCAAGCCTAAGATATATAGCCTTATATATCTATATAGTCTTATTTGTGTACATTTGAGAAAATAAAGATTTTTAGGCAACTTTTACACAGAAACTGATAGGCTGTCAGCTGTCAAACGTAACTCAAAAAAGATTAATGTTTACCTCTGTTAACTGAATGACAATAAATCACTGCAGAGGTTGGGCTAAGACAGAACAAACAGTTCTTTCATCCATTTTAACACAAGCAGAAAGGAAGAGGTAAAATGCAACAGCTAAAACTTCATTTCCTCAGCCTACTTTCATGATCAGGACGGTACAGGATTCCATTTAGGGAACTAGTTCCAATAGTTTGAAAATGCCAAATCCTGTGTTACTGTTATTCCTCTTGCCAAACCACAAGGGCAAAAGTCCTGAAATAACTCTAAAAAAAAAACTTCACAAATAATCAAAACGTAAGACCATGATTCATAATCAGCAAGAAGGAGTCTTGCCTTCCAAAAGTTAGGATAGCTCCATGACTCTGAAGGGAGAAGCACACAAACACAATGCAACAAAAGCCAAAGCAAAACTATAGGAAACAAATTCAATGGAACATCAATCATGTTTCACAGGTTATCCTGTTCCGTCCACGGTTTGGGTCACTTGGCAAGTAGGGTTTCAGAGAAAGTGAAAGAACCAAGCATCCATGCCTTTTTGAATTCATGCACTTTGCAGAGTTTTAACAACCGCAGAAGGGACTAGAAAAAGTTCCGAAGCTTTCTGGTACAGTTTCTTCCATAATATAAGCATAATGTATCTCTAATTACTCCTTTTCTTTACTTTCCCCCTTTTCTATTATGAAGCAAACATGAATGGATGAAACACCAAGATAATAGATGCAGGGCAGAGGGGTGGAGGAGGGAGGGAAGGATGGAAAGCCAGGGATAACAGTCAAAAGACAGGGTGACCAACCACCCCAGTTAGCACTAAAAGTCCCACATCCTCACAGTCCTGGGCAAATCAGGAAGGTCACTCTAATCAAAGATATTTTAAAAATGAAAAGAAAGATGAGTCTACAAGGAGAGGAAATAGGAAAAATAAGGTATACACTCCGTAAAAAAAAAAAAAGGAGAGTAGAGAAGGAAAGAAATGATAGGAAATCTCCCAAAATTATTAATAATCTGAGAAAGAAAGAGAAATAAAGAAAACAAATGTGGAGAATTGAAAATGAGACGGAAGGCAGACAGAAAGGAACCGAAGGGAAAAGCATAGATGTGTTCCAGTGTTTTAACGTTGGGAATAAATAAGCTGGGAATAATAAATAAGCAGGGAAATGAAACCAACAGCGCAGAGAGCATCCTGCTCCCTGGACAGCTTCTCCCTGGCCAGCTCTGGGGCCCACCGTCCAAACGGCTGGTGAGAATTTTGTTCTCTTGTCTGAACAGTCCAGCTGTTTGTGGCTCCCTCCCTTTTCTGCTTAAGTCATTCACAGACCCTGCAGTAATTTAAGTAGCCAGATCCCCTATCAGAGGTTGTTCTGAGGTGATAATGATTCGTGATGCAGATATCACAAAACCAGTCACAGGAGGAAACTGAAGCTGGTTAGATAGAGTGGGACACGTAAGTCACTTAGGGAGACGACAGTAAGAACAAATGGGGAAATGGAAGAAAGGGACAAACAGAACTAAGAACAAACCCAGATTCAGAGCACAAAAAGTGGCCAAAGGAGGAGAGAAGGCAAACACCTCAGAGGACTCCAAGGATCATTTTGCAATCCCTCAAACCCTCACTCCAGGACATCCAGAAGCAGTGTATCCATATGCCTCTGGAGCCAGAGGCATGCTTACTAATTAAACTAATTGGACACACAGCCAAAATCAAGTAGACAAACAAGAGTAATAGGGCTCTCTTGGGTACATTTCATATAAGAAGGGCAAGTTACAGAAAAGCAGCTTCTCATACTTTCCCCCAGAGACAAAGATCAGGTGTTGCTTCACAGTGGCAGACACTGTGAGGGACTATTTAAGAAAAGGAGTCTACAACCTCTTGACCAGGAGTCCCTAAGCCATGACCAAAATAAACAGGCATGATTCTACAGAAGTATTTTTGAGTCTCAACTTCCTATATGATATGAATGCAAAACAGAGCTGATGGTTCTATTACTATCTTATTCTAGTTTACATTCCTGTGAATTTTAGTAAAGATAGAAAAACACAGATGTAAAGATTAACTTGATAACTTCAAAGTCTGACGATTTAATACTCACTTCGCAGCTGTCTCTTCATTTCTTTTGCGGGATCTAGCCAGTTCTGCAGGGGGTGAAAAAAAAGGTTAATTAACCCATAAGAAGCAGTCCAGAGTCCAAAATGGAACAGTTTACAGTTCACGTACTTAAACTTAAGTGTAAACATTTTAACGAAGTCCTATGCAAACAGCTACTAGCATTCCACTGGGCTCAGTACTGATTTGTTTTTGAATGCGTGTTTGTGTGTGTGTTGTAAATATTAAAACACTTTAAGGTGGGTCTCTTGTGCCTCATTTTCTTGGATGTGAAATCAAACATCTACCCAAATGACGAGACGTAATACATCTACGTCTAGTCTTTATTCTATAGTAGTACTGCCAGCAACAGCCCCTGTGGACACTGAAATGAGAGCTCAGTCAAGGACAATCATTGGCTCTTATTCATGGATAAAATGTGAATTGGAAACTATTGGTTAAAAGTACACATACCCCCATCAAACACAATTATCTCAACTCCTAAAGCCAATTCCTCCTTAAACTTTGTTTCTGCCTGCAACTTTACAACGCCATGGAGAAGTACTGTCAGATTGCAGCCAGTATTTTCCTTCCTGGAAGATTTAAACATCCTTTTACAACTTCATTCCAAGTTGAAAGTCACAATCATAAGGAACTCCCTTTCACTTTTCCTTTATTTCCACCCTTTGAGAAAGTTAAAAAAGATTCTAGGAAACCACTACAATATCTTAAAGCAAAAAAGATCAAATTTGAACTACTAGGTTCAAACCCTCTAAGGACGTTAAATATTTGTTTTTTAAAGCTACAGGCAAAAGATGTATCCAATAAAAAAATTTGCATATGTGTGTGTTTATGTATATGCTATATATATGTTTATTTTTTTATACTTCTACCTTATCCTCAAGTCATTATTAAAGTTCACTTTATCTTCACTAATAGAACAATTACACTTTTGAGATATATTAAACTGACTCAAATAATTGGCTTTAGAATAAGTTTCATTCATTCTAAATGCATCCCAAATCATGTATTATAACATCTGTGTTTAAACAGAATTTTATTCAGATACATAAAGCAAACAATTAAAATGTTTACTGCTACATAGAAAATTATAACCTACTATCTTAGCAATATGTTGAATGGGTACAACAGAACATTAACTTACACACTATTAAGAAACAGTAACAACAGGATGCTTTGAAAGCAAAGCTGCACAGACCCCCACGGGTCTTACTATACCATTCAGGGCTTATACTGAGGGCAGCAAGGATCCAAGGTATGCATGGCTCTGTTCTAACACTGGTTATATTCAACCCTCTCAACAAAGAGTTACCAGAGCTTGGTCTAAGTTTCATAGCACTGGTGGCCCAGCTGCATGGCCCACTGATGTGAAGGGCCAATGGGAGCCTCTCGTGGTACCTCCAGTGCTGTGTCAAGGAGCAGCTCTAATTCTCCCCGAAGAAGAGAGCCTGGCATTCAGCTTCCCGGCCCTGCAGCAGCTGTCCGTGCAACAGCTGGCTCCCAAACGGCGGGCTATCATGAGGCACAAGAATGAGAAAAACACATCATTCAGCCTCTGGCCCAGACAGGGGAGTGGCTGGGGGAGAGGGAAGGAGAGTCAAAAGTGTTTTGGTATTTCGTCCAAGGATGTAACAACCACAGCAAGAAAAACTGAATCAGACACAACTCATGCCAAACTGAAAAGGAAAAAAATCCCTCAGAACATAAGCACAGAAGAAAGAAGAGAGGGGAGGGGAAACTACTGGTCTTATTAAAGGCCTAGACACACCCCTTCCAAATCCCCAGTTTCACTGTGTGACAATTGGTATAGAGGTCTCTCACAGAACAGCAAAAAAAAAAGACCTCTCTGTTCCCCAAGTAAGAGGGTGGAAGCAGCAGCATCTTCTGTAACCCCAGGAAGTAACCCTGTGTCCCAGCCACCCGGCACTGTCCATTCTCACATGAATCACCAAAGCCTCGTACAAGTCACCTGACAGTTTCTGCACAGCATGCAGAGAGTCAATCTGGCTCTGCAGACCCAGGAGTATGAGTAATAAGTTTCTGTGCACCAGCCAACCACATTCAGACTCGCTGTCATTCTCAGGCCACTTTCCACAACATTGCCAGGCACAACATTAAGACCAAAGCGGCTTATTCTCTTGATTTCAGAGCCCATCCAAAAACTGAGCGGGCAGAGTTTACCTGATATGATCCAACAGTGGCAGCAGAGAGGACTTGTTGCATCCACCGACCTGGTTTGCCCTTTGGTACCCATCTGCTAACCACACACACTTCCACACTGTGAACTCCATTCCCACCCAGGAGTAAGGAGGTCTTTGCAAGGCCAGGATAGACCATTATTCCCTGCGTCCTTCACAGGACTTGGCAGTTCTAGGCAACCAGTGTAAGTACTAAATTAATACCTGTTGGCTGGTGGCCCACTGCTTGTCTCCTCCCTTCCCATGCTATGATCAATTTAAAAGACCACAGGTTATATTATTTGTCTTAGGTTGATTTTTATTTGAATAATTAGCTCCAATGAGCACTTAGATCATGAGTGGGATACAATTTTTTTGCCTAGGGTCATAAATTCCTAAGTAAAAAAACCAAAAATGCCTTAACATGACTTTTAAAAGAAATATCAGTCTATTATCCGCATTATCAATTATAAGTAAATAGTAGACATAAAACTTTTTAACAGATAAATAATAAAAATGAATTTCTTGGTTCTGACACTTGAGGAGTGCTGGGTGGATCAAGCAGACACAAAAAGATGGAAAAAGCCATCAGAGAATGACGTAAGTGCACACACTCACACACACCATGACAGCTTAGAGCGCACCATTCCCATTTTTTAAAGATTTGGCTGCCACATACATAGACTTTGGAATCAGAACTACATGGAGTCAAATTCTGGCTTTCCACCTACTCTGTGACCTTGGGCTCATTCCTTATCTTCTTTAAGCCTTGGTTTCCTCACCCTCAAGATGAAGATCGTATCATCTACCCCATGGGGTTGTTCTCTTCAAACATTCATTCAAACGCTTCCTGAGGAGTAAGTACACATGCAATGGACTTTATCTAGTGCCTGTAATAGTAGATGTTTTTTGGTAATGATAAAATTAAATTGTTCTATCACCTTTCAGTATATATCCCTTCTTCACATAATGTTTTATTTCCAAAGGAGATATATTATATATATTAAGGAAGTTAATATTTATGTGACTACTTCTACCCACAAAAAGTTAATAAATCAGACTCTGGATTCAAAAAAATACGCTCACTGTAGTCATGGGCCAGATGAGATTAAAAATCAGACCCCTTCTCCTTAGAGAATCCTATCACAGGCTTCCAACAAAAGTAAATTAAAATTAAAATGTGGTCCTAGAATGTCAGTGTTATTAAATCACCTTAGAACATGAAATCAAGAGTCTGTGAATCAGCTGGGGGGAAAAAATGTCACCTCTTTATCTTCATTAACCTTTAGCTGAAATTTAGCATTACTATTAATTATGAATGTAGGGGGAAAAACAAAAACAACCTGGCTAGTATCAGCAGTGCCTTTAGCTTTGTCACTCATAGGAATCAAAACTATTTCCACAGCACACTAGAGTAGTTGCAGATCTTAAAATATCATTTATACTAATCAATATTTTTGAAATCACAGTAGGGATTAGATATTGATGAATTTATCCCAATTTTTAAAATTAATATGTTGAGAATGTTATTTATTGGCTTCCTTTATAGGCCTGTTTTTTTATAATCATACGTTTCAAACACTGTTCTGAGAAGGAGCCCACAGAATTCACTAGACTGTCAAAGGAATCTAGGCACAAAGAAAAAGTTAAAACCAAAAACCTGCCTTGGCAGGTTAGAGAAAAAATTTTAACTAAGCAGCAAATAGCTATACACATTTTTTTTTTCACACTTAAGTCTTTCTGTCAGTTAATTAGAGAAGCTCCTTAATTCTGCTCTCTTACCCACTGCAAACCTGAGAGCGGAACAGTCCTGGTTAACACCAAGTCTTCTGGCATTTCCCTGTAATATTTTCAATACTGGTTCTCAGAAAGTGTTAAATAAAGGCGATTCTCAATTATCTTCCAACAACAGAAACATCTAGAAAAATATAAAAGTTTGCTTATGAATCACTATATTTATATTCACAGGATGTTGGTGTTAGAAAAAACCTCAGAGACTATCGCCCAAATGTCCAGGCTGACTGCAAAGAGCCTCACTCCCACGCAAGAGGCTATGAGTACCAGAACACTCCCGCCACCCGTGAGGACCTGGAATTCCTCACTGCTAACAAGCTTCTGAGTGGTGACAACGCTGCTGGGCCCTGCACCACCATTTGAGTAGTAGAACCAGAGATTTTTTTTGTGTGCAGAAATTCCTGTCTTTAATGGAAGTCAAATGTAGAGAGACATTTTTCAAGTCCTTTAACTGGCTTGTCAGGAAGACCTCCAGCCTTCACTGGTTAAATATTCTAATTGTTGACGGCCTCCTGCAGAAAGCCCAAGCAGGTGACTGCTTCCTCCCCATCACACCGAACAGCTGTATCAAATAATGTCAGGACCCACAGTCTTTACTCCACAGAAGTGCTAACCACTTTCACCTGGTAGACATGAGCGCTCAGGCCCATCCACAAGCAGCATCTCATCAGCAGTCTGACGTGCAGCCAGCTGCCTGTCTTGGGCCACTGACCACACTAGATTTAGACAACAACTCAAGATACAGTCACAAAATCTATCTTTTAATTCCCTCCCTCCCAAAAATATCTATCTCACCTAATTCTCCTTCAGGGTAGATGCCGAGACCCTAGAGTTAGAAGTTTTTAAATTGCCTAGCCAGGCCTTCAAAATTGGTGCTTGTCAATTTTGCCAGGTGAGAGAAATTAAACTTAATCCAACACACACCCTATTACCAAATGTTAAAAGTAAATAATTTTGTCTAAAATCTGCATTTTCCTTTAAGAATTTATAGCACTGGGGCTTCCCTTGTGGCGCAGTGGTTGAGAGTTGGCCTGCCGATGCAGGGGACATGGGTTTGTGCCGCGGAGCGGCTAGGCCTGTGAGCCATGGCCGCTGAGCCTGTGCATCCGGAGCCTGTGCTCCGCAACGGGAGAGGCCACAACAGTGAGAGGCCAGTGTACCGCAAAAAAAAAAAAAAAAAAAAAAAAGAATTTATAGCACTGAAGCAGATCCCCTTTATTATACCTCTGTCTAAATTAAGTCTAAGAACACTGCCATCACGTTAGTGTTAGCAGAAACCTCACAGGCCCTCTGTTACATTGAAACATTCACTATGCATCTGGGAGAACATGATTCCAACACCTGTCTGCGGTATTATAAGGTGTAACTGGATTGAATATAGAGTTTTATTAAAGAATAGTTTATATGTGACAAACAGTTTAATACGAGAGTTTTTAGTTCTAGTTTCTGGGGGAAGAAATGGTCTGGCCATCAGAGAAATGTGTTGATCAATTTTCATAAAGTTAGCTGTGGATATCAACTACACTTCAAACAAGCTCCCCTTTCAATATGACTTGAAGCAAAATGACATTAAAATCCCTGGGCCAGATGCCAAACTCTGTTAACATCAAAAATTCAAGACAATATTTTCCCTTTAAAGATAGTCCAAAATCCTTAATGATGGTTCCATTTAGACAGGAATACAAGTACTACATGGACTGGGAATTCTGTGTATAAAATAATAACAGGTTGCTTGATTTCACATATTTCTAACGAAATTTTCCATAGTAAAGTTTACATGAGTTCTCTACAGACATTAAAAAGTTCTAACACTAATAATGATAGATTTTCATACTCAAGAGTAAAGTGGAAGGCTTCCAACCATGAGAGACATAGCACTACACTAAAATAAGATGAGATATTCCTTTCCATGGAAAATTTTCATACAAATAACCATGGCTTTACATTATAATATCTTGAAATGATCAGTGACTGAAAACGTCCATAAATACAAATATTCAGCATTTTAAAAAGCAGTTTAAATTCCTATTTCCTATAGTATCCTATTGTTGAAATTGCATGAGCTGAGTTGGTGCAATAGTAATAATTTTCTATGGAAAATGAAGGACACGATACAAATCTGTATTTGAAAAATGAGTTCTTTAGCCCAGACATCTTGAGGTCTGGATTTTGTCTACATAAGCAAGAAGGAATAAAACAAAATATATACAACACAAAAGTTACAAAGGCAAATCAGATTATATATGAATGATTAAATACATTGCCAATCACATGTGAGCACTGATTTCCTGAAAAGTGAGTATTTCAGAAAGGACACCCTGCTGTTTATTCTCCCACTGTTCTATAGTTAAAGCCTAGATAACAAAGTGTGTGCCTAATTTTCTGAGCATTTTCATCTCGAATTTTCTAAGAGAAACTACAGAGTAAAATAAGGAATTATGAGTTCCCTGTTTAGTATTAGCTTTTTTGTCAATGAGAACATTATGGAGAACCCCTCCAAACTTAACCTTATCTTAATAGTCTCTGCCCTAATGACCTTAGCCTCTCCTTGACCTCAGCCATCCCTTTTCATAGCTGAACACTCAGTCGTGTCACTACACAGAGTTCTCCACCTCATTAGATGTCATTGTTCCATTCTCAGATGCAATCATTTCCTCTCCTAAGTCTTCTACTCAGTTATTCTCACTGTACTTGCCGGTCGACTTCTTTGGACTTTCATCCCTTGGTCTCAGCCATTTTCTCCCAGCCTATCAGCCCATTTCAGCTTCAGTTATGTTCCTGTGATCCTATGAATAATCAGCTTGATAACCTGTGCATCAGGATCTCCAGTTTTCTCAATCTTTTGCCCTTTTAACCATAACCACCGTGAACATAACCAACTCCCCTTTAATACCCCACTTCTCCACTGTTATACCCAGGGTGCGGAGAGCAATTAGAGAAGCACGCAACAACGTATTCTGCTGCCATCACAGTTCTATGATCTCCAGTCTCAGCCGGACGGTCAACAGCAATCCACATCTCTCCTAAATCATTGGCTCGTCTACTTTCACTACCACAACCTCAAGGGAGGCTACTTTTGTGCTTTGGATGAGCAGACCTGCTCATATTCCCTCTCTCAGACCTTTTTAAAGGCAAGACTGGTTGTTTGACATCACTGTGTCAGCCTATCAGTGACTAATCATTTTCCTTAGGATAAAGGAGATCTCCCAAGCCTTGAAATATAGACATATAGCCTAGATAGCCCTGCATAATCTGACCCCTTATCAACACCCAGTCTCCCCCCATTAACCACAACAGATGTCTTTCCATTTAGCAAGCGGTCAGCTATTCCTGCCCAGGGCCCTGTGTGTGTGCTTCCCATGTCCCTTCGCCCAAAGCCCACTCACGCTTCAGATCTCTCTTTAAGCATCATTTCTCTCCTAAGAAGTCTTCCCCGTTAATAACCTGAATCTTTCCTGTAAAACAGTAATCAAAGTTTAGTAACTGTGTAATTCAGGTTTTTTTACTCTGTCTTCTCAACTAGGACTAAGTGGGGACATCCACGAAGGCAGGGTCTGTGTCTTAATTATTTACTGCTAGAGTTGCAGAAATACACTGGTTTGCACACAGGTAGTATTTTTTTTAATTGTGGTAAAAAACACATAAAAATTTACCCTCTTAACCAATTGTGTACAGTTCAGTAGCGCTAACTATATCACATTGTTATGCAACGGATTCTAGAACTTCTTCATCTTGCAAAACAAACTCTATACCTATTGACCAACAACTTCCCATTTTCTCCTCCCCCCACTCCCAGGCAACCACAATTTTACTTTGTTTCCATGGGTTTGACTAGGGATACCTCATATAAGGGACTCATACAGCACTTGTCTTTTTGTGACTAACTTCACTCAATATAATATCCTCTAGGTTCATCCATGTTATAGGATGAACAACATTTCCTTCTTTTGCGGGCCTCTCACTGTTGTGGCCTCTCCCGTTGCGGAGCACAGGCTCCAGACGCGCAGGCTCAGCGGCCATGGCTCACGGGCCCAGCCGCTCCGCGGCATGTGGGATCTTCCCGGACCGGGGCACGAACCCGTGTCCCCTGCATCAGCAGGCAGACTCTCAACCACTGCACCACCAGGGAAGCCCAAGATTTCCTTCTTTAAGGCTCAATAACATTCCATTCACCACACCTTGTATATGCCACATTTCGTTTATCCAATTCATCCATCAAGAAACATTTGGGTTGCTTCTATCTCTTGGCTATTGTAATACTGCAATGAACACAGGTGTGCAAATGTCTCTTCAAGATCCTGCTTTCAATTCTTTTGGATATATCCCCAGAAGACTGCTAGATCACTTGGTAATTCTATTTATAATTTTTTGAGTAACCTCTATACTGTTTTCCTAATAGCTGCACCATACTACCTTCCCATCACCAGCGCACAGGGATCCCAATTTTTTCACATCCTCGGCAACATTTGTGATTTTCTGGGGTTTTTGTTTTGTTCTTTTATAGTGGCCATCTTAATGGGTGTGAGATGGCACACAGGTGGTATTTTAAAAATATTTGATAATGTCTAGATATACAGATATTACACAGATAAAAAGGTAAGGCCTCTACCCTCAAGAAGTTCCTAGAGCAATGGGGAGAAAAACTGATAAACAAATAAGGTTTGTGCTAAATGTCTACATGACTGAACTGTCAACTCAATCCTTGAGTTGGGGGCAGGAGGGATGGTGATGGAAAACAGTCAAGGAAAATATCACAGAGTAGGATACCTAAGTTGGATCTTAAGGAAGAGTAGACATTCAGATACCAAAAAAATGAGAAGGATATTCCAAATGTAAGGGATAGTATGTTCAAGCAGGTATAGTATGGACTGGCAAAGCTCCCCTTAGGAGAGAAATTTGGAGTGTGTTCAATATGGACTGTATGTGAGAGGTTACTGAGAAATGGAGGTAAAGAAGTAGACACAAGTCACATGACCAGGATTGTAATTCACACTAAGAGGGTTAGACTGTATCCATTAAATGGTTTGAAGCCAATGAGTGCCAAGATGGGATATGCCTTCTCGAGAGTTCAATCTAGCAGCAAGGTGAAGAATGATCACAGAGGCCTGAGACTGGACAGTCAGACCAGTTAGGAGGCTAATAAAATAGGCAAAGCAAGAGATGACAGGAGCCTAAACCAAAGCAAGGACTGTGCACAAAGAGAACCAGAAGAGGGATGTCAGCAGCTAGAAAAGACAGAACTTGTATAAGAAGTAGAAGGAACCTCTCCTCACTCTTCAGGGAACAAATGAAGTTTAAGAGGAAGATGAGGCGTTTGCTTTAAGACAACTGAGTGTAGTGTCCAGTAGGCAGTGAAGTATATGAGTCTGAGATTCAGGTGAAAGATACGTATTAGACACGTAAGAGTCAGCAAAATAAAAAATAGTGAATCCTTCTAGCTAAGCACCATTCTTTCTCACGCAAATCTACTGTTCCAGAAATACCGTATGTCTTAATATAGCATATCCTATTTCTACTAACAGAACATGTTATTCTACATATTCTACAACATATTAGATGGTCTTCTTTTTTTAAAAAGATTAAATGCTCCTGTGAATGTACCAAAATGTCATCGCAGAAAAGTGGGTAATGACAGCCAAATTTCCATCACTTTCTCTTTTGCAGCTCTGAGGGCCAACAGAAGGGCACATGGTTGCAGACATTATCAAGACTACCTTGTAATTTAACGTCTAAAGAGAGCACCCAGTTTATTTAGTCGAATGTCTACTATGTTATTACTTCTAAGAAAAGTGCTCTAAACAGAGCTCTGATGAGGACGCTCACACGCTATTCAGCAGGCCCGCATGCAATTTAATGGTCTTTAGTTTAATTGTAGAATTAAACCACCAATTAGGTATCAAAGGTTTCAAACTAAGTAGTTGAGAAAATTTAATTTATATATAATTAACACTCTTAGTACCCTACATTTCATTACCAGGATGTATAAATACAAATAATGATGGCATGCGGGCAAATAAAATTTACAGCCTATATCCATCTACCAACTGACTGTGATGTGAATGTTAGGCGCTGGAAGGTGCACTGTGACCAAGTGCCCTGTGCATCCTCAGACAGAACGATCACAGTGCGTCTGCCCACAGCCACCATCCAACAGACTTAAAAGGGCTTCACTTTAGGGTATAACCCTCCTTCCACCATGTGAGGACACCATGAGAAGGCCCTGTCCACGAGCCGGGAAGGGGGCCCTCACCAGACACTGAATTAGCTGGCACCTTGATTTTGATTTTGACCGTCCTAGGCTCCCCAGCTATGAGAAACACATGTCTGTTGTTTATAAGCCACTCAGTCTATGGTACTTTATTACAAAAGCCCAAACTGACTAAGACACAAGACTAGAGGTTAAAGTCTGGTTAATTGCCAGAACTGGTAAATATTTCTCTCTTTTTAATATGTTTATGAAACAGAGAAGCCCTGAAGGTCCCTGGAATTAGCATCAAGCATTAGAGCACTCTGATGATCCTGCCTAGTAATAACTTGGGAAATTCCTGGAGCAGAAACAATCTCAACACACTCCCGGTGCCAGGCAGATCTCCACAGGGTCCTGGCTGGTCAAATCTACCACCTGAGTCAGGCGGGGCCCTGCCTTTCTTTTGGCCCCCAATAACCCACACCACAGGGCAAGGAACACCTTCACCCCACACAACCACTAATCTGTTCAGCAAGGCAAACACTCTCTCCAGACAAGTACAAATGGGTTTCCCTTGACATTTCTTCCAATATGCCTCCTTCCCTGCTTTTCAGACAAGCTTAATTCCTAGCATACAGGGGAATTCAAGAGCTAAAAATTCAACATAAAAATTTTAAAACCGGTTCTTTCAGTTTCTAACAATTAACGTAGTACAAGATATTCCGTTCTGTCTGCTTACGATATAAGTAGAAAAGCATACAAACACACAATAGCAAAAGGTTATACAGGAAAACACAAGTTTTCAATCTTTCCAAATTTCTCCCATGAACATAAAATATGTCATAGTAAAAACATAAAATAAGTTATTTGAAAGCTAAATTTTACACAGGTTACCCACGGTATTTTTCTAAGATGATATAAACAAACTTGAAATAACTTCACTTACTTTCTGCTCAGGGGTCTCCTGAAACACAAGTCCAAAGTAGTCCTTCTCCAAGAGATTGAGATGTTCACACACTCTGTCAAATAACACTTGTCCCTTAGCACGTTTCTGAGGAAAAAGAACAATATCTTTACTTTTCAAGCACTAATGAGTGTACTGTAAACCAAGGGCATCATATCTGATAACATTATTTAGCATAAATTAATATGAAATATTTATATCCTCTTTTATAACAATACCGAAAAGTGATTCATAACTTTTTCACTTTAGACTCCCCCAACACACAAAGCATAAATTCTAAAACGGAAGCATATCAGCCTCTATGCTTTACTGTTACTCCATGTCAATATTTCAAAAACTAAAAAAAGTAAAATGCTAAGAGTTCACTTATTCGTTTTCAAATAGTTCAAAAACATGTCCAAGCTGCCTCCCTCAGTTCCTCAAGATGGCTCATGTCACGTCTACAAGGTATACTCTCCCCAGGAAAATCATTTAGCTCCATTCCTCAATGTATCCTAACACGATTCATCCCATCAGCACTCAGGTTTGATTTTTTTTTTTTTTTTTTTTTTGCGGTACGTGGGACTCTCACTGTTGTGGCCTCTCCCGTTGCGGAGCACAGGCTCCGGACACACAGGCTCAGCGGCCATGGCTCACGGGCCCAGCCGCTCTGCAGCATATGGGATCTTCCCGGACCGGGACACGAACCCGTGTCCCCTGCATCGGCAGGCGGACTCTCAACCACTGCGCCACCAGGGAAGCCCCTAGGTTTGATTTTTGTTCCAAGATACTTGTAGAGTAGAAATTATGTTTTTCAATACAAGCTACACTCTTTCTCAAGAATGATTCACTCTTTAGAACAAACCTTAAAAATATAAGGGAAAGGGACTGAGACAGTAAATCAGCTGTCTCTAAGGATTTAACCTATTTTTGCCTTGCTTTGTTGTGTTTTACTTTTTTTTTAATTGAAGAAGCTGCTATCAACAGAGATACAAAAGCCTGTGACAGCCACAGAAGAAAAGCTCATTATTTAATCAACGGCAAAACATAAAGTGGTGACTCCAACTAAGATGCATGGCCCTGGGAACCCCCAACTGCAAAGTCAGGTTAGACACACGCCTCCCTGCCCTGCGTGGATATAAGCAACCCCTGGACTGAGAGTGAGAAAGGAACAAGCCAGCAGACTTGTTCATCTTCAAGATGAATGCCCTCACACTATCAAAATGTCTACTAGTTAGTTCATCCAGTGTGTGAAAATGAATGTTTCCCACACAAACATCTTTAAAAATGGAACAAGATATAAAAGACATTTCATTTTCAAATCAGGACAACTCTGATAAGGGGTTTCAAAAGATAAAGTCTTCACAGAAACTCAATTCAAGAGTGTGTTTCTCTCCTCTAATCTTTTCTTCCTCCTCTTGTTAAACCACAGGTAAGAAATCCATGCCTGAAGGACCTGTGAGGGAGAATCTGCAACTTTTATTATCAAACATTTTATAGGAACTTTTTTTTATTAAAAGGTAGAATTACATTAAATAGTAGAGGGAAAAGGAAGAATGCCACACAGATTACATTATTTCAACATTTCAAGAAATGTGCTATCCACACCACTACAGATTCATGACTAAGTACGTGTAAAACAGATATATGTGTTTATGTGTCCACATATTTAAGTACATGCAAATAATACTGTAGTAAATAAGAGTACTGGGCTCCGGATTCCAAATACCAATGTTTTAAATACATTTCCATTATTTATAATCTATGTGACCAGGGGCAAGACACTTAACTTCTATTTGCCTTAATTTGTACATCTGTGAAATGGGGATAACAGAATATACCACACAGGATGTGGTAAGTACTCAATGAGTTATAATACATAATGAGAGCTTAGAACAGGGTGTGGCACACAGTAAGGGTTTAACCAATATTGGCTCTTATTATTATAAGCTGGAGAGCTTTATAACGTGAAAAATGACTAACTTCACTTACCTGAAATTTTGTGTTGAACTTTTAAAATGAAAGGTTCTGAATTTCACTATCTGGTCTGCATGCAATGATTAATCTAAATAATTAAGAATGAGTTTGGAGGTATTTTAAATTAACTTTATGAGGAGAAGGTGACTCATATCATGGTTGTTACTTTCTTAAATGTGCAGTGAAATCCATTATCTCTTCTTCATAAGAGCCCGGAGTAGAATGTGAGGAGATTTGGTTGCAAACAACAGCAAATAATATTTCAAAGGTAATCAATAATCTACGATAGACTTCACTTTCTCTGACAGTAATTTCAACAACATTGTTCACTCCTCAATCTCCAGTGAGCAGAATACCCAGCATAAAAGGTGCTTGCTGAATCTACTAAAAATACAATATTACAGTGTACTCTGTGTGACACACTTATTTTAAATGAGGTGACATTTACCTACTCAGCCTCATAGTGACTGACCATAGTTATAATTTCAGTGCCTACTTTGTAATTAGGAAGTGTCCTTATCTAAGATAACAAAGGGAGAAAACTATTACAGCTCTTGCCACATCTATCTATTTGTTCATCACACACTATGCATTTATAATGAGGTATAAATGAGTCACAGAAGATATTCTATCTACTATAAAGCAGAGATTATCTTCTTATTTAGAAAGACACTAAGAACTCAATGGAAGCTTATATAAGAAGTTGGCCTTTAATCAGATATAGTTTCCAAACAAACTTATTACTTCTAGGAAACCTCTGACTAAACGACAACTACTTTCAAATAAGCTAACTACTGAAATTGATTAGCCGTAGAAATCATGGAGAAACATGACAGAGTCGAAGGAGATTCATGCTATTTTATTTGGTTGTAATGCTATTTGAAATTAGGGTAAAAAGGATAGTCAAAACAACTTATGTCTATACATACATACCTCAGTTCAAAGAGAAAAACACATTCTGACATTGGCTTACAGTCGATTTTTATTAATAAATCATACTTTCTCACTGGTTTCCATTTCAAAAATAGAAACATGCTCTCATGGACAGCATTCCCCTAAAAGATGAAAACGTCCGCAAAGCTCACCATCGCAATCTGGTGCTCGTACCGCTAGGCAGCAGAGGGAGGACCCGTCCGCATGGGGCTGCAGTCAGACTCAGTCCCTCCCTCATTCGACGTTGTGTAAGCTGTTTACTATTACTGGACGAGTGTGACCATGGGCGAACCACTTAGTCTCCTTAACTGTAAGATGAGATTGCAGCTCTCTCACAGCTCACTGTGAGGGTCAAATTAACCCAGTAAGAGAATGTATGTCAAAGTGCCACACCAAGGGCTTCCCTGGTGGAGCAGTGGTTGAGAGTCCACCTGCCGATGCAGGGGACACAGGTTCATGCCCCAGTCCGGGAAGATCCCACATGCCGCAGAGCGGCTGGGCCCGTGAGCCATGGCTGCTGAGCCTGCGCGTCCGGAGCCTGTGCTCCGCAATGGGACAGGCCACAACAGTTAGAGGCCCAAACACCGCAAAAAAAAAAAAAAAAAGTGCCTCACTCAATCACAGCTGAATTCTCTTCCCAAATGACTTTCATTAGCCCACATCTAACAAACACCAAAGTATCTTCTAGATGCTCAGACTGCCCCTCTATGATTCTCTCCTTCCCTTCTCCAGGAAATAGATATTTTAAATGCTTGATAAGATCTTAACTACACACACGTATTACTTAAGCTTCCATTCAGCATCTCCACCCTCAATGAACTCAAAGACTGGCTAGGAAGACAAAAAGCAACAATACTATGAGGCATGTACTGAAAGATGCATGTACAAAGTGCATGGAGGAACACCAAGAATGGAATAGTAACAGCATCTGAGAAATATCATAGCTTTGGGTGTATGCAACTTTTCTATAAGCCTAAATTTATTTTTAACTAAAAAGTTAAATTATCCAAATAAAAAAAGAAATATCATAGCTTCACCAAGACTGTGGCATCTGAAATGAATTTTAAACAAGGAAATGATCTTTTAAGATAAAGTAATAGCATATTCAAAAGAACTTACTTTTCACTTTGGATGTTTATAAAGTCTGACAGAACCAGTTTCTGTTCAAAAGATACTGAAGGTTACAGAACGATGAACTCTCAGATGACCAAAGGGGCTTGCCAGGCTAAAAAGCTCCACATATACTAATTCCATATCTAATATATATCAGTTCCTATGTTAAGACATTGAGGAAAGAACCATAAATAAGACACATATGGTCTCAGGAAGTTTACATTAGAATGGTAGACACATAAAATAAAAAGGAAAACTACCCCCCCCCCCCGAAAAAAAAGTCCTATGAATCTACCCCTCTAGACTGGACTAGGTACCTGGTCCAACTTGTCCAAAGAACATTCACCAGTGACCTATGAGATATAAGAGCGCTACCCAACGACAATGTCTTACTCTGGGGATAAAGATTACCAGATACAACCACATCTTCCTTCAGGGAGTTTAAATACAAGACAGACACACACACACACACACACACACACACACACATTCACACACACAGCCACGGAGTGTGTAAACACAGAGGCAGAGCCAGTGAGAAGGCAGTATGCAGAAGCCAAGGGTATCAGGGGGCAGACTTATATTTGTCAAAGTATGCTCTATTGTTCCCATTGGTCCCGGGAGATGCTTCCCATATACACCCAAATCCCCAAAAAAGGGAACAGAGTGGGACAAGGAAAATTCTGCATAATTACACAACTACTGAGCATCAAAACTCCTATTTGCATATAAGATACCCTGAGAAGCTCTATGGTGGAAAAAAAAACTTGTTTATCATCATTCAACCTGATGTTTACCAAAATTATTTGGCTAAATAAACTACTATCTTTCTTTAATACAACATTTACTAACTTATTCCACAGCAGAATTACTGATCTACAGACACTACCTCAAGAAACGAGAGAGAGAAAAATTACCATGACATGGCCCTCAAGCAGATTTGGAGACTACTGTTAATAACATTATCTTTTTTATTCCAAAATGACACAAGAGAGAATTCAGTTTAAACTGGTCCAGGATTGGAGTACTCAAATGTCTGGCTAAAGCAAATGATTCCCATAGATAAAATCTCAACAAGTATAATCAAAAAAATCAAAAACACATAAGAAAACCAGTTACTATTATTGAACATTAGACACAATATCAGAATCAGATATTCAGAGACTGTAGACAATGGAATTATCAACTACAGAACACAAAATTAGTATATTTTTATATGCTGAAAGAAATAAATGAATATTTTAAAATATCAAGGAAAAAGCAACTATCAAAAAGCAGATTCTGTAAAGAACCAATTAGAACATCCGGAAATAAAGCTATACTAATTAAATTATAATCCAAATGGACAGGGCTTGATACAGTTAAAGAGCAAACTGGTGAACTGGAAGATAGATCTGAATAAATTATCCAGAATACAGCACAGACAGACAAACACTATGAAAGAAATTCACAGACATGTAAGATAGAAGAAGGGGTCCATATATACCTCCCCAGAATTCTACATGAAGACAACAGAATAAGGGAGAGGCAATGTTAAAAGAGTAATGGCTGATAAATGCTAAAAGTCTCAAATTAAGAAAACCCAATGGATTTCTAGCCAGATAAAATAAAACCCATTAACCTACAATCACTTTACTCCATTAACTATCTACACACGTTAACATTCAAAAGATTTTGGCATGCATTATTTTAAAATAATAGACATTATAAAGCCATCAAGACAAGAAGGAAAGAAACATGAGATAGGGAATAACAAGGAGAAAGAAAATTGTAAGAGAAAACCCAGAGAAGTTATTCTTTAAAAACCTAAAACTGATCTGCCTTGTAAGCTAATTCAGAAAGGCAAACAAAATAGTACATTTCTTCTTATCTCATAAAGAAAACACATCAGGGCTTCCCTGCTGGCGCAGTGGTTGAGAGTCCGCCTGCCGATGCAGGGGACCGGGGTTCATGCCCCGGTCCAGGAAGATCCCACATGCCGCGGAACGGCTGGGCCCGTGAGCCATGGCCGCTGAGCCTGCGCGTCTGGAGCCTGTGCTCCGCAACGGGAGATGCCACAACAGTGAGAGGCCCGAGTACAGCAAAAAAAAAAAAAAAAAAAAAAAAAATCAAATACTCAGGAGGCATATTAAATGATATACATTAAATGGACCAAGTTATTACATTTTATAAGCATTAATCTGTAATCAAACTTGCCTGAGTGTGCTCTGACAGCAATAAGACCCAGTGGCTCACAACTTCTTTTCTGCCTTCATGCTGTTCACAACTCACTCCATAAATAAAAATTCTCATCATTTGGGAAAGAGGAACCAAGACACAACTCATAATGCAAGTACATAAAAATATGTGTGTGTTGCTGGGGGGGGGGGGCAGTAATCCCCCCTGGTGGCAGTGGTTTGGACTCCACGCTTCCACTGCAGGGGGTATGAACTAAGATCCCACATGCTGTGCAGTGTGGCAAAAAAAAAAATGTGTCGGGGCATGCATGTGAAATTGTTCCTTCTCCTCTCCCAGATTCTGGTATGTACCACCTTTCATGAGAATCTTTAAGTCTCAACAGTTTCCTAGAAAGGTACCACAGCAGAATGGTAGTAACATAGATCTGAACGCCAGCCCCACCTCTTAACAGCTCTGTAACCTCAGGCAAGTTACTTAACTTCATTTTGTCTCAGTTTCCTCTCTTTAAAATAAAAATATTCACTGTATGATGATGATCAGAGAATTACATGAAGTATATTTAACGTACTTTAAAATGTCTGGCACATTACATGAATGCATTAAAAGGCAGCTGAAAGCACAGGACCTTTCTGAGCTGTTCTAAAATAATAATTGATTTTAAATATCATTATAAAGAGCTTTCAGTTATTTCATCCAATCTCATTTCACAATAAGAAAACTGAGGTTAGAGAGAGCTTAACTGCTCTAACTTTTCAGTCTCATTCCCTGAATTTCTTTTAAAGCAGGCATCCCCAACTCCGGGCGACACAGCAGGAGGTAAGCAGCGGGCAAGGGAGTGAAGCTTCATCTGCCACTCCCCATAGCATGCATTACCACCTGAACCATCCGCCCCCGCCCCGATCCCCGACCCTGTTTGTGGGAAAATTGTCTTCCACAAAACTGGGCCCTGCTGCCAAACAGGTTGTGGACCACTGTTTCAAAGAACTGAATTCTTATCTGCAATATACATAAACATTAGTACCCTATATTTCTATCCAAGAAGGCAATTTTCTCCTATTATCATTCTTTTGATTTTTTATAAACAGCTTGAATTCTACTGCATGGAAGGACTACAAACACACATTTGTCAACCAAGCAGAATACACAGATATTTTGCTTTACAATGTGCACCTAAGATACCAGTATATGTAGCTAGTTCATTAGTTGTCATAGCTGCCTGTACCAGATAAAAAGGTCTACTAACTTGCCAAGGTATACTCTAAATTTCTTTCCTACCTTTATGTCCAACTGTTGAAACCTGACCTCTAGACAAATCTCCAAATTCTCCTCTGTGAAGCCTATTACAAGCTCCCGATATTCACCTTTCTCCTTCAGGCACTTTATTTCACATCTATGCTGCTTAGTCTTAAATTCTACTCCTTTTTTTTTTTTTTTTTAACCTCTTAATTGGAAGTATAATTGTTTTATAATGGTGTGTTTCCGCTGTATAACAAAGTCAATCAGCTATACATATACATATATCCCCATATCTCCTCCCTCTTGCGTCTCCCTCCCACCCTCCCTATCCCACCCCTCTAGGTGGACACAAAGCACGGAACTGATCTCCCTGTGCTATGTGGCTGCTTCCCACTAGCTACCTATTTTACGTTTGGTAGTGTATATACGTCCATGCCACTCTCTCACTTCATCCCAGCTTACTTTTCGCCCTCCCCATATCCTCATGTCCATTCTCTACGTCTGTGTCTTTATTCCTGTCCTGCCCCTAGGTACTTCAGAACCATTTTTTTTTTTAGATTGCATATATATGTGTTAGCATATGGGACTTGTACTGCTCTTCCTGATCGACTTCACTCTGTATAACAGTCTCTAGGTCCACCCACCTCACTACAAATAACTCAATTTCATTTCTTTTTTATGGCCGAGTAATATACGATTGTATGGATGTGCCACATCTTCCTTATCCATTCATCTGTCAATGGACACTTAGGTTACTTCCATGTCCTGGCTATCGTAAACAGAGCTGTGAGCTGCAATGAACATTGTGGTACGTGACTCATTTTGAATTATGGTTTTCTCTCTGCTGGGTCATATGGTAGTTCTATTTTTAGTTTTTTAAGGAACCTCCATACTGTTCTCCATAGTGGCTGTACCAATTTACATTCCCATCAACAGTGCAAGAGGGTTCCCTTTTCTCCACTCCCCAGCATTTATTGTTTGTAGATTTTTTAACGATGACCATTCTGACAGGTGTGAGGAGATAGCTCATTGTAGTTTTGATTTGCATTTCTTTCATGATTAGTGATGTTGAGCATCCTTTCATGTGTTTGTTGGCAATCTGTATATCTTCTTTGGAGAAATGTCTGTTTAGGTCTTCTTCCTGTTTTTGGATTGGGTTGTTTTTTTGATACTGAGCTGCATGAGCTGCTTGTAAATTTTGGAGATAAATCCTTTGTCAGTTGCTTCATTTGGAAATATTTTCTCCCATTCTGAGGGTTGTCTTTTCGTCTTATGGTTTCCTTTGCTGTGCAAAAGCTTTTAAGTTTCATTAGGTCCCATTTGTTTATTTTTGCCTTTACTTCCATTTATCTAGGAGGTGGGTCAAAAAGGATCTTGCTGTAACTTACATCAGAGTGTTCTGCCTATGTTTTCCTCTAACAGTTTGATAGTGTCTGGCCTTACTTACATTTAGGTCTTTAACCCATTTTGAGTTTACTTTTGTGTATGGTGTTAGGGAGTGTTCTAATTTCATTCTTTTACATGTAGCCGTCCACTTCTCCCAGCACCACTTACTGAAGAGGCTGTCTTTTCTCCCCTGAATATTCTTGCCTCCTTTATCAAAGATAAGGTGACCATATGTGTGTGGATTTATTTCTGCACTCTATCCTGTTCCATTGATCTATATTTCTGTTTTTGTGTCAGTACTATACTGTCTTGATTACTGTAGCTTTGTAGTATAGTCTGAAGTCTGGGAGCCTGATTCCTCCAGCTCCGTTTTTCTTTCTCAAGATTGTTTTGGCTATTCGAGGTCTTTTTGTGTTTCCATACAAATTGTACAATTTTTTGTTCTAGCTCTGTGAAAAATGCCATTGGTAGTTTCACAGGGATTGCACTGAAGCTGTAGATTGCTTTGGGTAGTATAGTCATTTTCACAATGTTGATTCTGCCAATCCAAGAACATGGTATATATCTCTCCATCTGTTTGTACCATCTTTAATTTCTTTCATCAGTGTCTTATAGTTTTCTGCATACAGGTCTTTTGTCTCCTTAGGTAGGTTTATTCCTAGGTATTTTATTCTTTTGGTTGCAATGGTAAATGGGAGTGTTTCCTTAATTTCTCTTTCAGAGTTTTCACCATAAGGAATACAAGAGATTTCTGTGCATTAATTTTGTATCCTGCTACTTTAACCAAATTCATTGCTTAGCTCTAGTAGTTTTCTGGTAACATATTTAGGATTCTCTATGTATATAGTATCGTGTCACCTGCAAAGTGACAGCTGTACTTCTTCTTTTCTGATTTGGATTCCTTTTATTTCTTTTCAGTCTCTGATTGCTGTGGCTAGAACTTTTTTTTTTTTTTTAATTTTATTTATTTATTTTATATTTATTTTTGGCAGTGTTGGGTCTTCGTTTCTGTGCGAGGGTTTTCTCCAGCTGCAGCGAGCGGGGGCCACTCTTCATCGCGGTGCACGGGCCTCTCACTGTCGTGGCCTCTCCCGTTGCGGAGCACAGGCTCCAGACGCGCAGGCTGAGTAGTTGTGGCTCACGGGCCTAGCCGCTCTGTGGCATGTGGGATCTTCCCGGACCGGGGCATGAACCCATGTCCCCTGCATTGGCAGCCGGATTGTTAACCACTGCGCCACCAGGGAAGCCCTAGAACTTCTAAGACTATGTTGAATAACAGTGGTGAGAGTGGGCAAACTTGTCTTGTTCCTGATCTTAGTGGAAAGAGTTTCAGTTTTTTATCATTGACAGCGATGTTGGCTGTGGGTTTGTCACATATGGCCATTATTATGCGAACGTAATTTCCCTTTATGCATACCTTCTGGAGGGTTTTTATCATAAACGGGTGTTGAATTGTGTCGAAAGCTTTTCCTGCATCTACTGAGATGGATGATCGTATGGTTTTTCTCCTTCAATTTGTTAATATGGTGTATCATATTGATTGATTTGCATATATTTGAGAATCCTTGCATTCCTGGGATAAACCCCACTTGATCATGGTGTATGATCCTTTTAAATGTGCTGTTGGATTCTGTTTGCTAGTATTTTGTTGAGGATTTTCGCATCTATGTTCATCAGTGATACTGGCCTATAGTTTTCTTTTTTTGTGACATCTTTTGTTTTGGTACCAGGGTGACAGTGGCCTTGTAGAATGAGTTTGGGAGTGTTTCTCCCTCTACTATATTTTGGAAGAGTTTGAGAAGGGTATGTGTTAGCTCTTCTGTAAATGTTTCACAGAATTCACCTGTGAAGCCATCTGGTTCTGAGCTTTTGTTGGAAGGTTTCTTTATTTTTTTTTAATTTATTTTTGGCTGCATTCGGTCTTTGTTGCTGTGTGCGGCCTTTCTCTAGTTGCGGTGAGTGGGGGCTACTCTTCATTGCGGTGCGCGGGCTTCTCATTTCAGTGGTTTCCCTTGTTGCAGAGCACGGGCTCTACACCTGCGGGCTTCAGTACTTGTGGCACGTGAGCTCAGTAGCTGTGGCTCGCAGGCTCTAGAGCGCAGGCTCAGTAGTTGTGGCACATGGGCTTCACTGCTCCGCATCATGTGAGATCATCCTGGACCAGGGCTCGAACCCATGTCCCCTGCGTTAGCAGCTGGATTCTTAATCACTGCACCACCAGGGAAGCCCTGTTGTAAGATTTTTAATCACAGTTTCAATTTCAGTGCTTGTGACTGGTCTGTTTATATTTTCTATTTCTCCCTGGTTCAGTCTCGGAAGGTTGTGCTTTTCTAAGAACTTCTCCACTTCTTCCAGGTTGTCCATTTTATTGGCATAGAGTTGCTTGTAGTAATCTCTCATGATCCTTTGTATTTCTTCAGTGTCAGTTGTTACTTCTCCTTTTTTATTTCTAATTCTGTTGATTTGAGTCTTCTCCCTTTTTTCTTGATGAGTCTGACTAATGGTTTATCAATTTTGTTTATCTTCTCAAAGAACCAGCTTTTAGTTTTACTGATCTTTGCTACTGTTTCCTTCATTTCTGTCACATTTATTTCTGATCTGATCTTTATGATTTCTTCCCTTCTGCTAACTTTTGGGTTTTTTTATTCTTCTTTCTGTAATCGCTTTAGGTGTAAGGTTAGGTTGTTTATTTGAGATTTGTTTTCTTTCTTGAAGCAGGATTGTATTGCTATAAGCTTCCCTCTTAGAATGGCTTTTGCTGCATCCCATAGGGTTTGGGTTGTCATGTTTTCACTGTCATTTGTTTCAAGGTATTTTTTGATTTCCTCTTTGATTTTTTCAGTGATCTCTTGGTTATTAAGTAGTGTATTGTTTAGCCTCCATGTGTTTGTATTTCTTACAGATTTTTTCCTGTAATTGATATCTAGTCTCATAGCCTTGTGGTCAAAAAAGACACCTGATACCATTTCAACTGTCTTAAATTTACTAAGGCTTGATATGTAACCCAAGATATGATCTATCCTGGAGAACGCTGCATGAGCACTTGAACGTGTATTCTGTTGTTTTGGGATGGAATGTCCTATAAATATCAATTAAATCCATCTTGTCTAATGTGTCTTTTAAAGCTTGGGTTTCCTTATTTATTTTCATTTTGGATGATCTGTCCATTGGTGAAAGCGTGGTGTTGAGGTCCCCTAGTGTTGTTGTGTTACTGTTGATTTCCCCTTTTATGGCTGTTAGCATTTGCCTTAAGTATTGAGGTGCTCCTATGTTAGGTGCATAAATATTTACAATTGTTACATCTTCTTCTTGGATTGATCCCTTGATCATTATGTAGTGTCCTTCTTTGTCTCTTGTAATAGTCTTTAAAGTCTATTTTGTCTGATAGGATAATTGCTACTCCAGCTTTCTTTTGATTTCCATTTGCATGGAAAATCTTTTTCCATCCCCTCACTTTCAGTGTCCCTAGGTCTGAAGTGGGTCTCTCGTAGACAGCATATATACAGGTCTTGTTTTTGTATCCATTCATCCAGTCTATGTCTTTTGGTTGGAGCATTTAATCCATTTACATTTAAGGTAATTATTGATACGTATGTTCCTATTACCATTTTCTTAATTCTTTTGTAGGTCTTTTCCTTCTGTTGTATTTCCTGTCTAGAGAAGTTCCTTTAGCATTTGTTGTAAAGCTGGTTTGGCGGTGCTGAAGTCTCTTGGCTTTTGCTTGTCTGTAAAGGTTTTAATTTCTCTGTCAAACGTGAATGAGATCCTTGCTGGGTACAGTAATCTTGGTTGTAGGCTTTTCCCTTTCATCACTTTAAATATGTCCTGCCACTCCCTTCTGGCTTGCAGAGTTTCTGCTGGAAGATCAGCTGTTAACCTTATGGGGATTTCCTTGTATGTTATTTGTTGCTTTTCCTTTTCTGTTTTTAATATTTTTTCTTTGTATTTTACAATTTTTGATAGTTTGATTAATACGTGTCTCGGTGTGTTTCTCCTTGGACTTATCCTGTATGGGACTCTCTGCGCTTCCTGGACTTGACTATTTCTTTCCCCATGTTAGGGAAGTTTTCAATGATAATCTCTTCAAATATTTTCTCAGATCTTTTCTTTTTCTCTTATTCTGGGACCCTTATAATTCGAATGTTGCTGCATTTAATTTTGTCCCAGACGTCTCTGAGACTGTCCTCAATTCTCTTCATTGTTTTTTCATTTTTCTCCTCTGTGGTAGTTATTTCCACTATTTTATCTTCCAGGTCAGTTATCCATTCTTTGCCTCAGTTATTCTGCCACTGATTCCTCCTAGAGAATTTTTAATTTCAGTTACTGTGTCATTCATCATTGTTTCTTTGCTCTTTAGTTCTTCTAGGTCCTTGTTAATTTAGTTTCTTGTATTTTCTCCATTCTATTTCCAAGATTTGGGATCATCTTTACTATCATTACTCTGAATTCTTTTTCAGGTAGACTGCCTATTTCCTCTTCATTTGTTTGGTCTGGTGGGTTTTTACCTTGCTCCCTCATCTGCTGCATATTTCTCTATCTTCTCATATTGTTTAACTTACTGTGTTTGGGGTCTCCTACTCACAGGCTGCAGGTTCGTAGTTCCTGTTGTTTTTGGTGTCTGCCCCCAATGAGTGAGGTTGGTTCAGTGTCTTGTGTAGGCTTCCTGGTGGAGGGGACTGGTGCCTGTGTTCTGGTGGGTGGGGCTGCATCTTGTCTTTCTGGTGGGCAGGACCACGTCTGGCAGTATGTTTTGGGGTGTCTGTGAACTTATTATGACTTTAGGCAGCCTCTCTGCTAACGGGTGGGGCTGTGTTCCTGTCTTGCTAGTTGTTTGGCATGGGTCATCCAGCACTGGAGCTTGCTGGCCTTTGGGTGGAGCTGGGTCTTAGCGTTGAGACAGAGATCTCTGTAAGAGCTCTCACCATTTGATATTACGTGAGGCTGAGAGGTCTCTGGTGGACCAGTGTCCTGAATTCGGCTCTCCCACCTCAGAGGCTCAGGTCTGACACATGGCCGGAGCACCAAGACCCTGCCAGCCACACAGCTACTAGAGCTGAAGGACTCCTACAGAGGCTGGGGGGCGCAGTTGGGGCTCACCGCGGGGACAAGGACACTGGCAGCAAAAGTTCTGGGAAGTACTCCTTTGTGTGAGCTCTCCCGGAGTCCGCCATTAGCCCCACCAAAGGGCCTGTTGTTCTACTCCTTTTGATACTTATTACTTTTGAAGACTGGGTTCTTTAAGCAAAAGTTATGTCTGACTCATTTCAATGTCTCCTACAGCAGCTCCTCACTGCATCACTTCACTCACTCGTAGGCCAAAAGATATGCTGGATGCAACAGCTTGGTGCTATAATGCCAGCCAAAAAGTTGGCAGAGTTGAGTCTAGAAATCAGGTCTTCTGGCTCTCAGTCTTATGCAATCCCCTGGCTCTAGCTCATGGACTACCAACCCACAGATATCCAAGGAACTAAGCCAAACACACACTGCCAACTAGATTCTAGGAGAAGAACAGCCAGAGTCCTGAATTTTATTTTCACAATTCTACATTGTACTTAGACTCGTCCTTAGTAATTAGAGCATTTCCAAATACTTCTTGGGAACCAGAGGGAAGACGTCAGCAGAAAAGCCAATCTGCCCCTTTCTCTTAAGAACTGACCATGAACCACCTTTATGCAAAAGGGGACAGTGGGATTTTGCAGTCTACACAGTCCTGCCCTAAGACATCAGTCGCTGTTATTTCTTCTTGCTATCTGAAGTATGCCTTTGCTTTATATCCCATCTTACACTAGAATCTTTAAAGAGTACAAACTGTGTTCATCTCTATTCTGATAATGTAGGACCAGTTAATTAAACAATTAAAACCATACAACAGTTAATCAACTTGCCAAATACACTTCAAAAAGAAATCTTACATTCTATATTAAATGCCAACAAGCCTTACAATCTACTTTGCTCCTGTTTGCCTCTCCCTAACCTCACTTACACCACTGAACAGTAGTATAAAATCAATGGGCTGAAATTTTCAATAAGAAAACAAAGAGAGACAAAACAAGATAATTTAGGTGGATTTAATATATATTATTCAAGGATTGGAAGGCTAGCTTTGGGGAACTTTCTTTGGGAGGAAAGCAATTTATAGCAAACTGAGCGGAAGAAAGGCAGCCTGGAATCTGAGACGCTGAGCGAAGTTCCCCGTGCCTGTGCTGTTATTTGTGGCATTCATTATTGAGGCCAAAACATGACATTTCTGGAGGCCTCTCAACTTGGAGGAATTTGTGCAACTGCTTACCCGGCGGATTGCAGTCAACACCACACACCACTGGCGTTTTATAAAACACCATCACTGTCTCCGTGTAGGCCCCTCCACACTGCCGTTATTGTGCACTGAGAAGACAGTGCTGGGAAGCGTACAATGCAATCCATACAGCACAGCCCTTGAGCTATGTATTTTGCGCTAGCTCTAAACTACACTGTGCAAGTATAAAAGGCCAAGGAAAGAAAGGTATGCACAGAGCAAACACAACAACTGAGACACTGTCATGGGAGGTGGAGGAAATCAAAGATAACCAAACAGAAGGGGAAAGCAGTGCCTTAAAAAGTCTCAGGTCATCATTTATCAGATCATTATTTTCCTACCAATCTGAATGTCCCAAAATTCATTCAAATCCTGGCAAAAAGGAAGAAAAAAACCACATCCAATGACTGTGTATATGTGTATTCAAAATGTAACTCCAGAAGTAAATGAGACATTTATACTAAGGAAGATTTTAAAGTTCCCTGATTATTATTCAGTTTGAAAAGTTTTTCTGACTTCTCAAAAAAAAAAGTGTATTATATAAAAAATATATAAGCATACACAGATACGGTATATATAAATAAATATGTGTATATATACACATATACACATGTACACATACACATACACTTATTGTTTTTTCTTTGAGTAGTTGAAAAAATTTTTCCAAACTTAATTTTCATTAACGATCAGGAAAAATTTGTATGTATGTATATCAACAGATAGACAGACATTCATTATCAAAATTACATAAGCATGTAGGTTTCTTAAAAGACACTACAAAGAATGATAAGAAGAAAGCTTTCTTATAATATAGTATTCCTTCAAGACCAGCCTCTAAAAGAAGAGAGAAGAAAAAGAAAAATCCTCTCATAGTTCATTACAGACTCTCTATTTCTTTCCATTCCACAGGATTCAAGGGATTATGCTTCAACACTGAGGAAATTCTGCAGTGCTATTGACATGAATGACATAAAGTACTATTCAATATAGTTTTAGGTGCTAGAAATAAAAATGAAAAAGCTGCTACAAAACAAAACACACACTAGACCACAACGCACTGCACAATACCCTCCAGTAACTGTGTCCTGCAATATTAAAGGAAACCCTAGTGTAGCTAGATGCCTACATGCTCACCTTTAATAAAATCACAGGCATACCTTAATTAACTCCTGAAGAACAGAGGAGCTTGCCTTTCTTCTATATTATAAAACCCTATTTCATGAGCTCAATGATTCCCATTCTATCCAAGTCTAAATGCAGTACTGAGATGGCATGCTTTTCTACCCCAGTCTGCTGGTGTTTGAAATGTTTCATAATTCTTAACTGAGTACACAATTCATCTCATAAGCAACCAGGTAAGTTTAGATTGCAAACAAGATAGAAGAATATGTTTCACCTTTATGGTATATGGAAAATGGCAAACAAATGCTAATTTTATTTTTAATAAATAAAACATCAAACTTTTACTGTTTCATCCACAGCCACAACCTTCATTTCTAAGGTGGTTATAGTTTTTATTTTCCACAAACCAGAGGTTTTCATCTGTTTTCAGGACACAAGAATGAGCTAGCTAACCAAAGGGTGTCCTCTTGGAGCACTTCTATCTCCAGCTGCAGGACCGGCCTGCCGACGGCTATTCCAGAAGCCAAGTCTACTCCTCTCACCAATATGCTTGCTCCAGGGTAATCTGAAAGCCAAGCTCTAGAATGGAGCTTCAGAAAAATCTCACATAACCTCCAGAGCAATGGATCGTGAAGCTTGTTAAGCAGATTATTTATTGATGAAATGTAAATATCCGCACACACATTTTACACAAGGAATTATACTTATTTTTTCGCTTTAACGAAACAATAAGGAATAATAAACACCTCTGTCAGTTCTAATATGTGTCGGTTGCTCAGCTATTCATAAAATGCGGTCCCTTAAATGCCTTCTCCTGGTAATAAAAGGTTAATGTAATGGTATTGTAGTGTCTGAGGAAAAATTCATCTAAATCTTCATTTGCTCTAAGCGAACAGCTGCCAAAGAGCCTGCAATTTCTCAGATGCAAAATCCAACTATATTTCTATTCCTAGAGCTTAAAGTAGATAAATTGATCTTTGATGTTGTTTTCTTAATCCAGCTGGCTACGGCCAATGTTCCTCTTCTGACTCTCCAACAAGAGGATTAAGTCCTTGGACAGTAGAGATGGGTTTATTCAAAATTTTCAATATAAAGTGTACTGTTTTCAAATCTTGTTTTTCCTCCTGCTTATAAAAATACTAATGTTTGGTTTTTGAATCGAAGCAAGTTCTTTTAATTACAAAGTGAACGTGATTATTTAAGTGGTATATGTTTATATTATGGAACTTCCAAGTCACTGTTATTGACAAAATATAATAGCAAGATATTGAGAATTCATCCAAGGCAAAGGACGTTAGCATTCTCATCAAACGTTCAAGAAAAATAGTAAGATCCTGAGAAAAAATATAGTCAGGAGTTTAAAATATCATGATGATGATAATTGCACCTAGTATTTATCAAGCCCTTACTATATGTTGGGCATTGCTCAAAGCAAATCAGAACCAGACAATTTCAGCCAGACACTTAATAAGACTTCCTGCAGTCTTACTGTAGGAGCTCTACTCCACTCACTTCCCTACTGCTAGGGGAAAATCCCCCACCAGCCATATTCACATTGCAAGGAGGAGCTAACTGATCAATTCACCATATACCTGGGGAGCAGGTGCTCTGCCAGGGAGTGCCTTGGTAGGCAGCATGTTATGGCCTCTCAAAGTAGTTTTTAAGTCTGCCTGCACAGATGCTCAAGTCCAGCATCAGACCCACTGAATCAGAATCTTCAAAGATAGCACCTGGGCATCTGTATTTTTTTTTTAATTTTTGTATTAGACTTTATTTTGTAGAGCAGTTTTAGCTTCACAGGAAAACTGAGCAAAGGATCCAAAGATTTCCCATATACCCTCTACCCCCCGACATGCATGGCCTCCCGAATTATCAGCGTCCCCCACAGCGCGGTACATTTGTTACAACTGATGAACCTACACTGACACATCATAATCATCCCAAGTCCATAGTCTACATTAGGGCTCACTTTTGGTCTTGTATATTCTATGGGTTTGGACAAATGTATGATGACGTGTCTCCACCATTACAGTATCCTACAGAATAGTTTCACTGCCCTAAAGAAAAAAAAAAAAAGCCTCTGTGCTCTTGTATTTTTAAAAAGCTTAACCAAGGATTCTGACCATGAGGCAAGGCCGATAGCAAAGTCGGCAAACAGATCCCCTCTCCCGTGGTAAGACTACCTGCCCTCACACTCAAGTCCATCAGCTTTCTGTTTTCAGTCTGGCCAGGCACCATCCAAAGGAGCATACTCATCTTTTATCCCTTTCAAAGACCCAGACACAAAAGCCAGGACCCAACGCACTAACTGATATATCAATTGCTCAACTTTTCATTTAAAATCCTTTATTAAAAAAAGACTGTTTCATATAGCCCGATAATATAAAATTTATCTGACAATCTTTAATGACAACTGTATTTGAGACTACCTTCGAGAAAGAAATCACAAGGTAGAAAAACACAAGACACCTGTTTGACTACAAATCTTATCACAAATCAGGCCCAATGAAACTATTCTTACCTCTACTGGCCAGGCGTGTTTCAAATATCTTTTAACAACTGACCAAAGTGGAAGTCAAGTTGTAATGCAGAAAACTCTTAATCACTTAAATATTTACTTTATTACTTTATTATCGTAAAACAGAGGCAAACAGGATCTGATACAAAGAAAGAGGTCTTGAAAAGGTTCTTAAGAAATAACAGTAATTTCCTTATACCTCACCACCTGAATTTCTGATTCTTGAACTCAATGACAAGCAACTTCTGGGTAATCTGAGGGAAAAAAGTACATTTCATTTTGAGATATCTCAATTTTTAAACACAGATCTGAGGCAGCAGTCTTTCTATTCAGCTTGACTTTTTTTTCCCCAGGTAAAAGGTTTTCATTCCCGGTAGATGACTAACAAACTAAAGTAAAACAAAAGACAAAGTGGCAATGTCTTTGTTAACCATGGGCAAGTAGGGAGGAACAGATGAGTCTTCAAGACTCTGCCTGACTTAAAACACACACAATTAAACTACTTCAACTACATAAGAAAAAGTGGGCTTCCCTGGTGGCGCAGTGGTTGAGTCTGCCTGCCGATGCAAGGGACACGGGTTCGTGCCCCGGTCTGGGAAGATTCCCACATGCCACGGAGCGGCTGGGCCCGTGAGCTATGGCCGCTGAGCCTGCGCGTCCGGAGCCTGTGCTCCGCAACAGGAGAGGCCACAACAGTGAGAGGCCCGAGTACCGCAAAAAAAAAAAAAAAAAAAAAGAAGAAGAAAAGGAAAAGTGTGAGGCATCAGAAACATGGAGGTTCAGAAGCAAGAAAGTTAGGGAGCATTTGGGTATACCTCCCCAAAAGGCCACCTTACCAGCAGTATATCCACCTGATCCAAAGGCCAAAAACCCAGCCCTCTACTGCCCTCACAAACTGCTTTCATTTTTTCATTTCCCTTGGCTTCCTGAGTGAAACTCTACCACTTATGATTCTTTAACGTGAACAGGCTTCTGTTAAAATGCAAATACCTCCTAGAAGGCAAATACAAGTTTTCATCCACACAGGAGTCATTCACTCAGATTGCGGATCCTTTCATGATTTAGGTGCGAGATCAGCTACGTTTGAGAAATTAGAGGAATTTTAATTCTGGACAGAGAAAAAGTAAGCAGGAAGCATCAGACATTTTTTGTATTATGATACTACAAAAGAGTAACAGAATATCATCATGGAACTAGGAACAAGAAAGTCTAGGGAAAAAAGCAACAAGAAATAGGAAAAGAATATGAAAAAAAAGAAAAGGGATTTTAAATTTTGGCCTGAATTAGAAAAGTGGGGTAGAAATTCTGTCTTTATCTACCTGCTCCAAGATTTAGCACCCAGAACTCAGTTCAAAAACTTTAGACTTTTACAAATCGACTTGAAAGTCTCATCATTTGTGCCTTATTTCCATGGGAAAACATACTCTCCAAATAACGTACTGACATATACATTTATATAACCTGTTCATAAGCTGGAAATGTCCTTTATAATGCTTCTCTGTACATATGTATTCACATATCCAGATGGTCGCCTCAAAGCCCTCCTGTATTACTTCCGCCATAAAATGCAGCGTGACGTGTGACAGACAGCTACTCGAAATTCAGAATCTTTTCCAACAGAAATAATACTTTTACATGGTAAATGGGTTTCAGGCCAATCATTTCCCTTCCCAACTTCAACTCCCATCCCCACACCTATTAGGTCAGTAACATGCCCAAACGTAAATACTACGTTTTTATTTACTAAAAACGTAAATACATAAATTTTCCAGCAGAATTTGAAGTTAGTTTAACATTTACTGGGAAACCTAAGTAAAAATCAACACGTGATAGATGAAATAATCTGACTGCAGGAGACCCAAGAAAGAAAGGTCTAAAATGTTAGGGGAAGAAAGGGTAGGTGGCTGGGTTTATGTATATGTATCCAACAAATGTACAGATCCAACAAGGCTTCCTGAAGGGGGAGGCATGGGGAGAACTAGAAGTGGGAAGTTAGCAGTATCACTAGGAAGAAGGGTAACCTGGTCTGAAAGCACAATTATTCTTGACCTGATGGCAGATGTATTCACCCTCCACGGTGGCTTTGGATCAAGCTACAGGAGGCTAAAGACACCTGTTACTATGTTGATATAATACCCCTTGCTCTGAATTTCATGCTCACAACGATATCCTGAGATTTAGCACCATTTGACGACTTTCTTATTATGAAGGAAAGAATTAAATGACCAATAAATCTAAATGTGTCATTCTTCCTGGCAGTTATCTCTCACTGTAAATTCATTTCCTGGAATTCTTATGTCTACATTTATAAAACTGATCAGCAAGGGCACTTTTCCTCTGCCTGACTCGGGCACTGTGAGTAGAGTTAACGTACATCCCAATGCTGAGCACCAGACGCTGCACAGTGAAATTCTCCCAAGTCCGATCTTGTTGAAGAACCCACCCTCCACCAACATTGTCACCAATGCTTGGTCCAGAAATGTTTGATGAACAAAGCCACAAACTTTACATAATACATAGCTTAGGACCCAAACCAAGTGGATAAGAACTAAACTATACCTATTAATTGCAAAAAAACAAAATAACGTATGTTAAGTAGAATAGCATTTCCATCCATTCTTTTCCTATGACCTACCTCTGCTCTGCCCAATTACACACACATGCAAAACAAAATGGACTATCTAGACACCTGCAGGAAATAGTGAATCAAGAAAATGAAAACAAAAAGCATCTATAAGAAAACAACAAACAACGTCAAAACAGATGCTACTAAAGCTACCACAACCAATTAAAAGTCTTTTTATAATGAGATATCCAGAAAACTTCCTGGCTATATTGAGAGAGAGGGCCCACTTCACTTTATCCTGGTGATAAAACAGGCTCACTGTCCAGATTTTCCTAAGTAGAAAGTGGACTTCTAATTAAAGATGGTAGATTGAAAATACACATTTAGCTCTGCTCCCTATGGAAGCTATTCTAAAATGAAGTGCCTAAGTGCACACATGAGCACAACACGCACATATTCTTTTCCCCCCTGACAATGGAAAGGAGAAAGAGAATGGAATCAGTGCCAAAAAAATTTTGGAAAGCAGACTGGAAAAGGGTAAACAATAGAGTCCATGCATTTTTTTCTATTTTATGTTTACTTTGCAACCTCTCCTATGGGTGGGAGCCCACCTCTTCTTAACGTTTAGCAGAAGTGAAGAGATTGATCCATTTGAACCCCAATGATATTCTGGCTTTGCAGGAGGAGAGGATTCCTAGTTAAAGCCAAGCCATGCAAAGTCTGGGCTGAAACTGACAGCACTGGCCAGCATGGTTTGCTCCTAACAAAGTTTACATTTTATTATGTTATCCTTGGCATATAAGGAAGTAGGCAGGGGCTTCCCTGGTGGCGCAGTGGTTGAGGGTCCGCCTGCCGATGCAGGGGACGCGGGTTCGCGACCCGGTCCGGGAAGATCCCACATCCCGCGGAGCGGCTGGGCCCGTGAGCCATGGCCGCTGAGCCTGCGCTTCCGGAGCCTGTGCTCCGCAACGGGAGAGGCCATAACAGTGAGCGGCCCACGTACCACAAAAATAAATGAATAAATAAGATAAGGAAGTGGGCATTCAAGCCTTTTCTTATAACCCCAAATTTCTGCTTGGATTTTACTATTCAACCATTTTCAAACGAAAACTGTACTAGGCTCAGTATTGCCGAGTTTTCCTAAGTACATCATTCTTCAAAGTCTAAGAGTTCCTTTCTCCTCAATGAAGATTTGCTTACCAACTCCAGCCCATAATAACTTGGCACTTCTGCACTTTTATCTAAACCATAAACAGTACTTTATCAACTATATGCATATTCTTGTTTCACAGGTAAAGTTTACCTCTGAAAGTAAAATCTGTACTCAATTTAAGAGGAAAAATTATACCTCATACTTTTCTCTTCATCTTCTCAGACAGGAAACAAATCAATATTGGGGGACAAAAATTACTTCTAAACCCACAATATATATTTAAATGAATACTATTTTGAGGCCAAATTCATAAAATACTGTGGAAATATGACTTCTTTAACTTTCTATTTTTCTTAAAAATTATATACCATCACTAAAGAAGGTCAGTAACCAGTCACTAAAGTAATTATTAAGAAGTGAAACTCCGCATTCTTTTTGTCCAGCTTTTTCTCTTATTCACTTTGAACAGCAACACTTGGAATAAATCTGTGAAAACTATACCCTCTTAAAAAACAGCAGTGACTAAAACTGTTGGATTATATAAAGAGGCTGGTATCAAACCTCTAGCCAGATGAGCACACCACATTTTCTAAGTATCTTTTTAAGAAACTAACAAATACCATTTCCATTAAAACTTATGTAAAGAACCATAAGCAGCAAACCTCTGTAGGTTAGCAGATTCTCTGTGAACTATTTGCCTACAATGAATTTTGACACCTGATTCAGACAAGCTTTCTGTGCTATAGCAGAAAAGCTTACTAGAGTATTACTATTTGATTCACTTTAAATTGCTGCTGAAATACAGAAAGAGATCAGTGAATATAACAAACAGATCACAATAAGACTCAGATTGTTTCCTATGTTAATAAGTAGATGATGCACAAAACTAGACAACTCATAACAGGTTAAAATGGCATATCCTGCAAATATAGCACAGTTATGAAACGTAGTTCAGTTAGTAGTTTTGAGGCTGTCTCTCTAGAATTAAAAAAAAAAAGAATAATATTCCTAATCATAACAGAGTTGATGTGAAACTCTGTTGCAGAATATAACAAATATAAAAATAGGAATCTGACAGATCGTTTTTCAGTACTTTCATCATGTAGCCACCTTGCATGAAGAAACTGTTCTTCTGACCAATCCAGTGCTTTTTATAGACTGTATTTTATTATGTTATATTGCATTTGATCCCTTTAAGATTCAAATGTTAGCATATTAAAGTGCTGTAAATAGGGATGATAAATTCTGTACATGTTTCCACTAGGCCACAGAGCCTTGATCCCCTGCGGAAAGGATGGATGGAAAGAATGGCCCCAGCTCGAGCTTCCGTGAAATAAATTCAACAACGCTCACAGGTAAAGGCAAGATTCTGAAATTTCTGTTCCTCCATTCAAGTTCCTGCACACAATCTCCATAGAAACCTTGGTTGGGGGGAATAGGGAGACAGGATCAAGGAGGAGAATATTTGGCAAAATTTCCTAATAGTTGAGAAATAAAAACTGTCAGAAACATCTTTAATTTGCTCAGGAGAAGACTGGAAAAGAGACTGGAAATAAAACAGTAATGAAAACAGAGGGATTCCCAGCGTAAGGGGTTTAACAAAAGATACTGTTTCTTGTTGAATGAGAGAAAAATAAAATTACGTATCATTTGATGAACTCTGAAAAGGAGTTAAAATTTTTTTAATGCCTACTTATGTTAGAGAGCAAGAAAACATATCTGAACAGATTTTAAAGTACAAATTTTATTCTGAAAATGACTTTCCCCACTATTTCAAATGTTATTCAACCTTCAAATAATTTTCATTCCAAAACAGGAAAAAAAATTCAAAGATCTCGTGCCTGTTCTACTGTCACCCTCAGGTGAGAGTAAAACTTAAGTGGCAAATTACTGAGGAGTCAGCTTGCCTGGCAGCACGTGTGAGAAAGGGGCAGGCAGAGATAGACGCTGCCTTCAAAATTACCTCAGGATGGTTACTCATAGTGAGAAGTTACTTTCAAGTGTCAATTTAATGCTTTCAAAAACCACTGATGCAAGGGCAAAAACGGCAATCCGCAGATTTTGAAACCAAAAGTGGGGAAGACAAAGGAGAACGAATGTGGTTGAATTCTTGACGGCTGAAAAATTAAAACCATATCATTCTTTATTTTGCTCAAGAGAAAAAAGGAGCATTTGAGAAAAAGAGGCAGGAAGTAAATAAGGTGTTAATTATACTCTCCTCTCCAAGCCCAGCCTACACCCAGCCAGCCAGCCATCTGACCTGTGGCAGCTCAGATTTGTGTGAAAGAACTCTTAGGCTTCTGGGAGTCCACATTCTCGCTATGCTGTGAGATCCCGAAGGGCCAAGACCACTCCTTACCCACGTCTGCATCGCTCTCACGCCTCGTCGGTTCACAGCCTTTATAGAAATTTAATAAATCATTTTCATTTATTTAAACCCATGAAGTGTTTCTACAAGAAGTTAGCCTACTGTTTCTAAGCGCTTAAAAAGCAGGGCAGCTGTGGATAGAAGTAGTAATATGAGAAGGTGGAGGATTAAACACACACGCGCGCACACACACGCACACAAATCTTTTCTAACTGTAAAGGATGGAGAGAAGAACTGGGAACACAAACGAGCAAACACAATCATTTAGCTTAGATAAGGATAAAAGTTGTATACACATATGAGAAAGCAGAGAGAAGTCAACAATAACTTTTTATGAGTAGCGCTAAAGGCAAAGTCCTGCGTTGATGCCCTATGGGGAGACAGAAGAAAGTTCTTTTTCTCAAGGAACTAACAATCCAGGTGAAGAAACAACATAAGCATGAGAAAAATCAAACAATAATACAAGAGTTTAGCTGTTGTTCAACACAACAATACAAGAGACTCTCACAAGGCAGCACGTGATTGTCCAACTACTGGTGAAAACAAGTTCAGAGGAAGAAAAAACATCCGGACAGCTGGATCTAAGTTGGACATTAAAAGATTGGGGGGAATCGTGTGGACGGGGAAATTGAAATGGCAGAGATGATCTGATCAGAAACTTGAGGGAAGAAAGGCCAGACAATTCAGTGTCTTCTTAGAAGACCAATTTGGCTGGCAAGGGAAAACACAGAAAATCCTATACTAATAGATCAAAAGACCACCTGAGGTCATACGCAACAGCGTCCTGAATGCCCAGCTAATGAGTCCGCTCTGCTCCTGTGAACCCCTCATGTTCTTCAAGCTGGACCAAAGTATTCAACTACTCACATGGCATGGCAACCTTTTCCCATTTACTAAATAAAAATTACGTTATTGGATAGAATTATCACCTTAAACTCCTTTTTGAGCTTAAGGGATAAATGGAGAGTTAACCAGAGACATTCCATCTGGACCTATGTCACTGGAATTTTAAATGGCATATAATATATGCCAATTAAATTGTTCACAGTTCTATTTAAATCATATTTAAATCTAACGCTATTTTGCAGGAGCTTAGAGGGCCACAACTTCCAGATCCGCTACAAGATGTAGACAGTTAAAACTATTTAACTCGTAAACCTAGCAAGGGTTGATTATACAGAAGTCTAAAAGAACAGCCTTGGAGGGTGACAGTAGACATAAACAATCAAGTAAGTAAACAAAACCCTCAAAAGCAATGATAACAAATTGGATTTCTGAGGCCAGTACTCTGCACAAGAAAGGCAAGAAGACCTTGACACATTCTACTGCCTGATAAATAGTTTTATCAACAGAACACTGAGGAAGAGCGCCTACATTCTGACAGCCTTATTCATAGCACTGAGAAAAAATGGCACTGACATTCCTGTGTGGGCAGGAACAATGCCCTCAATTCTCAGACAAAATCAACACGTGGGAAAAACTTTCAGATGCCAGAGGAAAATGTGAGCAACTCTAACTCAGAATGCACATTCACTTATGCTTCCGAAGTCTTACAGGGACTTTCACATTTATTTTCAGACTTTAAAAATATATATACAGACTTATCAGCTGTAGTAAAGCCAGCTCAATCCTAGAAATAGAGGAAGCAAATATTTTCATTCTTACTTTGCAATCTGAGAATAGAAGAAAAAAGAGGAAGTGACTTCCCCAAGACATCCAAAGAGTCAAAAGAAAAGTAAACACAGATCTCCTGACTTTATATCCATGGCATCAACTAAATCTTACTGTATTTTTCCTTAGAGGAAGGAGCCCTGCTGTTTTAACACATGGTGTATGTAAATGACTTCAGTGGCAATATCACAAGAGTCCTCCTATAGCAGAGTCCCTGGAACAAGCATGCAAAATCCAGGAGACTCCCAAAAATTCTTTACCATTAAATTCTGGTACCAAAGGGGCTTGTCACATACCATTGCATATCTCAATGAGATAAAAATAGACATAGCAGAGAGTAGAAATTATAAATTTTCTTCATTAAAAACAATAATCTTGGGCTTCCCTGGTGGCGCAGTGGTTGAGAGTCCGCCTGCTGATGCAGGGGACACGGGTTCGTGCCCCGGTCTGGGAGGATCCCACATGCCGCGGAGCGGCTAGGCCCGTAAGCCACGGCCGCTGCGCCTGCGTGTCCAGAGCCTGTGCTCCGCAACGGGAGAGGCCACAACAGAGAGGTCCACGCACCGCAAAAAAAAAAAAAAAAAAAAAAAAAGAAAAGAAAAGAAAAGAAAAAGGAAACAATAATCTTCAAACTAAAGATTTTTTTTTCCAAAAAATATTTGAGATCTCACTTTATTATTGAGATGACAGACTAGTATACAAATGTAAATTGTAATTTTTACTAACTTTAATGAAAAAATACTTCACGCAAAGATTTGGAACAAATGCACAAGAGACTCGGCCTTGCGTCAAAATTAATGCATGGCTTAGTAATAAGCCTATTGTCACATAAGCCAGAAATAACATTAATTAAAGTCAAGCCATTTCCATATTGTTTTTGTACTTAACTAAAATCATTCTCCAAAAATGCACCATTATCCAATATTTATGCTCATAAATACTGTGTGTGTGAAGCATTTTTTATGCACTTAGTATTAACATATACTCTCTTCAAAAGAATGCAGACTTCAAAGATAACAGTTTTTGAAAACAATGTTGCCATGGCTCCCTGGGCAGTTTTCTCCACTTAATTCCTGAGGTTTGAGAATACGTTCAGATGGTCCACGGGAGAAAGAATGTAGAAACAGAGAGCCAGGAAAGGGCAGGGGGCTGGGAGGAGGATAAAAAAGGCTATATGGAGATCGATCTATCTATTTTAAGGGAATAATCTGTGAAGCAGAGATGATATTAAGACACCAAATAAACAAAAATATCCCCAAGAATTATGTTTCTTGATTTAAAACTTATTCAGTTAATACAGTAACACTGACATTAAATGGTATAAAAAGGGTATTTTTGTTGTCCAAAGGTACTGACAGATAACAAAAACAGGAATCTGCCTAACTTTCCCAATGCTCTAATCACATCGATAAAACCCTATCTATAAAGACCACTGGTGTGTAGCGTAACCAAGGCAGTGGATAAAAAAAAGTCCCCCTTAAATTACTGCAGCCATGTTCTAATATCGAACAGCATTCTTGACCTTGCTAGTTCTTTTATACTAATAACTTTACAACCTCTGGTCCATTTCTTCCAGCTCCTTTTTGCTCTATCGATCAGTTTTAATCATCTTATCCTGGCATTTCTCGCCTTGTAGAACTTCATCCTACTCTACAAGGTCCCTATTAAGTCAGGCTGTTCCAACTCCTCAAGACCTCCTGTACAGGCCATGCTTCCCTCTACTGTTGTAGGTGCCCTAAGTGAAGGCATTTAGGCCCTCTTCAGTGGGCATGCTACAATCTAAAAATCTAATTGAAAATTAGATACATGTACATACAGAAAGAAAAACAGCAAGCAATAACTATAGGCCTCTAAAAAGCCATGAAAGACATAATCATCATCTTTAATGACAGTAAGCAGCTGGAAACAAATCTAATCTCCCCAATCAAATAAAGTAAAAGTAGTTATTTCCCACACTGTATTCACTTCCTTAAGTACTTGCAACTTCATTTATAGTCACAGTTTCCCACAACATACTTCCCCCCAAGTAGTCCTCAGACACCCGTTTCCGGTACAGAGCTACAGAACGACAGCTAAGCAGCATCAGCACATCACCCCATCTGCCTAAGGTCAGTACTGGAACTGGGAAACGAGAGCGTGCTCAAACCACGTGATGGCTGTTCTTTGGGCTCTGCTCCTGATGAGGAAGTAACAGCAGTGTGATCAGTATCAGACCCATTCTAATGATACTGAGAACTCAAAGAACCTAGATAGGAAGGAGAACTGGATAAAAGAGAAATTAATCAAAAGAGGAAATACCACTTATAACGCCTGCATTGTAACAACTAGTGTGACACTGATGAACTACAGCCTCTGGTCAAAATATACAGTCACTGCCTAGGTTTCCAGGTGCGTAAAATCTGCTGTGCGGTCACATCACTTAAGTCTACTCAAATTTTGTTCTGCTTTGTACTTGACAGGAAAAAAAAAAGTTTACACAACACTTATATGGACACGCTTATTTCAAATGTATCTATTATCCTCAAAAGTACATTCTTATAATGGTATATTAACTAATCACTTATTAGCTGAAAAGACAACCTGTAAATTAATACAGTCATTGAAAATAAAGACTCCTCTGCTTCTCCAACCAATTTAAGTTGAACCATAATGGGATGAGAAAATATGAAGAACTGAATGGCAACTAAAAGTACAGTATTTCAAAACTTATACATTCAACAAGAGGTACCTGAAAGGAAAATTAGAGCCATGAAAGCATAAAGCATACATTTTTTCCCAAATATTCAACTCAAGAAACTGGGGGAAAAAACAGAATAAACTCAAGGATAAAATAAAGAACAAAATGTTACAAAACAGAAAAGAAACAAATAAAACCAAGCTGCTTCTTTGAAAGATTAAAATGGTTAACTCTATAGCAAGAATGATGAAGAAAGCACAAATAACACAAGAAATTAAAAATGAATCAAAATCAAAGATACAAGATGAGAACACTACGAACAACTTCATACCAACAGATTTGTCAAGTTAGATGAAATGGGCAGTTCCACTAAAAATATGAATTACTGAAACTTATTCAAGGAAAACCAGAAACAGACTATTGGAAAATAAAACCCATGATTTAAAGAAAAAAAAAAAAAACACCTCCCAACAATATTCTTCCCAAGACAGTTTTTTGTTTGTTCGTTTTGTTTGTTTTTTTTAATTTGGCCATGCTGTGGGGCATGCAGGATCTTAGTTCCCCGACCAGGGATCGAACCCGTGTCTCTTGCAGTGGAAGCGTGGAGTCTTAACCACTGGAATGCCAGGGAAGTCCCTCCAAGACAGTTTTAAAGGCAAGTTTTACCAGATCTCCAAAGAACAGTTAAATCCCTAATTTAGGCAAATTTTTCCAGAGAATACTAAAGGGAAGCAACTTTATGAGATTAGTATATAACCCAGATAACAACATCTGATGAAGATAATTTGATAAAAGAAAATTAAAGGCAATATATGCAAAAACCCTAAATTAAAAATACAAAATCAATGCCAAATCATCATGAACAAGTAGTATTTATATTAGGAATTCAAAGACAGCTTCATGCTAGAAAACAATGTAAATTACAACATTAATAGATTACAAAAACATATGATCCTCTCAGTTGATGCAGACAATACATCAGATAAGATTCACTACCTATTCATGTCTTTCACCACCTATTCATGAAACTTTCTAGTTTAGTCTTAGAAACTAAGAAAAGAATATCCTTAATCTGAGAAAGAATGCCTAGTTTTAAAAATCCTAGAGCAGTCTTAGAAACCTAAACAAAACTTATAAAACGATGCTCAGCCTCCTGAGTTGTAAATTATAGGATTATTTCCATGGTTTCAATTATTTACCATGCTCTTCCTGTGACAGGATCATACTTGCCCACCTACTGTCATCAACCTTAACCACAGGACTTGCTTGGTTAATGAGATGAAAGTGAAAGTGGTACATACTACTTCCAAGCAGAAGATTCAAGAGCTATAGTGTGGTTCTGCCATGTTATCTTTCCCCTCTATTGTGAGACCAACATTTCCCAGGTGGAGCATACACCTTTAATCTTGGTCCAAAACTCAAGAAGACATGGAACAGAGCCCACAGCCTACCCACCAAGGGCATATAACATGAGCAAGGAATAAACCATTGTTATTTTAAGTCCAGAAGATTTGGAGGTTGTTCATTATTGCTATTGTTGTCTTTATTGTATAACCTAGTAAAAGTTGACAGTGATCAAATAAATGCTAATTAAAATTTTGAGACGATATTTCACACCATTATGATAGGTCAAAATTAATAATTCTAATAACAAAAAGTGCTGATGACAATGTGGAAAAACCTAACAGTGGTTGCTGGTTGGAATTTAAATTGTCACAACCACTTTGGAGACCGCTTTGCCAACATCTGGGAAAACTAAAGAAGTAAAGCAGCATCTTAGCAACCTAGCAATTCCCTTCCTAGGTGTCTACCCTGCAGAAACTCTTGCACAAGTAAATAAAGAAACATATATAATAATGTTCACTGAAGCACTGACTGTTATACTATATAAAAGAAATTGTGCCTCAGCAGGGGAATAGATAAAATAGGTTAGTCACTCAAAGGAATACTATACAGCAGTTAAAATGAATAAAGTAGATTTACACGTGATAAAAAGACAAGTGCAGAGAAAGAGGAGAGATGGGAATAAGACTTTAGCAATACCTTTAATGCTTTATTTCTTTTAAAATATATCTAAAACACACGGCTAAATGGTGACATCTGGTTAAAATTTTAATGATAAATATACAGCTCTCCTATTATTTTTATATTTTCGTGTTTTTTTAAATATGACTTTTTTTAAATGACAGAGAACAAAAATAGATTTAAACCATAAAGCACATTGGTCAACCATGAGCTTTGGTGACAGATGACAGGGGCCTTCAAGATTATCTAAGTAATCCTATATTCTAAAGATAAAGTCAATTTCTGGGCCTCAGTTTGACCCACAGAGGTTGAGTAAGTGACTCAAGGTCACATAACAAGTTATCAACAAGTTGATTCTCAAAATCTAGACTTCCTAACTTCTAGGATAGGTAGGAAAAATGAGGGACATGTGATCAAAAACAATGTAACTGAGTCAGGTTCAGAACACGGTTCTACTGTTTCCTTACTGTCCCTACCCCTACTACTGAGAGATATACAGTATTATTCTCTCTCTCTGAGAGCTTTAAGGATTTTTAATCATCTTTTGTACTCCTTTTCTCAAAACAACTAACATAGCAGAACTGTAACTACATGAGTAAAATTAAGTTCTACATAACTAATACAAAGGTAAACGTTAAGGACCATGAAGCAGTCATCTTAGTAGTTCAGCAGTCAGGTCCACGACCTTCACAGTCAAACTGCTGGAGTTGGAATCCTGGTTCAACCACTAACTAGCTGGGAAACTTTGGGCAAGTTATTTAACCTCTTTAAAGCTTACATTCCCTCATTTTGCAATGGGAATACCCATAATAATACCTACCTCATACAGAGTCTTATAAATATTACACGAGGTAACTCATTCAAAGTTCTTCACACAGTTCTTCAGTAAACATTAGCTATTAGTATACGTCATGTAAATAAAGTAATTTAGCTATGAAAAGCAACAGGCTCTTTTGATTGTCATAAAATAAGGCATTAAATGCTTTAAAAAAATTACATTGGCTTTGGTCAGCATCAGTGCTAATCAATTATATGCTTTGCAAATCAAGAGTGCTTTTTAATTAAATGAAACTAAATTAAATAAGCTAGATTTTAAATCATTGTCTGTCTCGGGATGAAAACACTTGGGATTAAACTGCTGAAATTTCATTACTCTGAAATTTCAACCTAGTGCAATGTTTCTCCTCAAGTGAAACACTTATGGCCATGGGTAATATTCAAACTATTTAATGCCCATCCACAACAGACACCAGCCAATACACATGACCAGTGCAGCCTGGCAGAACATTGGCCCTGCTTACCCTTAAGGGTCAGGAACTATCGTTTCTAACGGAAAGGGTGACCCTCTTCTATGTTTTCTTGTTTTGCTTTTTTTTTAATGCAGAATTGCGACAAACTATCTTATAGGAACACAAAATCTATTCACTGTGCCAGGCCACAAATGAGGGCAGACGATACTTTTACTTGTCATTCCACACATCAAGATAGTTCTATCAGCTCCCAGTCTCACCTCCAGGTCACAGCTGTACTCGGTGCCATCTAGGAGGGTCACTTTGCACTGAACAGTTTTGGTCTTCTTGGTGGCTTTCTGAGAGGCCTTCTCTGCTTTTAGCTCATTGGTCTGAACTTCCTTTGTCTCCCTTTTTGCTGCTTCATCTGATTTGTCCTCCTGTATTTCCTTTACCTCCTCCTCTTCTCTCTCTTTACTTACTTCTTCAACAGGCTGTGGAGGAAAAAAAATTAAGTTCATACTAAAGGTGACCAATTTGCAGAAGGCAACACACAAAAAAGGAAAATCTTAAGTAAGAACTGTTATTGTTATAAACACTGCGAGCCTAAAAGACTTCAAAAACTTTGCCAGAAGGGGTATTTTCCTACATTTTCTTTCCCCCAATCCACCTCCAATTTTCTCATTTTGCCAATTTGGCAACATCAGCATTAAATGAGTAAAAGAAACTACGTCCCAGCAACCACAATTTAAATACCATGTCAAATAATATTTCTAATTACAATTTCATACCATGGCAAAACCGAGGCTTCATCAGGCAACCAAAAGGCACACACATACAAATCTACTTCTTCCTATCCACTGAACCCCTAAATAAATCAGATACAAAGGTGCATATTATTTAAAAGGAGAGGTAGAAGGATTCTGAGAGTACCTGTCTAACCCTAAAATGAATAGATATGACTTTTTTATGATCTGCATATACAGGGGATTTTTTTTGCTTTATTATTTTGAAAGTTTTAAAAGGAATAACAGGAGAGGGCTGTGGTAGACCCTCGAAGACCCATATTCCAGATACAGTAAGCCAAAGCAGTATCTTAATATAAGATCACTGAAAATGATTCAAAACAAATCCTTTTTGTTAACATGGTTACTCCATCAATGCTTTCACTTCCAATCACTTCTCAAACACACTTTGTGTCTCCAGACTGCTCACCACAGGTTTCTCTTCCTTGACGTCGACCTTGATCTCCTGTTGTTTTCTCTGGGCTGTTTCTTCAGCGTCACCCTTGGCCTGCCTTTCTTCTTCAGGAAGAGATTCCTCCTTATCTAAAATCTGCTCTTCCCCAACAGCTTGGGTAGGCTCTTTTTTATCTCCTCCGTCTTTGGCCACTACTAAGTTATAGGACTTTTGTTTCTTAAGCCACGGGGGTATGAATCGAGAAATCCCCCTGCTCTCAGATGGATCTTTCTCTTTCTTCTGGCGGCGTGGACTACTTTGGCTTTCAGCTGGAGGAGGTGACTGGGAACCTTTTTCCTCCTCTGGATCAGATGACTGATTCTGCTGATTTTCTGCTACTTCTTTCAGTTTCTCCTTGGTTGCATCTGCTCCTAACTGGTCAGATTCTTTCTTCACTTCAGATGCGGAGCCCACTTCAGTAGTCATGGTCACAGCTTATTCTATAAACAAAACAAAATCACCAAAGGTTATTTTACAAACTCTCCCAGTTTTAGTTTGGAGGCAAGGGGCAGGGTAAGGAAGGGTGGGAAGGGGAATGGCAGAAAGATGACAGGGAGGAAACAAATTTAGAAAAAGAAGGTTCAGAAGCACAAGAGACAAAGGAGACTGCTTCCCTTAAAGTTTATAATTCTCTATCAGAATCAAAGAACCAAAACTAGCACCACAATAGAATTAACTCTCCGATTCTGTACAGAGAAAACTTCAAAACATCAAAAGCTCTAGAAAGATTACTTTTGTTTGATTTCATCTAGCTATAAACAATAATTCACCCCAAAAATTCAACTTTTTCAGGAAAATTCAATTTTTTAAGGAAAATTACCTTTCTCTATACTTGGTATTCCTTATTCTACAATATGAAAATGTTACTGATAATGCTAGAAAATTCTGAGACACATTTCACTGCAATTTCACACATTAAAACCAAAACTTTTTAAAATGTTAGTTATTATAAAAATGAATTTTAAGCGTTGGGGGCTTAATTGCGAGATAACTAAATCTGGAACAAAAATATCTTCTTTTTTGTTCCAATATTAAATCCCATAATTCACCATCACTATTCTAATGCAAAAATTAGTCTTCTAAGAAAGGCACTAAAACTATAATCAAAACTCCAAACCTCCATCCCACCCAACCTCATAGACAGTTTTCCTAGTATATGTGATTATAAGAAAAGTATCTAAGGGTCCCAAACTGAACCAAATGAAGACATCATAGGGGTGGGGGGGAAATGCATCTAATAATCAATCCTATCATAACTAATGAAAACAAAATTGAAATTAAATCTCAAAGTATCCGGCTGTCTAAATTTTACACAAGCAAAGAGGAAGTTTAGAAAAACAGTAGCACCACTGACATAAAAAAACAACAGGCGGGCACTTGAAAAGATGCTCAACATCGTTAATCGGAGAAATAAAATTAAAAACACAATGAGATATCACCTCACACCCATGAGAATGGCTATCTTCAAAAAGAACACAAATAACGAATGCTGATGAGGATGTGGAGAAAAGGGAACCCTCGTACACTGCTGGTGGGAATGGAAATTGGTGCAGCCACTGTGGAAAACAGTAGAGAGGTTTCTCAAAAATCTAAAAGTAGAACTACCATACGATCCAGCAATTCCACTCCTGGGCATATATCCCCAAAAAGCAAAACACCAATTTGAAAAGATACATGCACCCCAATGTTCATTGCAGCATTATTTACAATTGCCAAGATGTGGAAGCAACCTAAGTGTCCATCAACAGAAGAATGGATACAGAAGATGCAGTGTATATCTACAATGGAATACTCCTCAGCCATAAAAAAGAATGAAATTTTGTCATGTGCAACATGGATGGATTTGGAGGGTATTGAGTGAAATAAGTCAGACAGAAAAAGATAAATACTGTATGATATCACTTATATGTGGAATCTAAAAAATAAAACAGATCAGTGAATATAACAAAAAAGTATGAGACTCATAGATATAGCAAACAAACTAGTGGTTACCAGTGGGGACAAGGAAAGGAGGAAGGGCAGGATAGGGGTAAGGGATTAAGAAGTACAAACTACTACGCATAAAATAAATAAACTACAAGGATATAATGTACAACACAGGGAATATCGCCAGTATTTTATAATAGTTATTAATGGAATATAACCTTTAAAAACTGTGACTCACTATGTTGTACACCTGTAACTTACATAATATTGTACATCAACTATACTTCAATTAAAAAATGAAAAAAAAATTTTAATAAAAAACAATAGGGCTTCCCTGGTGGCGCTGTGGTTGAGAGTCCTCCTGCCGATATGCAGGGGACACGGGTTCGTGCCCCAGTCCAGGAGGATCCCACGTGCCGCGGAGCGGCTAGACCCGTGAGCCATGGCCGCTGGGCCTGTGCGTCCGGAGCCTGTGCTCCGCAACGGGAGAGGCCGCAACAGTGAGAGGCCTGCGTGCCACAGAAAAAAAAAAACAATAGGCATGGACAGCAGACACAGCACACTGTCTCCTCTCTTGCCAAGGATAAAGATACTCAAAGGCCTGGCACCCTGACTAATGGGAAATTTCACAGCTATCTTCAAAAGTGGTACAAACTTGAAAAGTTCAAAAAATAAAACACACTTGATTTTTCTTTTTAAAGATTTGACATATAATTCACACTCCATAAAATTCACCCTTTTAAACTGTACAGTTAGTGATTCTAAGCATATTCAAAAGGTTGTGCAACCATCACCACTGTTTAATCCTAGAACACTTTCATCATCCCCAAAAGAAACACTGTACCATTAATAGTTACTCTCCAGCCTCTCCTTCCTGCAGCCCATGGAAATCACTGAACTACTTTCAGTCTGTATAGATTTGCCTATTTGACATTTCAAATAAATGGAATCATACAACTTGTGGCATTTTCTCTTAGCATAACATTTTCAAGGTTCATCCATGTTGTAGCACGTATCAGTACTATACTTGTTTCTTAAAATATTATTCACTGTCTTTCGCAAATCATATATCTGAGGAGTCCTGTATCCAGAATATAGAAAGAACTCTTACAACTCAACAATAAAGACCAAAAAAAGAAATTTTCTTGATGGGCAAAGGATTTGAGTAGAATTTCTCCAAAGAAAAAGTGACCAATAAGAACCTGAAATGATGCTGAACATTATTAGTCATTAGGGAAATGTAAATCAAAACCACTATGAGATACCACTTCACATCCGCTAGTATGGCTATAATCAAAGGCAGACAGTAACAAGTACTGGTGAGGTTATTGGAAATTCTGGAACATTGCTGGCAAGAATGTAAAATGGTACAGCCACTCTGAAAAGCAGTTTGGCAGTTCATCAAAAAATTAAACATAAGTTACTGTATGACCCAGCAATTCCACTCCTAGGTATATACCCAAGAGAAATGAAAACGTATGTTTACCACAAAACTTGTAAATGAACGTTTCTAACAGCATTATTTATTAACAGTCAAAAAATGTAAACAATCCAAATGCCCACCAACTAATGGATGGATAAACAAAATGTGACACATCCATACAATAGAAAATTAAGTAGTCTTGAAAAGGAAGACTACTGAACCTTGAAAACATTATGCTAAGGAAAAGCCAGATACAAAAGGCCATTTGTATAAAATTTCCAGAAAAGGCAAATCCACAGAGACAAGAAGTAGATTAGTGGTTGCAAAGGGCTGGAAGGAGGCGAGAATGCGAGCAGCTGTTAATGGGTACAGGGTTTCTTTGGGGGGTGATGAAAATATTCTGGAATTTGACAGCGGTGATGGTTGAACAGCCTTGTGAATATACTCAAAACCACTGAACTATAAACTTTAAAGGGGTGATATCTCAATTAAAAAATAACTTTTAAATTGTTACATACTTGTAATAGGCAAGCATAAAAACATTCAGTCAGTCAGTCAGCCTATATTTAATGGGCCCCTACAATATGCCAAGTCCCAGGCACATGAATAAAAGACTACCTTCAAGGAGCTAGCAGAGTCGGGGTATAGATAAATGAAGAGCATGCTGCTTAAAAAGCACAGCACAAACCCTTAACGTGGATTAGGAGAAGAGAGTCATTAGGCAAGCCTTTCTGCAAAAGCTGACATCTGAGTTGCTTTAAAATAATGAGTATTCATTATTCAGGCAAGAGAATCAAAATGGGAAGCACGTGCCAGGCATAGGCAAGGGTGTAGAAACACGAGGACATTCCTCCTGTAGGAAACTACAAGTACTGAACAACAAAACACTGTACAAGCGAAGTGGGGGCTTGTGAGTGGGGATGTGAGGAAAGGAGGACAGTGAATTGCTGATGATGAAGTAGGAGAAGTAGACAGGAGCCAGAACATAAAAGGTTTTACATGTCATGCTAAGAAAGGTCTGGAGGTTGATTTGAAGGCAACGAGAAGTCATATAAGCACTTTAAGTAGAGGAGTAAAGTAATCCAATTCACATTTGGGATAGCCCAACCTTGCTGTAAAGTACAGGATGAGAGAAAAGAATGAAACAGAAAGGCATCCAGGAGGCTGGTGCTATAATCCAGGCATGATAAGATAATGGTCTGTACTCTGGAGGAAGCAGTGAGGTATAGGATAAGAAATGAATCAAATGGTAAAGACAAAGACTGGACATGACGTGGTGTCTAACTGAAAATAGCAAATCAAAGAGAAGAAAGAGTCCAGGAAAAGTCCCAGGTTATGAGAGCCTGGGTGATGGTAGAACCATCATAGAAATACAGAACCCGAGGAGAAGAAGGTCTGGTTGACACAATTAAACTTGATTTTTAGTTCATTGCGACTGAGAAGTCTGTGGCCACTTGACACACAGGTCTTAAAAGGAGACCAAATACGCACTAGAGATACAGATTTGGGAGTTGTCATCACATGAGTGATAGCTAAAAGCACAAGTGACACTGACGTCACCTAGAAAAAAAGTATAGTTCGAGCTTAGAGGGCCCTGAAGAGAACCCTTATAACTACCAACATTTAAGGGCCAGGCAGAGGGAAAAGGCATAAGGGTGAGAAGAATTACACAGTGAGACAGGGAGATCAGGGGACAGTACTGTCCTTGAGGGCAATGCTACAGAAGAGTAAACAGTTACGTAACTATAACATACACATGTCCAATCTTACATCTTATTCTTATGCACTTGAAGTTCAAAATCATGTCTTCCAGTAAGACCCTCAAGAGTACTTGAACTGGCTCCATATTGCACAGAAAATCTTTTTTCCTTCTTTAAGGTACCATTTTACAGGTACCAATTAAGTGGAAAATATTATTTACATTGATCATGAAATGACCAAAGTTGACTTTCAGCACATATTCTCTAATTGCATTTTGAGAGCTGAATCAATACCATGGTAAATTAAAACAAAAATGCCTCACCCTTGTCTGAGCTAACCAAGATAATTGGCAGCTCTCTAATTACTTTGGCTGTGAGAAACAATCTGGAGACTGATCAACTAAAGCTGATTTTGGGTCAAAACATTTCAGAAGCCATGAAATATAAAACTAAAGTTCCCACTATTATGTTAAAAGCATTAATATCTGCATTTTCATCCTAAACTCTGTCACTCACTGCTTACTGGGTCAGACACCACGCTTAGGATTTCTGCTCCTCACAACAGCCTACAGGGTAGGTATTAGTCCCATTTTGCAGTAATAAATGGAAGAGTAGAAGTTAAGTGACTTGTCCAAGGCCACTGAATGGAGGACCACACAGCTGTGCACACCTATACTTTGTAACGCAGTCACAACTCCACTGTGTATGAAAGAAGGAATCAACCAGAGCCCTTGGCTTAGTCCTCAAAGAAGATTCATGCCAGTCTGTCAAAACGACTACAGAACAACATGAATCTATTCTGTGATTTGCTATAATTAGCCCTGCCCCGCCCCCAAAATAAGAAATATACCAATGGGTTCCCACCACCAAGAAAATCATATTTGAAGGTTATTACCTGGCCATGTAATCACAACTGAGCTGATGGATCAAAACCAAAGACAAGGGCTTCCCTCGTGGCACAGTGGTTAAGAATCTGCCTGCCAATGCAGGGGACACAGGTTCGAGCCCTGGTCTGGGAAGATCCCACATGCCATGGAGCAACTAAGCCCGTGAGCCACAACTACTGAGCCTGCACTCTAGAGCCCATGAGCCACAACTACTGAGCTCGTGTGCCACAACTACTGAAGCCCACATGCCACAACTACTGAAGCCCACGTGCCACAACTACTGAAGCCCACGTGCCCCAACTACTGAAGCCCACGTGCCTAGAGCCCGTGCTCCACAGCAAGAGAAGCCACCGCAATGAGAAGCCCACGCACCGCAAGAAAGAGTAGCCCCTGCGCGCAGCAACGAAGACCCAACACAGCCAAAAATAAATAAATAAATAAAATTTAAAAAAAAAAAAAAAGGACAAGGTGCTACTACAGACACAAAGAGCACAGGTAAACCACACCACACCACTGACTCTCACGAGGCAGTCCTCCTCAACCACAACTGTACTCGCAAGACTTTTAAGTCTTATGAACTTTAGAGCTGAGCAGTGCTGTCCATGCAAAGGGACATTACAAGATAAAATACAATGGAAATGGCTAATTGGATTGTAAAATTCAACAATAAGGGTAGATACAATTTATGCAAATAAGTACATTCTTAAAATAGTTTCAAGAGACCAACAGTGTTTAAATCAAACCTAAACACCATCTCCTTTGTTGACAAAATGGTTTCTTGAACAAATTACCACCATCAAGAAAACATGATTATAGCACATCAGTTTACCATAATTATCATGCCTGTAGCGCTCAGAGTTTCCAGTGTGGATAAGCCTTTAAATACCACTGCCCAGTAAAATGGAAACTCCTGCAGCCCTCTACTAAAATGAAAGCCCTGAGGGCTGGGATCTCAGGATCTTTCTCTTTTTTCACTGCTATGTTCCCAGCATCTAGACTGGCACATAAGGGGCACCAGAAAGATATTTACTGAATGAGTGTTGTGAGATCATCTGGCCTAATACCCTCATTTTATCTTAACAACAAGGAAACAGACTCAGAACGACTAAGAGATTTGCCTGAGATCACAAAGCCAGGTGGGCAAAGCCAAAAACAGAAAGAACTACAGTTTCCCAAACTCAAGCAATGCTCATTCCACTAAGCTTTAATTACAAATATCTAAAATTCATCGTTAGTATAGTTATATAACATACTAAGTGAAGACCTCTCTACTTATCAGCAACCAAAAAGAACACTGCTGTGAACAGCCAGCCCATTAGACAGTCATGTGGTTTTAACACAATTACCATGTTGGCATGCTCCATCCGGATTGACAAAAGTGTTCATTATTGTAACAGCTCCGTGAGAAAAAAGCATGCATCATTTAACACACAACCAAGCAGAAAACCATCATCAGTAGAGAATCAGCACTGTTTAGGTACAGAGCTGTGTTATGAGAAACTATTCTTTATTCTGATGCTTAAAAAAGGAGGTAAGTTCCAAGGTGCTATCACTACCACTAGCTTAAACCACCTACCCTGTAACATTATGCTGCTGGAAAGCGCTAGCCCTTAATCAGAGCACAACAGCAAGCAAAGCCAAGCAAGAAGATACATGCACAACTCTACACACTCATACAAAGAACTTCAAGCAAGAAGTTCATGCTAATTATTGGGTCCAGATGTTTCCTTAAAACCTTGAGAGAACCAGTGCTACTCTAAGAGACCTCACTGTGAGTAAAATCCCTGAACAGGGTAGGTGCTGCTGCCAGCTGAGTGGCTCCCATCCTCTGCTGAGATCACAAGCAACAGGAGGTCTTTGATTTCTATCAACAGAGCTCAATCCATTCGTTAGCGGACTGAAGATTTACAAAAGGGGGAAATACGCATTTCTAAACTTGAAAATGCAGGTATGGAGAGAGGCTTTCCTTTGAGTTTTGAGGCAGGAACAAAATTGTGTGACAAATAACAATTAAACTTAAAAAATACTGTCAACGTGTACACAGTTCCAATTCGGTCATTTTCCACTCTGACAAATCCTGTTTTTATCCGTCGTGTGACCGGGCAGAGGATATGGTGAGCCACTTTCTGATACCTACGATCACTTGCTTATGTTCATCTCCCCAAACAGACTGTATCCCAAGAAAAGGGCTTTTAATAGCCCCACGACCTTCCCTTAAAGCGCTGGCTGTGAGAGAAACAAAACATTAACCCCAAGAAATGAATGATTCAGCAACCACCTAACTCTGCTTAGGAAGTAATAAGAGTGATGCTTCTCAAATAATAGCCAACATGTTTTTAAAAAGGGAAGGAGGGGGGCTTCCCTGGTGGCGCAGTGGTTGAGAGTCCGCCTGCCGATGCAGGGGACACGGGTTCGTGCCCCGGTCCGGGAGGATCCCACATGCCGCGGAGCGGCTGGGCCCGTGAGCCATGGCCACTGAGCCTGCGCGTCCGGAGCCTGTGCTCCGCAACGGGAGAGGCCACAACAGTGAGAGGCCCGCGTACCGCAAAAAAAAAAAAAAAAAAAAAAAAAAAAAAAAAAAAAGCGAAGGAGGGAAAAGGAGGAGGAGGAAAGGGAGGAAACAGGAAAAAGAAATATCTGGAGAGGGAGAAGGAATAACCAAAACAGGCAGGCTGAGGGCTGACTGCAAGTAATTCCTCTCCCTTGTAGGTTTATTTTTCTTAAGAGTCAAAAGGTCTAGAAAATACTATATCCCATATCCAAATAAGTACAACTACATTCCAAAGGGACCGTTATGTTAGTTTAAATTATCTATATGGTAAGGATAAACAAGAGTTACTTTTTACATAATTCAATGCTGCCCACCCTAGTTACCTTAATAACACATTATATCGCTTGTTTGGTTTCTTTAAAGGGTAAAGGACCTATAAGAGAGACAGAACTATTTCTATAAAGATATAAGCAAACATCTGGTTTAAATTAAAACCACATATACAAAAGATACGAAGCTGTAGCCCTTTACTAATTCAAGTCTAGGCAGGATCGGGTTACATTCAGAGCATGAATTTTCCTCCAACCTTTCTACTTTTTAACAGAACTCAAATTTTGTTCAGCTTTTCTCGCTTTTCCCGCTGCGTGCCAGTGGAGGCTGGCTCCAGGTCAGGCCACAAGGTAATGGTCTGCAGGCAATCATGGTAGTTCCCCTTCCCTTTGCCAAAAAGACATGTAAAAGGTCTGCTGGTGGGGGCTCCTGGGGAAAGATTCCTCCTTCTAAAAAGAGCCATGAGACGGCCCCTCTTCTTCTTCTGAACACTGTATACATGATTCCTAGAAAGGCTGTCACCATCTTGAATAATCCATAGAGGGGAAGGTCTAAAGACAAAGTAACATATAGTAGAGGGCATTGGCGAGAGGGTCACAGAGAAGAGGACCAGCCCACTGCGCATGCCACACGTGGCCAGGTCCAGCGTTTGAGCTTCCTGTTATGTGAGAAAACATACTCCCCTACGGTTTAAACGATTAAGCCGGGGGTGCGGTTACTTGCAGCCACTATTAGCCTCTGTGTAACCTGAGTAAGCATTAGAAAATAAGCCCTAAGAAACTGAGAGCACATGCAGAACATCTCACTTAATTATTACTCCCCACTGCATTTTACAGCTCTCACGCCTAAGAGCCATGGTTGTCGAAATGTTCCACTTTTTTCAGATGCTCAATTTTTAAAAACCTAGTATTTGAGTTAATGTTAGTGAGATACACCATTAATTCTTCATTCTAACAACTCTAAATAAAAATGAAACAAATTAAACTATCTTAGAGTTCAAAGTGTAAGGTTCCCCTCCTTCATATATTGGAGAGGAGGGTATATGAAAACCAAGGCAGGGCTTCGCTGGTGGCGCAGTGGTTAAGAATCCACCTGCCAATTCAGGGGGACGTGGGTTCGAGCCCTGGTCTGGGAAGATCCCACATGCCGCAAAGCAACTAAGCCCATGAGCCACAACTACTGAGCCTGTGCTCTAGAGCCCACAAGCCGCAACTACTGAGCCCGTGTGCCACAACTACTGAAGCCCGCACACCCGAGAACCCTCGCACTGCAATGAAGAGTAGCCCCCGCTTACCACAACTAGAGAAAGCCCACGCGCAGCAACGACCCAACACAGCCAAAAATAAATAAAAATTAAAAAAAAAAGAAAACCAAGGCATTATTCTCTACAATGTCAAATAACACCCAAGATAATTGCTAACAATATTATTTGTTAATAGCAAGCCCTTACTGTTCTCATCAAGTCAAGAAAGAAATCTGTGCCAGGCAGTCTCCTCCACAAGCAACTAGGTCATCCTAGGAAGAGCTGCCCTTCCCTGGAGCTCAGTATACCGGAGGCTGTGCATAAATCGTCAAGGGTCACAATACTGCACATCATTCTCATAATCAAAATGCATATAAACCTTGTCATATTGGGCACTCTGACAGCGCACCCTCACCAAGGTGACCGAGACATCCAGAACACTGCTGGCTCTTCATTAATCAACTATGCACACTGAGTTGTATGGTCAGAATTACTGATGAACTGCATTTGCTCAAATTCCTTCTCTCAGATGGGGCCCTGATTTTTGTAAAGGCCAGAGCTGGAGCTACATTCTTTGTGTGCGAAACGCACTAATCTTTGGATAAAATAACATGATGATTTGGAGATGAAGTCTGGGAACTAAACAGACCAGGATTAGAATTCCAGCTCTGTTTCATACTAGCCACGTAACCACGGACAAGTTATTTAGCGTCACTGAGTCTCAGCTTCCTCATAAGCAAAACAGAGATATTAATACATACCTGCCCGGTGACTCTAAGGATTAAATTAGATGCTATACATAAAGTGCCCGGCACATAATAAATTCATAATAAATGGCGGGCCACTGTCATCATATAGGGATTCTATAAAAGAAGGGACTGTATCTGTTTCTTCACTAATGGTAGTGATAGAATCAACAGTAAGGACAGAAATAACAATAAATAATGATAATACGAGCTATCGGCTGAGCAGTATTCCAGAGACTCTGCATGTCGCAATTCCTTTAATTCACAACCCTCTGAGGTAGGAACTAAAATTACTCCCACGTTGCAGATGAAGAAGGTAAAAGGAGGATAAATAACATGAGCAGAGCTACACAACCGATAAATGGAAGAGGCAGGATCCAGACCCAGGCCATCCAGCTCCAGAGACTTTAGGCAATCCTGCCACCAATCCCAAACAACTTCACTGTTGTATAACCAGCACCTAGCATAATTCCTTAAAGTTCATTATTTGCTGAAAAACAAAAATCAATAAGCTATTACTACCATTTGGTAGTTTACAATCCCAAGCAACATGTTCTAATTGAGCCCCTGATAAGTTTTACCCACTTACAGGATGTGGGTTATATCACTATCTAAGCCCCTTCTTTCAAAACAAATGTTTTCTGAGGACTTTCATAGCATATGTACCAGATATCAGCAATACAGATGAAAGAAGCCCACTCCCAGCAAAGTGCGGGACAGAGGTACCAATATTAGCATTAACATATATTTAAACCACTTGTCACTAATTCAGAAATTTTGGTAATTTAGATTTCGAAATTAGTTTTGAAAAGCTAACATGGTTTTCTTTAAAACTACCACTGTCATCTCTTCAGGAAGTCACACATGGGAAAGCTTGGTTAAACATAAAATACAAACAGGCATCGTGTTTTTTAAGGAGCACTTCATTCTCACTCTCAATTGTATTTGCTAGAAACATGTTTGCTCTCTAGCAAAACTTAAGTAATCTGAATAAAAAGCCAAATAAAATAGTACTGATTATAAATTCCCTCAACATCAAAAACTCCAAAACAAATTAAGTCGGCTAGGCTGACCAACCCCCTGCAACAGGGAAAGAAGTGGCTACTGGATGAGTACAGAGTTAACAGGAAGAAAAGAAATACAAGGGACACATGAACCCATGAGAAGATGCTTACCACACCCATAGTAAAATAAATACAAGCTAAAAATTCAGAATGGAAAAATCCAAAAGCTCAGTTATGTAATCATTGATCAAGACTATGGCAACAGAGGCATTCTCAGAGAGCTACCAGTAGAAGAGTAAAATTATGTACAGATGATTCACTATAACACTGCCTGTAACAGCAAAAGATCAATGTCCATCAACAGGTGACATTATGCTACATTCATACGACAGAATAGTAGGCAGCTATAAAGAATTAAAAAGAGGAAGGTTTCTACTCCTGTTATAGAAATATCTCCAAGTTACCATGTTAAGCATAGAAAGCAAGATTCAGATAGCACATATGATATGCCACACCTTGTGGGTTGAAAGCAAAGTGTGTGGGAGGTGTAAATATGTGAACCCACATGCACATGTTTGCCTGTATATGCATACAGAAAATAGCAGTGATTATGGGGAATGGCGGTTGACCCTGGGTAGATGAGGTACAAAGGAGCAGATATGGAGACAAAGTTTTCACTGAGCAGAAGTCTGCACAAACTGAAGCACATAAACACTTTAGTAGGAAGGCAATACTTACGCATTAAAATATCTTACACATTAAGTGAACCCAGCACAAGTGGTCGGCTTCCTTGGAGACAACCCGAATGCCACACTGCCACAAGTGACGGTGTCACCTTGCCCTGTCACATAGTTCTGGCCTCAGAACAGTCTGGGTGCAAAAGCCTTCCAGTCTATTCCAGCTTAGCAGCAGCATTAAGATAACCTAAAATAAAACTCATTTCCTGGTATATGACGTTTAAGATTATCTCTAGATCCTCAAAGAAACCGATTTCTGCTAACCTCCGATTCAGCATACTTCACAAACCGACCTCTTACCCTGTACACACTGCTCTCCAAAGTGGGACAAACTCAAAATCTAAGCTTTTAGAGCAGCCAGACACCTTTTAAGAAGTATATCAAGTATCTATTAAAAAAACAACTTATAGTTTTTCCTAATAGTTCCTTAGGAAACCTTGCTAGCTTTTTATCCTTCTTCTCCTCAGAGTGAAGTTAAAACAAAAAGCTGTCTTTTGCTAACAATAATACTGGTGCCTACACAGGTAGGCCAAAAAGATTATTCCTAAATTCTCTGCTGGAGGGGTTGGAACAGGGAACTTGGAAACAGATTTCTCTGAAAGTTGAGGAAATGTTTTCAAAGGAGGGTAAAACAGAATGGGAAGATTCTTACTAAATTCCTAAGCTGGTCACACACAAACATCTCCAATCTTGGTCAGCAGTTTCCTCACTTATAGGGAAAGGCAGGAATAAAATTGGCTTGACCAGCCCAAGGATGTCATGTTTCCTGTCTACACCCCTTCCCTGCCCAGCATCTGCTCCTCTGCGCCCATGAAGGGGGGAATCTTCTGTGCAGATGAGTAAATGCATGTTCCCAGTGCACTGTTGTTATGCATCCGGTGGCTTCTAGATGTCTTTTGTGATGTTTCTAGTGTTCGGGGAGCATTTCTTTGGACCACCATCATTAAATAGAACATTCTAGAGAGAAGAAAAATACACTTATGTGCAGTTTCTTCTGATAATGACATAACCAGGCTCAAAACAGAGCAAAAACACCACCAAAATGCCCTCCTGGTGGTTATAGATAGCAGGGAGTATACTTTGTCTCAGCTCATCCCACAACTACCTTCTGCATGGGATCCCTACTCAGCCCCATCGGTAAACTCACTTAGTATTAAGTGGTAATCTACAACCAGTCTAATCCTATTTTTCTATGAATCGAACTCTAAATTCTTTAGCTAAAAAATGACAGCGGTTCGGCAGGCTTTTCCCAAATAAGCTAACGACAAATCCACCAAGGTTAACTGCACAGGATAAATGCACAGGCTGCAGACACTGCATTTTAATAGGTCATAAGACAAAAGCCTGTCAGACTCAATCAACTCCCCACACTATGACAAGGCCACCAGGCTGGAGCCTACACTGATCTCGCGCTTTCAAATCCTCTTCTCCATAAGCTTTGGAACGCTGCAGTTGACAGGCGTAAATATCTAAACCTTGTCAAATATAGAATTCACTTTTTAAGTTTTGGTCATTAGCTCTTCTGCCATTTTACAATATTTACAGCACTGCCAAAGAGTTATGTCAACGCATAGCATGTATTTGTAAAATATGAGACTATAAACGGAACGATTTTTCTCGCTTAGGTAAGCAGATCCCAGTGTTGACGCCAGTCTTCCAGTTGGTCAGCAGAAGGTGCCATAGACGGTTAGCATGTGGACCCTACAAGCCTGGTATGATAAAAGCAACTTTCACCTGGCGGGAAAAGCTGTAACTACAATGGAATTACAGACATGCCATTTGGAATGCTTAAAAACTTTTTCCCCCAAGTAGTTCTACTGTGAGCATTGGTTTAGTTCAAAACTACTCAGCAAAAGCTTCAAATAACTACTTTTTAGGTGGGGCTGGCCAGGACAAGTTTTTACTTTGGCTAAATATATTTGTTTCTTTGGAGCTAAGATTCTCAAAATTCAACATCTGTAAACGTGATTTGGTGGAGGAGTCTGCTGGAGAATATGGCAGGCATTCAACCCTTGGAATCCACCAAGAATTTCAAGCCAACAAAATGTCAAAGTTTAAAATTTCCCTTTCCAACTTTGTGATCCAGCTATGACGTTAAACTATAGGTCATCAATACACCATACAACGTGCAATGGAACACTCCAAAGGAGATGGTCCACAGGGGAGGTGCGGGGCCTATGAATGGCTGTCCAGATCATCAGCATCAACTCCACAGTCATCTATTCCCTCACCCAAGTTGCCTATAATTTGAAAAGACAATTCTTTGTTGAACCTAAAAATAGAAAACTTAAACTTCACAAGGATACATGCACCCCCCAAAAAAATACTAGGTAATTACCTCAGTCTTATAAAAACATTCCCTGCAGTGTCAACAATAAAGAAGGAACTTACAGAGGTCATCTGGCCATCACAGTAGTACTGCTTTTCACTTTGTTAGAAAGTAGCATCAAAGCAAGGTTCTTTTTGAAGGAAGGTTGTTAGACTGGTAAAGTATATCAAGAAAAAGCATGAAGACGATCTTTTCTAAGTCTGGATGCTTGAATCTGGGCAACAGGATGAGTTTTCACATTTCTTCAATGTGACAACAGATTAAATATTCAGTAAAAGATGTTGATACCTATTCAATTAATATTTACTTAGGCTGTGACAGCATTAAAACAATATACAATTCTTGATAGTTCTTAATGGCCACTAATCTGCAGATTCTAAAAACAAAATCAAATCTCTGCTAGCCACAATACATTTTTTTTAATCAAAGGAGTTAATTTATAAAATGCTTCATCTTCGTGCTAATTAAATTGAAATCTATCATCCTTTAACATGTTAAAAAAAATAACTGTACACTATTAACCTTACATATAGTCCTCACTGTGCTTTAGGAATAATTAACTTTCGTATAGTGTACTGTACCACTGAACAAATCAATTGTGAAACAGCAGGGCAAATATATAAAACCAGCTGGCTTCATTATTCTCATAGGTCAAACCAAAAAAAGCAATTATGTTAAAGATAACCTAACAAAATTCAACATTTGAATTTTGCAAATAAATGATCTAAAAGTACATACGTACGTTTCACGGTGCTTGGTTCAAATATAACTGAATATATTCCCTTGCCAGATAGTACACATAATCAGATTCCATCTACTCTGTACATTAGTATTATCCAAATTTTCAGTCTCCTAGATACTGATAGTCCCAAAGGCAAACTTTCTTCAAAAGCAAAAACAAACAAGCATGTATCACCAAACCTAACTGCTACAACAGAAATTTCCTAAAAATCTCCCCCTTCAAATACATACTCAGCTTTTAAAAAAGTACATCGAGCCCGTTGTCTGCTGTTCCCTGTCATTAGAAGACTGGAAAGCTGATGGAAATCCAGCTTCCAACAGCTTAATGAGCAAGACCGGCCCCACCCAGGCCAGACCCTGCTGGAAAAGGGCATGCTCAGTAGAAAAGCCCAGCTAGGTTCCAAGTTGCTTCATTCCTCAGCTAGAAAATCCACATGGGTCAAAGAAACAGTCATCCTCCTGCTGCCGGTTCTACCCACTAAAGGAAGAACATTTTACATAAAGAATAGTTTTAATGGTACAACTGTAATCCTATGATTATAACTGCTCACTATTCTACTACTGCTAGGAATTCTTTCCTCATTTTTTGGTATCGTGTTTACATTGCTTTGGGTTTGCACCCCTCAACTTTGTTTTTATTTCGTGTCATTTTAATCCACCCATAGACACCAAAAGTACTGATACATGTGTACCACATATAGTCTAATCAGCTTTATTTATAAACTGATATATATTTTTTGGTATTGAAAAACCACTCAAATATAGATATTTCATTTTTAAATATTGAAAACTGGATTTTGATTCATTTGTAAAATTATTTGCTTATTCACACACACAGTATGTAAATGGAGGCTCATTTTAATCTAGATTTATAGGTATCGTCATATAGTTACAAAGTTGATAAGTTCCTGTTTTATTATACTGTCATCCTAAACTGAGCAATGATGGATACAAAAGGTAATCCTACATCCATTTGTCATAAGAATACAACTACATATGGAAGCAAAAATTTAAAGTCACTAAAGGAAAATATTTATTTTAAGATTCAGGTCAGAGAGATCTGAAAAACAACCTATCTTCCTTTATTCTACAATACCAACACACCCCCCCCTTTACATTTCTGCAATTTAAACTCTGCTTGTTTTTTCCCCCAGAAGAGATATTTACATTAACAAATCAGGACCAAGATAGTCAGACCCTTTATGGCTGGATCCACGTATGCATTTGTATAACTTGACCCTGCTACTGTACCATACTGCTCCCCTAACAAGCAATTCTTAAGTCAATGAGTATTATATGTTCACATTAACCTACCATAGTCTTAAAAAAAAAAAAGAAAGATGTTTTTTATTATGAATAAAACACATTAGATACTTAAATAAACAAGATATCGCTCCTAGAGAAAAGGTAAGGTTTGCTTTACAGGAACTTAATGAAAATATGTTTCAGTAGCAGCTCTGAAGAGATTAACCTGTCAAAATGAACAAACAAACTTAAATTAAAAAAAAAAAAAAGACATTCTATATAATGGAAGTAAACTTCACTATCCACCCACCACAAAGTTTTCACTGGTTCACAAAAGGGCAATTTGGTGAGTTTTTTAGTAGAGCCAATTTTATTCAATTCAAAGCATCTTTTATTCAGACTGTATTCCTCCTACATTGTTTAAATGCTGTATTTTTTCAATAAAAACTGCAGTTGAATGGCAGATTTACTTCAATATGCTTACTTGGAAAAATACTGGCTCCAAACCTTTTTCTAAAATGTATTGCTCCATAGAATGCAGAAGTCTCAGAACTACTGACATGAGCACTGGATCCAGTGGAGCTGACATTGGTAGATCTCTACAATCTGTCCCAGGCATCTCTCATCACCCCTGTGCCTCCTGCCTTCCTAACTCCCCTACTTCCATCGACTGAACTGCATCCCCCCAAGATTCATGTATTGAAGCACTAACCCTCAAAGTGATAGTATCTGGAGATAGGACCTTCGAGAGAGAATTAGATTTAGATGAGGCCATAAGGGTAGGGTCATCGTGATGGAATTAGTCACCTAAGAAGGGACACCAGACAGCTTGCTCGTTCTCTCTCGCTTTCTCATCTCGCCATGTGAGGACACAGAGATCAGGCAACCACCTACAAGCCAAGAAGGGGGTCCTCACCAGAAACTGACCAAGCTGGCGCTTTGATCTTGGACCTCCAGCCGCCAGAAGCATGAGAAATAGACTTGCTGTTTAAGCAAGAGAGTATATGGCCTTTTGTTATGGAAGCCCAAGCTGACTAAGGCAGCTACTTTCTTAATTATAGAACCCAATGCTACTGCTCAAGGTCTTCTGCTGGCTTCAATCCTGCCCATAAGACATCAGAATCTCATGGCTCGAACAAAGGTTAAGAGAATTAAGACAGAAGGTGAGTTCTGTGGCTCTATATTTTGGAAAAAGAACAAACCATTAATACAGTGGATAAAAGAGAACCCAGAGAATTTAAATGAGTTTCCAAACTCATATACCCAATAAGTGGTAGAGCCAGAATTTACACCAATTTGGTCTGCCTCAAAGCCAACACTAGTGGCGCTGGTGGTATAGTGGGGAGCACAGTTACCTTCCAAAGCCAATGCACTTTTCCACCAATGCTGCATTACCTCAATTTCAACACCCTTGCTTTCCAAATGAGTAAATTAAACCCAAAGAAGTGAAATAACTTATAAATAAGGTTACTCAGTGGGTTACTGGCAGAGAAGTTACTGAATACAAACGAGGGCCAGTGTCATTTAAATTATTTCCAATAAGATTTTAAACACGTTAAAGTACATAAAATACTTATGCTGAAACATCCACAAATGTCTAAATAAAAAAAAACGTTCATATGAACGTGTATCCATTACATCTGTCTTAGAAAGATCCTAAATAGCCTCGTTTTGACACTGTTTTGTTGCTCCATTAAAAAGGGAAATTAGACGTTTATCCTCAGAATATTATTTTTTAAGTATTCAAGGGAGTTGGCTGGGAGCAGGGGGGGAGGAGGGGCTTCCTATATTTGTATATGTGAGTTTGATGTGTAAATAGAATCAAACCCAGTATCATAATTTCTTGACTTTTTAAAAGTGTCCTGGGACTTCCCTGGTGGTCCAGTGGTTAAGACTCTGTGCTCCCAAGGTAGGGGGCCCGGGTTCGATCCCTGGTCAGGGAACTAGATCCTGCATGCGGCAACTAAAAGAGCCCGCACACGGCAATGAAGATCTCACGTGCCACAAGTAAGACCCAGCGCAGCCAAATAAGTAAGTAAATATATATATATATATATATATATATATATATATATATATATATATATATATATATATATGTCCTACTTCCTGTCTTGGAGGAAAAGGAATGGAACTGAATAAGATGTGGAGGATGGAATAACCTGATGGTCACTCAAAGCTCCAAAACCATAAGGGACACAAACTCTGTGCAGAAAATAAAGTTCTCAGTGTCACAGAAAGACAATGAGGAAGATGGTTCCTTTCAGTCTCCCACCTTTATTCATCCAGCCTCCATTTGAGAAGCAATCATCATTTGTCAAACCAGAAAAAAAGCAAACACAACTGTCTGGCATAACCCTAAAATAACCTAAAAAGTACTGCAAAAAATAAAAAAACCACCCCTCTGTTTTTGACTCTAATGATTTTACAGAGAATCCAATCTTCCTATATATCAATCATCATGCAAGACTATCCTTCCTGAATAAACGTGGAGAAAAGTTTTACGACTCTCTCAATCTGGATGAACTTCAACTGGTCTACGGAATTTTCTAACAGTCCACATTTCGTAGGATCATTGCTATCTGGTGTCAACAAAAGAGAAAAAAACAAACCAAACAAAAAACAAAACAAAATGCTACACTACTTCCACAGCTTCTATGCCGAAGTTATCTTTTGACCACGCACCAGCGCGGTTTAACTTCTCTCAAGCTCTAAACCCAAAATAATTTGCACAACTGCACATGAGCCATTCACAAAGTCTCTTTCCTACCACATTTTGTAAAATGTAACATTAGAAAGTATTACAGATTTATGAGACTCTGGGAAAGAAAAGTTCTGTATGACCCCAGATTTTTACAGGGGGTTTGGAGAGAGAGCAGGAACAGGTACAGGAGGGAAGAAAAAGAATAAAGGGATGGTGGTTGGGAATCTCTAAACAAAAAGTTAATGTTTTGAAACCATCTGAAAAGTGTTAGGACAAAGCAATAATTAATCCACCCCCCCCCTTTTTTTTAACTTCAAAACTCAAAAGCATCACTATTAGAATTACACATTCAGACCAGTACAGTAATCCAGCATTTACTTTAAAATGTATTATTTTCATTCCACTTACATCTAAGAAACATTTGCTGAGCTCCTCCTTCACCCCAGACACTGGTCTAAGCCCTTAGGACTGGAAAGTTCTTCCCCACACCAGCTCTCAGGGAATTCACAGTCTAGCAGGGAAGACAGATATATAAACAAATAATTATACCACATGTGATAAGGGCTATAACAGAGGTACAGGAAAGACACAGCAAAGTGGACAACTCCCTTGGGGAGGACAAGGAAGGCATTACAGGATTACAATGTTTAGGCTCATTCGTCTCTCATTTGAGATGAACAAATGCTACTGCTAATAACGTGGTAATGACCCTCCTTGCCTTATGGATTAAAAAATAAAAGTACTTATCACAAAGCCCATCACATGCAAAGCAGAAACAAAGATCATACTAGCACCTGTGCAACACCCTACATATGACTGAGCAAAATGGGGTTCTTATAGAATAAAGAAATATAGAACCAAAAGAGACCTCAGCATTTACGTACCTCTAGTTCTTGCCTTTCATACAAAGGGAACCTGAAACCCAGAAGTTAGGTTACTTGTCCAGGTTACACAGTAAGTCAGGAGCAGAACCCAGACGAGATGTCAGATTCTGCCTAATAATTCCATTGCCTTTCCCTACTGCAGACTGCCCTGCCCGGATGTGAAGGAAAGGGACGAGAGACACTGTTGAGGAGACAACCAGCAATAGAGACCCTTTATGGCTGTCCAAGGCCCAGAAGAAACTGAGAGCCCTGATGCTAGACATCCAGCAAACCCCAAAAGCTCCCCAACTCTGCCCCACCCTCTAGACCCAAGAAAAATCCTACACCTTCCCACTCCCCCCAAAATTATGTTTCCGAAATAAAGAGATCATTGCCGAGAAATTATTTACTCTTCCCAACCTGCAGCAACATTACATTCATGCTCCACCAGTCTGGACGTATCTCCATTTTGTCACGTAGCTAACGAAGTCTGTAAAATGAAGGTACCAGGAGATAACCTGCCTATATAATGGGATTCTTGTGAGCATCACAGGATAGCCACCACGATAGCTACCGGTAAAGTGCAAAATGCTAAACAAATGCAAATTACTATTAAACACAGACTTTCAATCATCAAAAACATTCATCTAGGCTTTCTCCTCAAAATGGTTGAATATATCATTACATTTATTCTTAAAAGTCAAATATTAACCTATAGTCATCTTCAACCATTTATTTAGGTTTTTTACTCAACTTGTAGAAGGAAAACTGTTCCCCCACCCTAATCTACCCTCCATCATTTCCCTCCTTTTCTTTCCCTTTAAAATGGCCACTACGATTTCCAACACTCCCTACTAGAACCACATAAACATCAAACGTGTCAACACAAGTTCTTTTCAAAAACATGTTGTAGAAAGTTGAGCACTTGAGACAAGCTGGGGAAATGTTAAGGTGTATGCAACATGCAGTGCACAGCTACACGTCATGCCCTAGGGAGGTACAACCCCATCTAGGGGTCTCCTCCTCACTTCACCTGCATCATAGCCAACCTTCAGCCTGATATCTGCCATCTACACGGTTTGGGCACTTGTCTGAGAATCCAGTGTACTTCCAACCCTCCACACCTTTATTAGCTCCATAATTTGAAACCATAGCTCCACTCCTTTCTTTCCGTAGCTTCATCTTTAAAACTTACCCCTCCGAACTTGGATTATGAAAGAAAACCCTAAGCACAAATGCTAATACATTCTCAAGCCACAGCCCCTACCCATCCAAAACAATAAACCAAGATAAAACATTTATATTTACAACATAAACAATAAACAACGTTAAGCTAGAGTATTCACCATTACCTGTGCCTATGAGATCTTGAATTCTGTACTTTTAGGTTTTGCTAAGATCTGTTCATCCAATGAGGAACTGCTCTTTGCCTACTGATAGCTGCTGACAATACACACCTGTGTAAAACTTGGCTCCAGCAGCGCAAGAGGATTTAAATAAATAACTATATCCCAAAGAGAATAAGAGCTAAAATATAGGCATAAACATTTCAACAGTACAACTGACTTGACAAGGGAAGCATCCCACGGTGACATGAGAGCTGACCTTGAAGGAGAAGGGGGAGCTTACTGGGCCGATTGTAAGCGGGTAGAAGCACACCCCTCACCATTGGAACAGTAAGTGAAGGGCACAGAATCATGAAAGATAAAAGCACTGCAGGGCTTCCCTGGTGGCGCAGTGGTTGAGAGTCCGCCTGCCGATGCAGGGGACACAGGTTCGAGCCCTGGTCTGGGAAGATCCCACATGCCGCGGAGCAACTAGGCCCGTGAGCCACAACTACTGAGCCTGCGCGTCTGGAGCCTGTGCTCCACAACAAGAGAGGCCACGATAGTGAGAGGCCCGCGCACCGCGATGAAGAGGGGCCCCCGCTTGCCGCAACTAGAGAAAGCCCTCGCACAGAAACGAAGACCCAAAACAGCCAAAAATAAATAAAGAATTATTTTTAATAAAAGAATACTGTGTAGATAATTTTTAAAAAAAGAAGAAGTTGTTCAGGTTGCAGGAAGATATATATGTACCAGAGATGTTCTGGTTGTTTTGTTTGGTGCAGGCTTTTGGTAGGAAAGACAAAGTAGGGAGAGGTTTAAGATACAAAGGGGAAAAAGGAAAATGAACGTCAGGTAGTTTAGAAGAGAAAGAAAAACAATCAAAACCTCGAGAGAAGAGTTTAGTCTTGGACAGCAGGAGGGACACCTCTAGCCTGGAGACCAAAGAGAAGATAACTGGAAATATACATGGGCTGGAAGAGGAAGAGGTTTAAGAAAGCTAGAAAGACAGCAGTGCACCTGGAGTCCTATTCTCCATCCCAAATAACTTTGATAACTTTGGAGCATTTAAAAGAGGGGGAAAATAAAACAGACAAGAGAAAATATAGTCAATCTCCTAAAATACATTCAGTAATAATTCTCTTAGCATTCATGTCAACATAGGATTCAAGACGGGTTAAACTGAACAATTTTCAACATGAAAAGTTATTGGCATTGTAAACATTTCAAACCTTGGCGTGCCCCACATAATCTGCTATCTTCTAATATACAAACTGATTTGTAAATCAACATCTATTAAATTACCAAGAATATAATAAAATGAGTGCTATCTTCATATCTTCTGTATAGAGGCAGAAAAAGAAGCTAAAAAATAAGTCACTGAAATCACAAGGTTTGGAGGGGGGTATTTTGTTTTGCTTTAATTATAGCACGTGCCAAGGGCTTGGCTAAATCTATTTTACAAGATACAATAACTATAACTGTAATTCCTATTCTCAAACTGTGAAGCCTATGTCTCAATAAGATGTCAGTTTAAAAGACAAGACAATAAAGACCACGGTCACCACCAGAACCCCATAAGAATATGTGAAAGCTTATAAAACAAAACTCCTTTTATAGAGTTGAATCCTTTCCAGGGTGGGTCTTTAAGACATTCTGACAGTACACACAAATACTATCTCTGGAACAAAACCAAAAAGGCACAGCTGCAAGACATCTTCCACTGCAGTTATAACTGACTCAATAGCAGTCCTTCCTTGGAGCAAGAGAGTCTATGAAAGCCAGAAGCAGAGCTATTTTCCCCTACAAACTGCTTAGTAGAATCACTTTCTCCTGATCCAAAATTGTAGCTTTATTAAAAAGCTAAAATAGACAACATGCAAGTACAACTTCATAATAAATTTATAAAAGAAAATATAAATAAAGCTTGAAAAAAGTATCTATATATGGTTTCCATTAAGAAAAATCCCCAACTGAACCAAAACTATCCTATAATACAAGGATATACACATTTTTTTAATTACAACCCATCACCATCACAAACAGGAAATTTGGATTTGCCTTAACAGAATTTTTTGCCCAAATCTCTAAGGAGTAGCAGTGAGCAAAAAAATTTAGAAGATTCGTGTTAATATTCTCAATACTGACTTGAACTTTTGATATCTGGATATTTGTGACAGCTAAGAATAAAAGTCAAAGACCTTTTGAAATCAATTAGGTATAACCCCAACATAAGAAAAACAATTCAAGTAACCAAATCAATACTTTATTTGTGATGCTTTCCAAACTGGAGTTTTGACTACGTTTCTATAGCAACATCAACAAAATACTCTTATACAAATACGTCTGCACCCAAGATGAAAACCACTAACCACTTCTCTAGTTCATTCTTACTGGCTTCCAACCAAAAAAAATTAAGAAAAAAAAAAAAAATCAGCCTTCCTAAACTTCATTCCAGAAACTTCAAAACCTAAGGCTTAAGTATGTAACAGTTGCAGTTAACCACAACTGTGAGATATTCTCAAATTCTTCAGAAGGGAGGTTAATGACAGAAGGTATAATTTTATTACTTTTCTAACAATAACTCATTAGGAACAACAACAGAGATGAGAGTGGAAGAAATTACTAACAAATGACTTACTTGGAAAATTATCTAAATTCTAGAGATATAGAACACTGAAAACTGTGCCAAAATGTAAAGCAAAGAAGTCAATATGCTAAAGCCAAGAGATAAGCAAGTTTCTCTGTGTAAGTTTCAGATATGCTTTCAAAATCTCTTTTGTTGGAATTGTTTTGAAGTAAACAAAATATTTTACTGGGATTAACAGGCCTGCCTATTTTGTGAGCAAGCTCTCTGCTGAGTTATTTACAAACACCCTTATTTATGCCTCAAAACATCTCTGCACAGTAATCATTATCAAGTTCATTTTATACGTCAATAAAATGAGGCTCAGAGAAATGAAATAACTTCCCTTAATAAGCACGGAATGCAAAATACTACAGTAGTTAATCGTCAGTCCTGGAGTTAGACAAACCTGAACCTGGATTGTCAATCCTGGAGGTAGACAAAGCTGAACCTGAATACTGGCTTAACCTCCAATTACTATGTAGGAGACAGATGCCTCAGGTTTGAAGCCAATTCTATTTTACCTTAAATCAATTAGGTACAACTCCAACACATTATACATTTTTTACATTACAACACAATGCTCATGCAAATTCCCAGCTATACTTCACTAAATACCAAAATGCAGCCTTTACATAAACAGTCTCACTACCTATGCCTCACATTTGCACGTGGGCTTCATACAGGACTTTACTCAACTGTTTCTACTCTAATACAATACACTCTCTTAAAAAATATTTTTTAGAACTACGTAAGGAAAACTGTAAAGCACAAGTGAAAATTCTGGATCTTTCTTCCAAACACATACATATAACTCAACAGACACTTACCTGGCACGTAATGTTAATGGCTAGGTATACCATATCATGCCTTTCTTCAAAGCTCTGACAACTATTTGGGAAGACCAGAGAAGTGCAAATGAAAAGCCATCCCTATAAACTTGTGAGTTTTAACTGTAAATACATAAAGTATATGCCTATGGGCACTACAAACACATATATCAGATTTCCCAAAGCAGTTCTGATTTCAAATATTCCGTCCCATTCTTCTAAGGAAACTTACACATTCCAGATCACACATAACAACTTTTTAAGTGAGATAACATAACCATCTAGCATAGGGATTCGGGACTAAGATAACTGCAGGCTAGAATGGTAAATAGAAAACATTTGAACAGAACTTTGCAAGAAAGGACAGATTGTCCTCGATGGGAAAGAGGGACAGGGACATTCAAAATAGGCGAGAACAGTCCTTGGGCAAGTGAAGCAGCAAGATGCACAAGATATTTTGGAGGTCTGGGGAAGCAGTGAGCAGGGCAGTGGGCTGACTACTATCACTGGATCAGTCACATACAAATGTAAGTCAGAGGTAATGCTGAAATATGATAGCTGGAAAAATTGTTGAGGGCTTTGAAGACCAGTAAAAGGACTCTAGGCTAAAAAAGATAGGTCACCTCGCCTAAAGTTTTGTTTTGGTGGTGGGTTTTTTTTTGGGGGGGGGGATGGTAATAGTTTTATTGAAATACCATACAAGTTACCCACTTTAAGCATACAATTCAATGTTTTTTAGGATACTCAGTTGTGCAAACATTACAACGAACAATTTTAGAACATTTCATCAACCCAAAAAGAAACCCCAAACATCCCAACTCATTCTATGAGGCCTGATACCAAAGCCAAACAAAGATGTCACACACAAAAAAGGAAACTATAAAACAATATTCCTAATGAATATAGAGGCAAAAGTCCTCAACAAAATATTAGCAAACCAAATTCAGCAAGATTTAAAAGGATCTTACACCATGAGCAAGTGGAATTTACTCTAGGAATACAAGGGTGATTCAACATGTGAAATTCAGTCAATGTAATAAATCATATTAATAGAAGGAAGAAAGAAATACATGATCATCTCAATAGAGAGAAAAAGTATTTGACAAAATCCAACATCCTTTCATGATAAAAAACACTCAAACTAAAAAAAATAAAGTAAAAACAAATAGAAATAATAAAAATTGAAGGAAACTTCCTCAACATGACAAAGGTTATCTAAAAAAACCCCACAGCTAACATAACAGTAAATGGTGAAGACTGAAAGCTTTCCCCCTAAGATCAGGAACAAGACAAGATGTCCCCTCTCACCACCTCTCATCATTCTATACAATTTTGTACTTTAAAGTTCAAGCCAGGGCAAATAGGCAAGAAATATAAAAAGCACCCAAAAAGGAAAGGGAGACATAAACTATCTCTACTTGCAGATGACATGACTGTATAAATAAAAAATCCTAAAGAATCTATTTTAAAAAGCTAACAGAGTAGTTCAGAAAAGTTTCAGGATATAAGATCAATATGCAAAAACTCAGTCATATTTCTATACATAAGCAATAAAATCCAAAAATAATAACTCCACTTAGCATCAAAAAGAATAAAATACATAGGGGTAAATTTAGCCAAGGAAGCATAAAACTTGTACACTGAAAACTACATAACATTGTTCAAAGAAATCAAAGATGTAAATAAATCCATGTTTATGGATTCAAAGACTTAATATTAAGATGGTAATAATCCCCAAATTGACTGACAGATTCAATGTAATCCCTACCAAAATTCCAACTGCCCTTTTTTTACAGAAATGAACAGGCTAATCCAAAAATTCATATGGAATTGCAAGAGTCCAGATAGACAACCTAATGCTGAAACAGAAGAACAAAGTGAGAGGATTCACACTTCCTGATTTCAAAACTTACTACAAAGCTAGAGTAATCGAAACAGTATGGTACAGGCATAAGGCTAGATACCAGTCATTGAACAGAACTGAGAGTCCAGAAATAAACCCACATATCTAAAGCCAACTGATTTTGACAAGGATGCCAAGCCCGTTCAGTGGGGAAAGGACAGTCTTTCCAACAAATGGTACTAGGACAACTGGATATCCAAATGTAAAAGAATGACTCTGAACCCCTACCCCACACCATATACAAAATTTAACTCAAAATGAACCAAAGACTTAAAATGTAGGAGCTAAAATTGTAAAACTCTTTAAAGAAAAAGAGGTGTACATCTTCATGACTTTGAATTTGGCAACACATTCTTAAATATGATGCCTAAAAAACAAGCAACAAAAGAAAAAAATAGATGAATTGGACTTCATCAAAATTAAAAACATTTGTGAGTCAGAGGACACTATCAAGAAAATGAAAAGACAATCCACAGAATGGGAGAAAATATATGTAAACCATCTGTTCAACTAGGGTATCTAGTATGCAGAATATATAAAGCACTCTTACACCTCAACAACAAAATGACAAACAACCCAACTAAAAAATGGGCAATGGACTTGAATAAACATTACTCCAAAGGACATTTCTCCGAAGAACATATACAAATGGCCAATCACTATAGGAAAAGATGCTTAACATCATCAGTCATTAGAAAATGGAACTAAGAACAAGGTCCTACTGTATAACACAAGGAACTATATTCGATATCTTATAATAAACCATAATGGAAAAGAATATGAAAAAGTACATATAACTGAATCAGTCTGCTGTATAGCAGAATACAACATTGTAAATCAACTATACTTCAATAAAATAAATTTTTTTTAAAAAAGAAAATGGAACTAAGACCACATGGAGATTATCTCCTCAAATCCACTAAAATGGCTATTGAAAAAAACAAAAGAAAGAAAACAACAAGTGCTGGTGAGGATTTGAAGAAATTAGAACCCTCATTAACTGCTGCTAGTGGGAATCTAAAATGGTACAGCAGTTTCAGAAGAGATGGGGGGAATGAGGTGTGATTGCTGTAAGGGATACAGGGTCTCTTCTGGGGGGATGAAAATATTCTGAGATAGTAGTGATGGTTGCACAACATTTTGAATATAATGAAAACCACTGCACTGTATACTTTGAAATGGTGAATTTGTTATATCAATTTAATCACTTTTTTTTTTAAAAAAGAAAAGAAAGAAACCTTGTACTCTTCAGAAATAAAGAAACCTTGTACTCTCAGCCCCAGGCAACCACTAATCTATTTTCTGTCTCTATAGACTTCACTATTCTAGACATTTCACATAAATGGAACCATATCATATACAGCCTTTGGTATCTGGCTTCTTTCTCTTAGCATACTATTTTCAAGGTTCATCCAAGTTGTGGTATGTATCAGTACTTCATTCCTTTGTATGGCCAAATAATATTACATTTTATGGCTATAGCACATTTTTGTTCATTCATTAATTGATGGGCACTTGTATTGTTTCTGATTTTGGATTATTATGAATAATGCTGTTGTGAACATTCATGGTACAACTTTTTTTTTTTTTTTGCGGTACGCGGGCCTCTCACTGCTATGGCCTCTCCCATTGCGCAGGCTCCAGACGCGCAGGCTCAGCGGCCATGGCTCATGGGCCTAGCCGCCCCGCGGCATGTGGGATCTTCCCGGACCGGGGCACGAACTCGTGTCCCCTGCATCGGCAGGCGGACGCTCAACTACTGCGCCACCAGGGAAGCCCCCATGGTACAACTTTTTGTGTGGACATATGATTTCACTTCTCTTGGGCATATACCTAGGAGTAGAATAGCAAGGTTAAATGACAGCTCTGTGTTAAGGTTTTTGAGGAACTACCAGACTGGCTTCCAAAATGGCTGCACTATCTGACATTCCCACTGGCAGTGTACACGGGTTCCAATCCCCCAAATGTTTGGCTGCGGCCAAGCAGGATAACCACTAAATGTTGCTTGAAGATAAATTTGGGGGCCCTGAATTGGAAAGGAGAGATAGTAGAAGCAGGGACAGTCTAAATGGAAGGCTACATAAAAAGGTTCATGAAGGTGAGGGAAACAGGGAGAAGTTGGTCACAGGGTACAAACTTTCACTTATGAATAAGTTCTGAGAAGCTAGTGTACACCATGGTGACTACAGTTAATAACAGTGTACTGTATACATGAAATTTGCTAAGACAGTGGGTCTTAAGTATTCTCTCGCCAAAAAAACGTAACTGTGAAGTGATGGATGTGTTACTTTGATTTTAAGAATCATTTCACAATGTATACATACATCAAATCATCATGTTGTACACTTTCAATATATTACAATTTTGTCAATTATACCTCAATAAAGCTAAGAGAAAAACAGACTTGTGTGGAAGCAGCAGTAGCAATAATGAATAAAGGACTGATATTTAAAAAGTTTCAGAGAAAAAAATCCATAGGCATTGATGTCTAAATAGACAGTAGATAAAGAAGAGGCACAACTAAAAAATAATGCCAAGCTTTCCAGCTCAAAAGACTGGAAGTTTCAAGATTTTGGAACTTTTAGGGACACTGAGTTTGAAGTGATGATGTGACATCTAAGTTCCTGGAGAGGATTCCAAAAATCAAAGAAAGAGATGATGATTTGGGAGAGAATAACCCTACTTCTAGCATTTGTTACTATTATTAATCTTTTACCTTAGTTCCAAACAAGTGATTATTCTTGAAAGTTTTGGTAATACAGTAATAGAGAAAAAAGCATCTTAAGAGCTAGGATTTCCTTAAAAAAAAAAAATACTTTTTGACTGGCAGAGCATCCAAAAGGGCTAGAACTAAATAAAAGTCTGCATAACAAGAATGGAGTTCAAGGTACTGTAACAACCAAACATGGTAGATGGAATCTACCTACTCAAGCAGATACAGCGTCACCTCCATGTGTTCTATGAGGAAATATTCAGAAGGAAGTCTCAGTATATTAGGTTAATCTACCTAAGGAACACTGGCTACAAACCAGCTCAACAGGGCAAGATAAGTGCTAAGAAAGAAAAGATAGGAAACCCCGTATCAGATTATTCAGGAATTATTCATTCATTCAGCAAATAATTAAGAGCCCATTGATTGTCAAACAATTGTGAACACAGACGTGATAACTGCCTTTGTGGAGCTTATAACCTGATGAGGGAGAAAGGCAAAGCAAAGTCAACCGGAGAGGGGGGAGGTATATCTAACAGGGAGGAGAGGGCCCAGTGAAAGGAAGAACCATAGAAGGAAAGATACCCAGAGGAAGCTATATCTAAATGAAGACCTGAGAGTAGAATATTGCTGGCAACGTGCACATAAGTCTAGACATGAGAGAAAACCTGACATATGAGCAGGGAAACCCAATTAGTAAGTTAAAATCTAGAACAGCAAGAACCTCGTAAGGTAAAAGCTTTGTCACAAAGTTTGAGCCTCTTCTGAAAAGCAAAGTGGTACCATGAAAGGATTTTAAGCAGAAAACTAAAAGGACTTTAAAACTACTATTCTGACTACAACATGAAGAACAAAAAATTTTTTAAACTAGAGGGGGAAAAAAAACCACGAAGACCAGACAGAACATTACATATTTATCCAGACAAGAAAGGATAGCTGTATTAATGTTTAAAAACTAAAGTATTAACAAATGGGTAGCCACAGTCTCTGCTCCCTCTCCCCCAAAGAGAATTCTGCCATTGTAATTTCAATTCTGAAAGCAACTTGACTGATTTACTGTGGGATGGGCTCAATTACTAGAGAAAAGAACAGATCTATAAAGAACACAGGAGAGACTCAAACTGTAACTGAGAGAGTTGGTGTTTATTGTTTGGGAGGAGACTGGCTGAAGGGAGGGAGTATGAGGGCTGTTTTTAAACTGTGATGAGGAAGAATCAGAAAAATTCATAAAGTGATGAAAAGAATTTTTAAGTTTTGCTGTTATAATGGAACCACCTTTTGGTTTTTCAAGAGACCAGAGTAAAAACGTAAGTGGTTTCTCAATTCTTTGTCAATGTTGAGACCTGTGTTTCTTTGGCTACCAAAGTTAAAACTGGACCATGAGGGCTTCCCTGGTGGCGCAGTGGTTAAGAATCCACCTGCCAATGCAGGGAACACGGGTTCGAGCCCTGGTGCAGGAAGATCTCACGTGCTGCGGAGCAACTAAGCCATGCAAAACAACTACTGAGCCTGCGCTCTAGAGCCTGCAAGCCACAACTACTGAGCCCGTGTGCCACAACTACTGAAGCCCGCGTGCCTAAACCCTATGCTGTGCAACAGGAGAAGCCACCCCAATGAGAAGCCCGTACACTGCAATGAAGAGTAGCCCCCAGGCTTCCCTGGTGGCGCAGTGGTCGAGAGTCCGCCCGCTGATGCAGGGGTCACCGGTTCGTGCCCCAGTCCAGGAAGATCCCACATGCTGCGAAGCGGCTGGGCCCGTGAGCCATGGCCGCTGAGCCTGCACGTCCGGAGCCTGTGCTCTGCAACGGGAGAGGCCACAACAGTGAGAGGCCCGCGTACCACAAAAAAAAAAGAGTAGCCCCCCACTCTCCACAACTAGAGAAAGCCCACGCACAGCAACGAAGACCCAACACAGCCAAAAATAAATAAATAAATCTATAAAGTAAAAAAAAAAAAAAACTGGACCATGAGAGAGCTCAGCTTTGTGTACATTATAGTATCTAAATAGAGAAGGTGTTAGTGGAAGGAATGGATAAATTCAAGAAATATTCAATTGGTAGAATGATAAGAATTTGGCAACACAGGGGAGTCAAGAAAGAGATGAAGAAAGAGCAATTAATTAGGCAGCAATGTCATTCACTGAAATAGTTAACAAAGGAGGAACAGAGGGTTTGGAGACAAATTAATGAGTTAAATTAGTTAACAAACAAAGAGGTATAAAGGAATAAGTCAATAGTGAAGATAAAATGGACTCGAAGAAAAATACTCAATCCAGAGGAAAGCAGGAAGAGAAAAAGAAACAAAGAACAGATGGGACAAACAGAAAACAAAGAGCAACATGGTACTGGACAACACCACCAGCAATTAGATGAAATGTAAATGGCCTAAATGCACCAATTAAAAGACAGACTGTCAGAGTGGGTAAAAGTAAGACCCAATTCTACGCTGTGTACAAATAATCTACTTTAAGTACAAGGACTGGGAACAAGAGAAATGGCATGAAGAACCAAAGTGTGATTTGTACAGAATGAATTGTGACGGCAAATCAAAGAGATGGCCCTAGACAGCAGAAATGAGGTGCTCTGTTTACTATTAAGATTAAGGGGGGAAAAAAGTCTAGAAAAAGAATTCATAACACTATTAATAACTGTGGCCCATATACTATGTTGGGGTATAAGTAAACGTCCTGAAGGTGCTTAAAACCTAATTATACATGTAAATTTTTGTTACTAAACTGGATAATCTTGGCTCAAAGTCCATGACATGGAAACACCAGCAGCTTTGAACCTAAAATATGTCCATTTTAAGGCTGTGGTACTCCTTTCCTACCCTTATTTCCACTTTCCCTTTCTATTAGCTAACCTAGTAGAACGGGCACTTCCATGGCTGTCTTCTTCCACACCTACACAAACCATGCTGGTAGTCATATGGGGGGTAGGAGACAGCAATTTAATCTGTTACACCAAATACGCATTTACAGGGGCTTTACAGTTTACAAAGCCTTCACCTCTTCCCAATTACATTCATATTTAATAAATTTAAGCTAAGAGACTTTTGACGTGTCTTATTTATCTTTTGTATAATAGAAAGCTCTTACTATTGGGTACCCACATTTTATTTTGCTTGTCTTCATAAATCAAATGCTATAGTAATATTTTTGTTCTTTGACTCCCAAAATGCCTATATTCTTTAAAACAGCAATGTCCAATGTTATTTGAACTTCACCACGTATGTACTTCTTTCTACCAAATTTTAAGATTTGAAATTACGGCCAAAAATTATCAATGAACATTTTTGAGGGGTTGTGCTAATTACTAAGGGAGGTGGGAACAATATGAAGACCTAATATGCTTAACTTGTTATCTTTGTTTTACTCCTCTTTAGAAAAGGATATTTAGCATTTGCAAGAGAGAAGCATAAAAAATATTTTTTCAAGCTTTTATTCTAAGACTGTGAAAAGTTCACATCATGGTTATAATTTGTTTCTCTTGGATCTAAACATACACCCACCCATTGGCTTCAGAAAAATGCTTGGAAAGAAACCCTAGGACAGTTATACTTCCTGGAAATTTCAACTGGGGAAAAAAAAAAATAGTATCCCTTCCCTGAAGGGATAGCCAGTAGCAAATGATGCAAATGTTCTTTTGTATTAATACCAATTTGTAAAAACCTATTCTTACACAAGATACATTCATTTGGGCTTCCCTGGTGGCACAGTGGTTGAGAGCCTGCCTGCCGATGCAGGGGACATGGGTTCGTGCCCCGGTCCGGGAAGATCCCACATGCCGCGGAGCGGCTGGGCCCGTGAGCCATGGCCGCTGAGCCTGCGCATCCGGAGCCTGCGCTCCGCAACGGAAGAGGCCACACCGGTGAGAGGCCCGCGTACCGAAAAAAAAAAAAAGATACATTCATTCATTCAACAAATATTTCTTGAACAACTATTAAGAAGGTAATTTACAAATGGATTCTCCCTCTCACATACTTGATACGTGGTATGATTTTATTAATTATTAAGCAAAATGATTACGAAAATTTTATTTATCCAGTTTTGCTGGGCAATTCCCAGTCCCCAGAATGCTTCTCTCTGCTACTGACTGGCTGCCTCTCCATGTGAACAGTCAGATTCCTAGGGGCAAAGACTGCAATCTTACAACCATATCCCTCAGAGCCCAATACAATACTTGGCATACAGTAAGGTAGCCAAAGGAACATTTGATGAATGAATGAATGGATGGATGGATGAATCATATTCATTAAGTACAAACAAAAATCCCAGTAAAAGAAGAAAGTAAACTCAGTACAGGCGTCACTCCTGATCCTTTCCTCTCTCTTCATCCAGGCTCACTTTGTTGTCCTTTTCTCTATAGGTATTTCTACTGCTGAAATGACCATTTTTGAATTCTTGGTATCAGTTTGCCTTACTGTGAACTTATCAACAACGCAGTTTTCTTCCTCATCTTTGAACGCCCAGCCTGGTGCACAGTAAGACTGGGCACAAATTCGCCTCATAATAAAGAGCAACAAATACCAAAGACACCTCCTTAAATCAGTATTGCCAAGCTTCAGATTATTATTGTGTAGTAAAAACAATGTACTGAACTAGTAACAATGAGATTTACTATTAAAATTAAGTTAAATAAATGTTTGATCCTAGTCACTTGTACAATAAATACCACCCAAATCATAGCACCAGATTTTACCGAACAGAAATACACAAGTGCCTACTGGAGTTGGAAGTGTCACCTAGAAGCCATAAATAAAAGAAATATGAAAGGAGGCTTCCTCGGGCAGACACCTTTAACTGAGGGTAAAAATCACCAGCACAAATACCCAGGGAAATCTGGTAATTCTTCAGGAAACCTGGTGTGTAATGTTTCTAAAACACAGATATTTGTAATTATGCCTCTTAGTTCAAAAAAATAATAGCAATGAAAATTTCTGAAAGGCTTCCAGTGGCTCTGCAGGGAGTACGGAGACCAAACTCCTCAGTATAACTTCCTGGGTTCAGCACCGACTGGCTCCAATCCAGATCTGCAGCTCGTCTTCTGCTTCCCATGCCCTCTCACACACACCCTGAACTCCAGCTATACCAGCCTCCTCAACACGAAATGCTTCCGTGTCCTCATTAATGCTGACTCTCCTCTGTCTAGACTGTCCACTTCCCCTGTCTACACTTGAAGAAAAAAAGAAAAAAAAAAAAAATCCAACCCAAGCTTCCAGGTATAAGGTTAAAAACAGGCAGTTTGTGACCAAACCTAACAATAGCTCTGTTGCTGATTTTTAAACCACAGAACACTCAGAATAAAACTTTGGGGGTGTGGATGGGGATCAAGTTATTTGTGAATTTATGGTACACACACTCTCTCACAAATCACAAGGCTCTGAAAGAGAAGTCTGGTACACGGCAAACCAGCCCAGCAGAGAGTGGCTACCTCTCCAGCCATACCCACTGGCAAAGAAAGCAGGATGCCAAGAATGGCCAAGTCAAACTCAAATGGGCTAAGAGTAATGCAGCCCCTCCCCCAAGACGGCCCTGAGGTCTATGTGACTGATGAAGGCACTCCTCCCAGGGGACAGAACAAGGGGCAGTAAGATCTGATCAGGAATCACACTTCAAGGATGAGCTATGCCCAGAGCAATATTTATGGCTATGCAACAGGGCAGGGCAGAGCACTGTCCAGGGGGGAAATCTGAACAATGCAGCTGATCACTGACAAATGACCTGGATGGAAATGAAGCTAGAGGAATAAACATCACCGGTACACCGTGTTCTATGAGACAAGTCACTGCAACTAGATGCAGTAGGTCAACAGGACTTTGTATGGTCTGTGCTTCGGGAGGGAAGGACTGTACCTGCAGCTGACCTATGTAAGGTGATATACACACAAATATACATTATACTTAAATGTATAGAACTGTGTGTGTACATACATATACATTAGTCAAAAAGGGTAAAATGTAGCACTCCTAAATAATCAACTTAGCTTCCATACCTAACTTCCCCCTTTGTCACCATCTCCCTGATCTTTTCCTCCCACCATAGTCAGCCACGCTCTATAAAGAATTTGGCTAGTTCTATTCAAGCCATTTGGGTTCAGCCATAATTCAGGTATCTCATATCCTCCTCCTTAATCCCTTTTTATCTCTTCCCATTATCCCCTGTAATTCCATGTTAACTATATATATCAGAACATCTAATTCAATAAATGTTGAATGAACAAACAAAACGGCACAGTTATAACAAGATAAGGAAATTTGTTTCTGCTCTCTTATCATCTTAATATCAAAAGTAATATTCTTCCCATTGGATCCTAGAGTAATAAGAACCAGGCTTGAGGTTCTTGTCTTCTGGAGAAGGACTGGTCTGAGTATCCACCAATCGCAGGGGGAAGGTTTCCTCCCACCTCAACCTTTAATTATATAGGAATACCCATGTAAAGAAAGTTTATTTCTGCCATGGAGTTTATTGTAACAGGATCTGTCCTGTACCAATTGTATATTTATTTTTAAAAGAAACAGATGGAATGGGATGACACAGGGTTTGGTATCACTGTCTAAAACAAGCCCAGCTGATGGCTAGACATATACACACACTGTAATCCCTGTGTACCTCTGCCCCAGACGACAGGAGTCGGGCCACAGCAGAATCAGCTCTTGTTGGAAATCAGTGAGCCAGCTGTCCAGGACAAGCCAGGGCTTATGTGATCAGATCTTTACTTGTTTCAAAGGCTTCTTAACAGTTCTAATATAGACTTATTATGCTTTTATGATCCTGGAAAACATCCAAAATGATTAGCCTATCCTTTTCTGACTCGTATATCTTTAGGCAATAAATGCACGGACTTTCTACTAACTGAGAACTTTCAAGTGAGTCCATCTAATGCATGAATGCCCTATGGAGTAACATTTCCAAAATTAAGTACTACTATCTTAAGGATTTACAGGACTTCCCTGGTGGTGCAATGGTTAAGAATCCGCCTGCCAACGTAGAGAATGGACTTGAAGACACAGGGAGGAGGAAGGGTAAGCTGGAACGAAGTGAGAGAGTGGCATGGACATATATACACTACCAAACATAAAATAGATAGCTAGTGGGAAGTAGCCGCATAGCATATAGGAAGACCAGCTCGGTGCTTTCTGACCACCTAGAGGGATGGGATAGGGAGGGTGGGAGGGAGATACAAGAGGGAGGAGATATAGGGATATATGTATATGTATGGCTGATTCACTTTGTTATAAAGCAGAAACTAACACACCATTGTAGAGCAATTATACTCCAATAAAGATGTTAAAAAAAAAAAAAAGAATCCACCTGCCAATGCAGGGGACAGGGGTTCAATCCCTGGTCCGGGAAGATTCCACATGCTGCAGAGCAACTAAGCCCCTGCGCCACAACTACTAAGCCTACGCTCTAGAACCGGCGAGGCACAAGTACTGAGTCCGCGCACCTAGAACCTGTGTTCCATGACGAGAAGCCACCGCAATGAGAAGCCTGCGCACCTCAACGAAGAGTAGCCCCTGTTCACCGCAACTACAGAAAGTCCACATGCAACAATGAAGACCCAACGCAGCCATAATAAATAAATTTATATTAAAAAAAAAAGAATTTACAGACACAGAAAACAAACTTACAGTTACCAAAGGGGAAGGGAGGGAGGAATAACTGGGAGTATGGGATTAACAGATGCACACTATCATATATAAAATAGAAAAACAACAAGGATTTACTGTATAGTGCAGAAAACAACATTCTATATCCTGTAATAAACTATAATAGAAAAGAATTTTTAAAAGAATATAGATATATACATATGTATAACCGAATTACTTTGCTGTACACTTGCAGTTAACAATACTGTACGTCAACTATACTTCACAATTTTAAAAAAAGGTTTAGATACATTCACTGTATTTTTGCCAAGGAAAAATAAGCAGGTTTAAAAAGATAATGCTGGGGCTTCCCTGGTGGCGCAATGATTAAAAATCTGCCTGCCAATGCAGGGGACATGGGTTCGAGCCCTGGTCGGGGAAGATCCCACATGCCACAGAGCAACTAAGCCTGTGTGCCACAACTACTGAGCTTGCGCTCTAGAGCCCACAAGCCACAACTACTGAAGCCCATGCGTCTAGAGCCTGTGGTCTGCAACTGTGTTCCACAACAAGAGAAGTCACCCCAATGAGAAGCCTGCGCACTGCAACGAAGAGCAGCCCCGGCTCACCGCAACTAGAGAAAGCCCGCGTGCAGCAACAAAGACCCAACGCAGCCAAAAATAAATAAATAAAATTTAAAACTTTTTAAAGAATCATTTAAAAAAAAAAAGGATAATGCTCTCATTTTAACCCATGTGTTCACAGATAAAACACTGGAGATGCTCAGCCAAAACGGTAACAATGGTTGTTTCTGAATGTGGGCAATGGGAAATTTTGCTTTATTTGTATTTTTCTATATTACCAAGTTTTCTCCACTGAACATATATTATTATAATTAAGAAATATCTTAATAGATTAAGTCCATTAAAATAAAAAATATGAAGCTTTCTCCCTTTATTTCTATTCTCCTGCTTTAGCACTTTTAAAGCAGTGCAAAACAGGATGACTAAGTCCCAGCAAAGTTATAATAAACTGGTCATGTGCCATGTGGTATAGATTTACCTAAAACACAGAGGTACATTCATGCTATTCTTCCTTGAGCTTGGCACTGTCTACAAGAAATTACTCTAAGAAGCACATGCTTTCAGACACTGTTACATCAGAGGCCTTTTTTTAAAGTTAGATTTTAACTGGATTTAAAAGTATGAAAGGAATTTCCTGGATTTTATCAGGGTAATTTCCCAAAAGATTTTTGCCCCAATTCTTACTACAAGGATTAAAGCCACTTAGCAAATTAGACTGTGTACTTGCCACTTAAAATGCTATTCAGAACATATAAATTAAGAGATCTTTAAAAAGCAGTACATGTCAGAAGAAGTTGTTTTAACAGTTTCCTATGAAGTTAGTCAAAAAGCATCAAACATCTGAGTGCAGGAGGGGTCTACTTTCAGACCACACAGCACTATAGACAGGGAACACGTATCTACATTGAATCAGGAAAGAATCTTTCTTTATTTTATCATCATATGACAAGTATCACTGTCAAGTTTTCACTACAACTTCATTAAAATACCAAGCCATACACACACACAATTTAACACAGCAGCAAGGAGGACAGCGACATATTTTTCAGAACTGCAAAATGGCATCTGCAGAATGTCTCAAAGGAATGACAAAGGCACTTCTTTAGCCCAAACAAAGAGAACAATGTTTCCACTAGGACATTACAGGACTATTTTATTTCAGGGGGGGAAGGCAGTAAAAATTAACACAAAACAGAGCTGAACGTGTAGAATGACAGTCTGTGGAGAAGAATTAAAAGAAACTATTGAGAACACAAGTTTCACTCATTATAGTACCGAAAAGTAAAAGAGTGCTTAAAGTTCTAAAAGTTGGGTAATTTCAAACTGTAAATCTGAAAAGAAAAATAACTTTAAAATTAGAAATATAAAATTACATATCAGTTGAATTAACGATGTTAGATTCATAAACACTGTGCATCTATAATTCATTTTGTTTAAAAGATGGCTTATAAATAAGCTATCATTTCACTTAACTTCCCAAAGACATTGTATTAAAAATGTACTGTCAATGCCTCCATTTTACAGATAAGGAAATTGAGACTTGTAGATGTAAAATGACTCAGTATAAAATGATTCAGTAATGGGCAGATGTGAGTTTTGATTCCAACTCTTTCACTTATTAGCTATGAAATTCTGACTTTCTTTCCAACACACCTTACTTTGAATTTCAAGACTAACAACATCAAATAATGTTCACAAGGATTAAAGACAAACTACTGTCAAAAATGGGACAAGAAATGTCCTAAAATAGCATACGGAAATGGAACTAAATGCTTAATAAATTGGAGGTAGAGAGGAAATCGGGATACACCCACTCCATCAAGCAATGTCTTCAAAACACTGTTATGAGAAGGGCTTAAGAAATGCCTTCAGAAAAATAAACCAGCAAGAGAATGCCAAGAGCCAGGATTAATTACAAAATAAGTATCTAAATATATTTGGTGGAGAAGGTTCCTCACATTTATCTAAAGTGTATGTACTTAGTTATCTTCAGTGGCGAATGCCCTAAAAAACCGTTTGATGATTTTTGTACTGTAGGAAAAACACGCAGTTATAATTACAAACAGTAGACTCTGATTAAAGTAAGTAAAACCAATAAATAAACTACCAACAGGTAAATTTTTTCTCATAACTAATAGTTTCTCATAAATTTGTTAGCCCTACTTTGAACAGGGCTACCCACCTCATCTTCCTAAACTCCAGTTCTGATCACGTAATTCACCTGTTTGGAAAACCTCAGTAACTGCAGGAAAAAAAAAAACCAAAGTCTTCCACCTGACATGCAGGCCATGACACTATCCATGATGATTTCTATTGTTGAGGAGGGAAAAGCCAAGAGACTCCAGGCTCACTCCTCCAGACTCTTCTGAGAAGTGAGCAAACTGAGAAGCATGCCCATCACCACCACCATCGGGCAAAATCCAGTTACCAGGCTATGGCCTTGCCAAAGACTTCCCTGCCATCCTTCCCTCCTCCAGATGCCCACAGCACTCCCTTCCCCGCTTCCAGAGCTCAGCACTTTTCTACAGTACTGGCCCTATGCCCACATCTTACCCACCATACTCAACAAGTCTGTCTTACTCATCATCTCTGCATCCCCCAGAGCAAAACACACACCACTTTGTACAAAGTTATGCTTAGTCCATTTGGGTAGAAAAAAATGAGGGTATAAGAAAACACCTTTAAAAACAGAAACTGAGGGCACCTATTTTTCCAAACAATTCCAGGCATCATCATCTTATTTTTCTATTATCCAAGATAATCACCTTAATGATTCAATAAAGTAAGCCTAAACGACACTCTAATGGAATAAACACTATTTTGGCACATTTATAATGAGAAATCTCATGCCATCTTTTAAGATTCATACGAGGAAAATGTGAGGAGTGTAGGACTTACTATCTTCACCTGCATGATTGGTTCTCATGGGTTAAGACTGACCTAAAAGGTTGTTATCTTCAAAAAGGTACTGAATTCTAAGAGAAGCAAGAAGAAAATAGAAATGGCTCTGAAATAAGTCCTATGATAATATATTTTGGGATATGCAGTCCTCCTGAATCATGTAAGTTTAGGTCTGGGAGGTGCCTGAAAAAATAATGTAGCCAATCCTCTGTATAACAAACACCAAAGAATCTAAGAAATTCTAAACTGAGCTAAGTGACTGACGGCTTTTTTTTTTTTTTCTAAAGAATATTGTAAGAAAAGGCAGCAACCTAACCTCCTGGCCAGGTATTTCTCATTTGCATGAACTTATTACATCAACCAGGTGATGAGCTCACATTTCTGAATGAATTTGCCCCTCAGCATTTTCTCAAATGCAGCTCATTTTCCCAAAACATGCTTTCCTCTTGGTTTTTCCTTTCCCAATGCACCTCACACTGTGGAGCTTCCAATTCCCCACAGGCTTAAAAACAGTAAAAAAAAAAAAAAAAATGTAGACTAGTGGCTACCTTTTTTTTTTTTTTAAACTACAAGCATTGTCATAATCTCTCCTTCATGCAAAGCATTTATCAGATGGAAGTATGCAAGATCTTCCTTTCACCGCTCAAGGTGGCACAGGAAATGAGGGCAGAAAGCAGGAACAAGGAACAAGTGAAGAGGTACCCGCGCAAGAAAGCAGCAGCCGTGCCTATCAGACCGAAGCCATAAGACAAGAAACACACTATTTTATTCTTCTGGAACACTTAAATATATTGTGTAACAGTCACAAAGAACTTTTAGGATATACCTATATAAACACAATATAAGTTTATCTTCCAGAAAAGCCAACCAACCCAAATACCAAAATCTGGACCGTATCTCAACCAGCTCTGTGGCTGGTACCTCACTGGTAGTCATTCTTTACCTACCTTTGCTACATAACAGGGCCTTGTGAGATAGAATTCAGGGATATTCATTCCGTCTTAGGAGAATGACACTGTAAATAACTTAAATACCACTGCCTCTCATGTGGTCAAAACAGAGCATCTAAAGAAAAACACCGACTCACATTTACCAGGAATGGATTCACTGGGTAACCACCCGAACTCCTCGGAACTCACACGTGAAGCCCAGCTCTGCGATCACTGCTACCACCTTGCTCCCACCTTGCTCGCTGGCACGATCCAAGGACGCCTGGATTAAGATAAACGCCTTAAGTAGCAGTGCTGACACAATTCAGTTCCTAACGCTTATGTCAGAAGCGACCCAGCCCCAGGTCAGGAAATAATACGACTGATACTAGAACCCACTGGTAAACATAAATATCTTTAGGAGGTAGTGTTCCTTTTCCAATCATAAAATTAATTCCCAAATTATTTTCCTCTTTTCACTGAACCAAACAGAAACAGGTGGAAAATAACTCCAAACAGCTGGAAAGTATGCAGAGCCATTATTACTTAAATATAATGAATTTAAAAAGACTTCGCAAGACAATCAAGATCACACTCTAGCAACACGAGACTTCTTTAAGGGAAAAGAACACACTTGTGTGTGCACACACATCATACAAGTGTACTTGGTCCCTGAGTGATGTGGGTGCTGCCAGCTCCTAGAATTGGTCTCCTTTTGCATCCCATGTTCTATGTCCTAACACTTCTCCACAGTGAGCAAGTTGGGTGATGGGGAGGCCTCCACACCTATTCTAAGGCAAGCAGCATAGAGACAGGAAAAAAAGGAGTTGATCAAAAAGGAGATTCTTCACACTACACTGAACAAACTTTTTGGAATAAATTAAGCACAGCATCATAAGAAACGCAGAGCACTGCCAGAAAAAAAAGAAAGAAACAGAATTTTCTTAATTCTGTTTCTTCCTACTTTAGTCACTCAGACTATTTCCATTATATTCCTCCAACACTTAAGCTGTCATCTCTAGTGGAATTTCCCCACCCACCCCAATCATTTGAAAAACTTCTGGAAAAAAACCAAAAGTATAATCAACTTTGCCAAATGACATTCAGATTTTGTCCCCACCCTAATATTTGGCTATTCATCCTTATTTCTCGATCTCTTTCCATTCTTACTCCCTTTCCTCTTCCCCCAACTACAAATATATCCCAGCAATTATTTCCTTTCTTCCCCACTCCCTACTCCTGAGATTTTCAACACTAAGTTTCTTCATTCCCCTCATCCCACCTTCAATTATTCTCTCAATACAAAAAGTCAAGAAATGTACAAAATCATAAGTCTTCAAGATGCAGAATTTAATATGCTGAAGACTTCTTGTAGAGAAATTTTTCCAAGAAAAACAAAAACAGGATTCTCCATCACCTACTTTTCGGACAGCCCTCCAGGAGCCCTCCCGTCAGCTGTTTTATATGGTTTCTTCTAGATTAACTAAGGTCTAACAGAGGTGACGGTGAGTCTGAGGCTGCGTGTGCCAGTATATTGTCTGAATCCATAACAACTGCCTCAAAAAGGACATCTCAATACCCACTGACCAAAGCAATGTGCAAATCATGCTAGACTTGCTTCTTCTGCAGAGATATTCCTGAAATCCACATTACCAGCAGGACTATCAGCTCACAGAGAGGAGAGAGGAGGCCACGTTCGTTCCCTAATTTGCCTTAACTGCGTTCAGAACTCTTTTACCAAGTTATAGTAATAATAGGGTGAGCCTACAAGGTGCTCTGCTAGTACTACAGAGATGAGACAAAGCAGAGGGGAGAAAGGTAGAAGGAAAGAAGGAAAGTAACAAGACAATCCTTGTCCTTGAGGAGCTGAGAGTCCAGACTGCTCATTCACACAACCCCGTGGAAAGTTAACATTCATAATGTGCCCACATTTGAAGATAACAGTTGAAGAAATGCCGTTAAGACTTGTGTGAGAAATTGCCAAAGAATTATACAGCTAAGAACTACAGGAATCCAGCAAAATAAGGCAAATATAATTCCAGAGTAGAAGAAATCTGGCATAGGAGATGATAACTAACAGTTTGGCAAAACCACTAAAAAGTTTGAAGACATTTATTGTTTTAACATGGCAGAAAAGAAACACTTCAGAGACACTTATGCTTAGTGTAAAACATACATTTTTCAGCTTCACTCCTTTCAGGTTCACATCAAATAATCCTAAAATAGCAGCAATCCAGCCATCTCATAATTGTTTCTAAACTTCTCCAAGTCACTTGGGGCAAATTAATTTAAGTACACAGGTGTGTTTGTGTAGTCTCAATGTTTCACTTTTTTTCAGACTCAGAGTTATATGAGATGGATTAAATAAATTCTCTGGGGCAATGCTTTCTAATTTATCCTAGAGGATAATACTTCACAAATTTTCACCAGTAAAATAGGCAGCAAGGGATAGTTAAAAGTATACTGGGCTAGGTGGAACCAGTTCTAATTCCAGCTCTGAAAGTCATGGGAATTAAGAGCAAGTCATTTAACTTCATTTTACTAAATTTTCTCATCTATAAAATAAAGACAGGGAGGATTCATTACCTCTTAAAGTACCTCATAGTTCTACATTCTAAAAAAACTACTTGGCATGGCAAAACCAAACATATAGTATGAGCCCTACTTTGTGAAATGTATACAAATATGCATTTACTGAAGTATTTAAACCACTGAATGTACGGTTATAAATAATAAAAACAATATAATATTAAGTGATCATGTCTGAAAGTAGGAATGAGGCTGGCTTTTGTTATTTGTTTCTCTGTATTCCAAGTTTTATTCAACAAACACATACATTTATCATGAAAAAGATTCAATCCCTTGAATCCAAGCTTGACATTTGGAATCAGAGCTCTTCAGCCTCTACGAAATACACTGGAAATCAGAGTTCTCTTGGAAACATGACAGGTCCGTCTTGGATTAGGGGGAAAGTAGAGGGGGAAAGCCCCTCAACTTTGTTTTTCCACAACTACTTTTCTCATCTAGTCTGAATCCCCTCCTCTGTCCCCACCCTTCCCCATAAAAATCTCTTGGGAGTGACTGAACGCGAGTAACCTAAAACTGGAATTTCTGGAAGTGCGTGGTTTTCCCAAAGCACTGTATTTTCATCTCCCTACTTCCACACACACACCCAGAACTGGATTTCATACTTATTTTGCAACAAAACCTCACAGCAGTACTTAAACATCCTTTAAAAAAAAAGGCATGGGCAGCCTATATTGGAAAAAAAAAAAAAGAATGATTTGGCACCTGTGGAGGTGATGTCATTACCAGCCATGGCTCTGAACTGTCTCTGGAATGCAGCTTAGGCCACCCAATGCTATTTAACATAAAACACAGTCCTTCCTGGCCCAAGAAACCTCACAGTCACACTTGACTGTACTCTGCTTAGGAATCCAGCATTTACAACTTTTTAGCTTTAAACATTTCGTAGAGCACAGCAGATACAATCAGCACCATCCTTGAAGGTCAAACTTGAGCAGCTCTAAACAGTTATAACATCCAGCAGGCCTGAGAAGGACTGATTCTGCACGCCTGTCTATAGGCAATCCCTGACTCGTGATAGGCCAGATTTCGAGTCATTGCCTTGGGGGAAAAAAAAAAACCATACATGCACACCAACCCAAGATGAAGTGAGGACTTGGTTGGGGACAGAGTGAGCACACTGGGGGAATGAGATGAGGATGACAAAAGTGAAGCTGGAGATGAGAGCCTCAATCCTTATTCTGTAAAATGAAGCTAAGAAAATCTAATTCCTGCCTATCTGTACAGATAAGATAAAATAATATAGAATGACGGTTTCTGACATAAAGTAAACTCTAAGTAAATGTTAGCTATTATTATTTTTCCCCCAGTCATTAAAGGGAATATTAACTCCCCAAGCCTGCTTAAGAAGGTCCAATTAATCTATAACACACCTGAAAGTACTTGAAAACTTAACTGCAAATTTTAACACATCTAAGGAAAACACACATAAGGAGTTTCAACTAAAACACATTTGCTCCCCAGAAGAATGAGTGGGGGATGACCCTTTCTGCCATCCTTCATTCATACTAGACAGCCCGATGAAGAATCCTGATCCCACCACTGCTCCAGCCAGGGGCCCACCCAGAGATCGGGTACCTGACCAGGGGTTGGCATGGCAACTCTTGGAAACTGGGCATAAAGATCCGCGGGAAACTGGGCCTCTGCCCAAACCACCTAACTCCCCACTCCACAGTGCCCTGATCCCTTTTTTAAGAGCCACGGAACTGCGGCCACCTGCTTCCCACTGCCAACGCCTGACCAACATGGTCCAATACGAAGGGAAACGAAACTCTCCACCTCCCGAGTTCAGTCTAGAAAGCCACACAAGGCCTTACAATTTACTGTCAAGATTTTACTACTCACAGCAATGGGAGATGGACCAGGAACATCCAGATGTGTTTGTCTGCTTCACGTTTCTAAAGGCAAAGCCAGGATCACACTGGGATGCTAAGGCTAATCTGTTTTTTAAAAAATCATGACAGCAGAAGGAGAAAGAAGCCAGAACTTATATCTCACAATTCCCACGACTGTCTGCTTGATCTTTTACTGAGTTTTGTCCCCTCACAACCCTCTAAAAATTAATTTTCAATTTTCTACGGCTGATTACGTGTTATGTGGTCACCGTAACTCTAAGTTGCAGAAAGCTCTCTCCCTATGACCCAGAGCACATCAAAAGCCCCCTCTCCTCACCCCGCAGCTTTTACAGAATTACAGGATCTTGGCGATGACCCACACGCCGACATTTTTCCAATCTATTTCCCTCAGTCTGACAGGGAAGCTCCACAGACCCAGTGTTGAGCCAGAAGGTCAACCGATACCTGGGTCATACTTTTCTCTACCACCCGACCACATGTAGTCTCTACTAGTGGAGAGGGGGGCTGAATCCCAAACCTAGAATGCATTCCAAATCGAAATCGTTTTTATTACCCATACTCCTACCTACTCCTTTCTCTAAGGCACAGAGCAGAAGAGCAGAGGGTGTGTGTGTGTGTGTGTGTGTGCATGCGTGTGTGCACATGCATGCACGTTGGTTCCTACTTTAAAAGTGAACCCCATGATCCTGCCCTCCGCACCCTCAGTTACCCATTCCCACGCTTCCCAAACACTAGCTTTCAATTTTTTTGTGACCCAGAGTAAAACATTTACATCCCAACCCAGTTCACAAATACACAGTAAACACACCCAGTTTTAATGGAAACAGTTTTCAAATGGTCGCTCTGATCAGGCCTAAAGCCTAAGCCTAGGCAGTCTGTGCCAAATCCAGCCCCAGCCCCTCTCCGCAGTGAGCCTTCGCCCTGCCAGCGGGCTGCCTCAGCGGAAAAAGGGGCATCTCTTTCCTTCCACTCCCCTTTCTCTTTCTTCTCCCAAGGGGAAGATTCATGCAGTGGCAGAGCTCCACTCCAGCCAGGGGGGGTGGATCCAAGGTACGATAACTGCTGATGGAAAACTTTTCCCAAAGGGGAAGCCTTCTTTTTTCACTTCAGGTAAAATTCTGTGTAGGCTAGATAAGGTCCCAACTCTCATGTTGTTTATTCATTTTCTAAATGCCAGTCATGACCTTCTAAAATGATTTCTTGGAAAATCCTGCCCCAGACCTATATATGATTCTACCATTATCTCATTTTCGTTCGTCCCAACCTCTGATCCCCTTCCGCCCTGCTTCTTGAACCACCACCCCCAACTACTTTGGCCCTGAGCAGCCTGTGCCTCCACCACCTTCCCGCTGCCCTGTCTTCACTACCTTCCTTCCGCAGCTTGGATTCCACGGGCCACCACTAGACCCTCAGCTCCCAGCCCTGCTGTCCTCCAGCACGTCTGTGTGCTCTGTGGCTCCACCTAACTCTGGCCCTACTTCAGCCTTGCACCCGTGCCGCCAAACAAAAAACATGTGATGATGGTAACTTTTCTCCATTCAAATTCATGGCCACGAACTTTAACAGGACTCTTAGAGATCTCCAGATATATCCTACGAGAGTTTCCTAGTCAACCCACACCGCCACTCACCTGGACATAGATTTCACTTACACATAAAGCAAAAAAAATGACAGACAAAAAATATATGACACTGGATATTGGATCTTCCTATGATCTCAGCCACAATCTTACTACAGCTGTCCTCCAATAAGGAAAACCAGAGAGTGTTCAACAAAGTCAATGTTATAAGAAAAAAGTTACTAGCCATTCTTTTTCTTAAAAAATCTGCCCAGTACAAGGCTGACTTCCAATATTAACAAGTTCAAGGGCATTTAACCATTAGAGAAGAAAAGAAAAAGTCTTGGTTTTCTCTTATTTTACAAAAATGTTTGGTAATATTCTCTCCTCAATTCTCTTACCAAAGTAGTCCATGTACAACTCTGCCCTGCCTCTCTAATCACTGTCAGGCATAACAGTTCATTGTCCAAATATAATTTGTTCAGCCATGCAAACACCTGCGCGATCAGGCATGTTCAATTTGCAAGGGACAAGTCCAACGGCGTGGCCACAGTGATAAGCACTGGTGCCTGGCTAGTGGGCCTTTTGCTGAAAGAAACAGCTTTTCCCATAATTATCTCTATTTTGAATCAAAATGTCTAATAAATGTTTTTATGTAATTCAACAGAAAAACAAAACAGGTGCATTACAGAGTTGGCGTTTATTCTAACCCAGGCCACTAACAGTGGCACTCAGGCACATAATAACCCCAAAGTAAAATAAAGCTGTGTCTCTTGAAATTCAAGGACCAGGAGGAGTGAAAGCTAAGGAAGCAAATTTGCCCAAGGAGGCAATAAAAGGTCAAGACCAGATCTCAATGTGCTGTAAGAGAGCTGCCACAGGGAAATCACTGCAGGGTTTCCAGAGTTATTTCTATCACTTTAAAACTCAGTTCTTGCGACTTCCCTGGTGGCACAGTGGTTAAGAATCTGCCTGCCAATGCAGGGGACACAGGTTCAATCCCTGCTCCGGGAAGATCCCATGTGCCGCGGAGCAACTAAGCCCGTGTGCCACAACTACTGAGCCTGCACTCTAGAGCCCACGAGCTACAACTACTGAACCCGTGTGCCATAACTACTGAAACCCACGCACCTAGAGCCCATGATCCACGCCAAGAGAAGCCACTGCAATGAGGAAGCCCGCGCACTGTAACGAAGAGTAGCGCTTGCTCACTGCAACTAGAGAAAGCCCGCACACAGCAATGAAGACCCAACGCAGACCAATATCTATCTATCTACCTACCTACCTACCTACCTACCTATCTCAGTTCTTGCTGGGAGCCATACACGACCTGACTACTCAGTTGCGAAATCTAGACTGAAATCACATATGCCAGAAAATAGGCAGATTTGAGAACATGCAAAGGCTATATGCCCTTCAGAGCAAGAAGGTAATTTAGCTTAGAGCAACCTCAGGTCAAAGACATGAACACACTTAGACCTGCAGATATGGCCGAGGCCACAGGCTAGCCTTCCGGCCTCAGTCACCCAGGCTGCTAACGTTTTAAAAAAAAAAAAAAAAAAGTGCACAGCACAAGCAACACCAATAAGTCGTGTTAACATAACAATTCCCACCCTTCACTTACTTAAGCTCCTCTCGCGGCCTGAGTTTCCAAAGCTCTACCAACTGTCTTCTGTTACTGAGTTTTAAGATTCTTAAGGTGTTTCTTCCTCCTCCCTCCCCCCCTCCTCCATTCATCCACTCCATGTGTAGGGAATGGCCACTATATACCGAGCACTGTGCTGGGACACATAACCTAGTAAGGGCCGCAGGAGAGGAAGCCAATGATTACAATTCACTCTGAGAAATACCTACTTAAAGCAACCTGCAAAAAAGCAGACGAGCAGAGAACGATGGTAAAATCCATCTCTGAAGGATGAAGATGCAAAGAAAGGAGGTACAGCATCCCAAGTACTTGCAAAGACATCAAGATACCGGTACAGGTTGCTCCTTGCAACTTGTTACATTTAATCAAAATCACAAAGGTTAGGCCCAAGAATTCACAAGACAAAATGCAAAAGTCAGTCAATTTCCCTACCAATATGGCAGCTATACGATAGCTACTGGACCTAGAGATTTCTTCTTTTTCAGATTATCTGAAAATTCCATTCATCCATTCGTTTTCAGTTTACAAAAGCTAGTCAACAGTTGGCACTGTAGGTATGTGTGGGCCTATGAAGATCACTCACAACTGTATCCTCTGAACTCAATATAACGGTGACAGGCACACTACGACCTTCATCCCAGTCAAAACTTTGGTGGGTATTCCTTCCATTCTTTTGCTTTTCTCCCACCCCAAGCTAAGGTATTTCATGTACCATTCTTAATAGGTAGTCAACTAATCCTGGCTAAGATAATGGCAGATAATAGTTGAAAGTGTGACCTCGTCTAGGTCAGCATAGAGGATGAAGGTAAGGAGCAGCTAGAAGACAGAATCCAGCACAAGGTCAACTTGTGTCATTTGGCTTAGGGCTAGGTAAGCAGACAGATGGATAGTCTCTTCCACCACCTCTAGAAAAGAGAATAAAAACTTGCCAAATCAAGAGTTGTTTTTTTATTTAAAAATAATCTCACAGGACTTCCCTGGGTGCACAGTGGTTATTTAAGAAGCCACCTGCCAATGCAGGGAATGCGGGTTCGAGCCGTGGTCCGGGAAGATCCCACATGCCGTGGAGCAACTAAGCCCAGGCGCCACAGCTACTGAGCCTGCATTCTAGACCCCGTGAGCCACAACTACTGAAACTCGTGCTCTGCAACAAGAGAAGCTACCGCAATGAGAAGCCCGTGCACAGCAAAGAAGACCCAACACCGCCAAAAATAAATTAATTAAATAAATTTAAAAAAATAAATCTCACAGAAACAGTTTCTAATAAGATTTGGCCTGTGCCCTTATGTTAGCTAGATCAGGGTATTTCAATCTCTGCACTCTTGACATTGTGGCCAGATAATCTTTGTTGTCTGGAGAGCTGTCCTGTGCATTGTAGGATGTTTAGCAGCATTCCTGGCCTCTACAGAGATGCTAGTAGTGCATCCTCAAGTCATGGCAATCAAAAATGTCTCCAGGGCTTCCCTGGTAGCACAGCGGTTGGGAGTCCGCCTGCCAATGCAGGGGGACATGGGTTCAGGCTGGGTCCGGGAGGATCCCACATGCCGCAGAGCGGGTGGGCCCGTGAGCCATGGCCGCTGGGCCTGCGCGTCCGGAGCCTGTGCTCCGCAATGGGAGAGGCCACAACAGTGAGAGGCCAGCGTACCACACAAAAAAAAATATGTCTCCAGACATTGCCAAATGTTCCCTGCAGGACAAAAATCACCTACCCATCCCCATCCCGGTTGAGAACCACCGTGCTAGATTATGAGCACCAGCCTATTTACTAAATAAAGAACACACTGATGTTGATGAACAGGGCAAAATATTAAAAAAAAAAAAAGGGTGATGCCTTAATCAGCTATTGTCTGCAGTTTAACGAAGAGCCAATAGGTATCCCCAACAGAAGAGGGAGGTCAAAATTAAGGCTAAAAAAGTAAAGTCTGGAGCATTTAGGCAACAATAAGTATACAGATGCTCAAGTCTGGTGAAAGCTGCAACTGAAAAAGAGCTTAGTGAAAACATTAAAACTAAATCAAACCAAGTCTATCTTTATTCCACATATCCAAGCCCATTCTACCAAAAAAAAATCTTTAACAGATTTTAATTCTCCAAAATGAGTATCTGAAATAGTAACTATTCTGATACAATTAGTAACACACAGACCAGACTCCAAATCCTGGCCCCTTTCAACCATTTTCTAGTTACCTGACACTTACCCTAAGCTTTTTCCCTCTCCAGAGAAGTAAACGACATGGCCAATATAAGGACATGAGCACGGTGCCCGGCACACTGTCAGTACCGTTAAGTGGTAATTGCCAGTAGTTTCACATGTTTCATAAACATACTTCTAATACAAAATGGAACACGCCGCCCAAGTGAACTAAGAAAACACACGCCTAATAAGTTAACTTTAAAAATCCATTCCTGTAAAAAAATCCATTCCTGTAAAAACAACACACGCCTTAGATGCCAAGATTTACCTGCTTTTTTTTTTTTGCGGTACGTGGGCCTCTCACTGCCGCGGCCTCTCCCGTCACGGAGCACAGGCTCCGGACGCGCAGGCCCAGCGGCCATGGCCCCACGGGCCCAGCCGCTCCGCGGCACGTGGGATATTCCCGGACCGTGGCACGAACCCGCGCCCCCTGCATCGGCAGGCGGACTCCCAACCACTGCGCCACCAGGGAAGCCCTACCTGCACTTTTTAAGGCAGGAGAAAAACAGATTACCATCCAAGCCCATGGTTACAGTAAAAGCAGAGTATAAATGCTGCCCTTTTTTAAGTACTACGCTATGCACCACTCCAAATATACTTCCCCAGGTTTTTATCCAAGTCAACCAAAACACCACTTTAAGCAGTTGAGTTTTAAAATTCACTATATAAAATTTCTATAAAGCCCAACAATCAAGTAGGAAAGAAGAGCATTTTCTCACACATACCCAGAACCAGTTTGCAGTTGCTGTTTTCGCCTCACAGAAGTTGTTTTCCAGCCACAAGCTACTACAAATTGTTCAGACCTTTTGGCAGCAACACAGGAAACTGCCCTTTTCACCCGTTCTCCCACAAAAATGTAGTCAATTTCTAGGCAGGCCCATCTCTCAAGGCTACTTGCTTTAACGGAGCCAAATACACACCGTTTTCCATTTAGCAATATGAAATGGCCCCAAATATCTTGCATTTTTGTGAAGAAAGCTGAGAGTCACCAGAAGACCTGTGGGCAAAGCTCTGTATTAAGTCAGCTCATGAACTGCTAACCCCACACTTTACGCCGCATTTGAAATTTACAGGGCATTGGGCATCACAGCTGTTTCTGTTTTATCCAAATCGTCCGGGATGCAATCGGCAACATGTGAAGCCATTTCCTGAGCTTAATTGGCCTTGGCTTCTCACTATTCTCAACTTGTCATGTTTAAAATAAGTAGTCAAAGTAGGTACGTCTGCCTTTTCATTAAAAAAAAAAAAAAACCTCATATCTTCTCTTTGAATCTAGGATTTTTCTACAGTCTTAAGGATCACATAAAGCCACAAAGATGAAGTTTGTCTCAGCTTAATATTCAGGCATACAAAATCAATCTATATTTTTCTCCTTCAATTATTTCAGCGGAGGTGAGGGCAGGAGGTGGTAAATTACTCAACAGCTGTAACATATTTAACTTCTAAAAATAAAGGCAAAATTGCCTTTTGAATGCAAAATAAAAGAAGCTTTGAAAACCAGGAATTCTTTTGTATCCGGTTTGGCTTAAAATTTCACAGATCATTTATAAATAAACAAATCCAAAATAAACAAACAAACAAACTGACCCAAATGGCAAAAAGGCATCTGCAGTTACTCACAAAATAAAGCTGGACACTACTCTGCTCTGGGAGAGTCAAAGGCCAAAATGCAGTCTGGTGAACCGAGCTCATAATTCACAAACTGAAAAAGAAAATCAGCCCAGTATTTTCCAGGGAACATTTCCTGTCTCCCCAGAATGACTTAAAACCTCAAACAAGTTCCAATCATGACACAAAGGTAACTTCTCCAAAAGGGTACAATGTCAGAAACTGTCCAGAAACCACACAGACAAAAATGATAAGCAAAGGAAACTCAATTCAATTACACACACCCATTGCTTTGATTTAATAAAAGACAACCATATTTTTCAGAGTCCAATATTAACAGTAATTTAAAATATGTTCAAGTTCAGAACTCCTTTTCAAAGGTACACTAAATTTTTCCAGCAAAAAAACCCTACAGACTATACTGGGAAGAAAACTAGAAGGCAAACCAAGGAATCCAAACTGAAAATTCAAAGGCAAAATCTTACATGTCTAGTAGGTAAAGAGACCTGGCTTGCCTGAAGCTAATAAGTACAGGAGGCACACCCTGTAGGTTATCTTTCCAATTTAAATAGATAAATTGCAGGTATAAAACAAGCACTAATTGAGAACATGCTTTCATTCACTGCTTGCCTTAACCAGTAATAAACGAGACCATCTTTCATCTCCTTGCACAAAACAATATCAAAGAGATTTTTGCACTACTGTTTATCAGCTGAACAGCATCTTCAAAGTACATCTAATTGTTAATGTTTCTGAGGAAGTGTCTATTGAAGGAGTAGGAAGAAATGGCCTCCTTCTTAGAGATTTCTTTACCCTAGAGGGTCTGAGGTAATCAACACCAGCATGAAACAGGCTGTAAGACAATCACCAAAGAAAGAAAAAAGAATCATTCCTTGAGTTAACTGCCTACATCTTCACAAGACTTACTTTCGAATAAGTAAACAACAACAGAAGAACAGCTGCTCCAGGGTTATCCAGAGGCCTGGCATAAGAAGTCAAAGCACTCAAGTTCACTGTTCAAACACATGGGTTTTCTGGCCCATGTCAGAAAAGTTCAGCCTGCGAACCGTTTAATTCAGATTTGAGCTAAACGGGCAATTAAAGAATCTCTTTACTACTGTTACATTTTTAAATTTCTCCCACCACTAGAAAACTCATCCTAAAATATAATTGGACTCTTTTAAACAGCAAAAGAGATGAAAAATGTAGAATCAGTCACTAATTTCTGTCAGTTCTCATCCTGCTTTCACCTATATTCAATTAGTATTTATTGTGCAGTTACTACATTAAAAGGCACAGCTAACACTGAGAGGGGTAAAGACTGCATAAGACAGAGGTGTATTTACTACCAAATAGGTGATGTCTGCTTTTTTTTTGCAGTATGCGGGCCTCTCACTGTTATGGCCTCTCCCGTTGCTGAGCACAGGCTCTGGACGCGCAGGCTCAGTGGTCATGGCTCACGGGCCCAGCCGCATGTGGGATCTTCCCGGACCAGGGCACGAAACCGTGTCGCCTGCATTAGCAGGCGGACTCTCAACCACTGCGCCACCAGGGAAGCCCTGCATCTGTATTTACACATAGTAAGTTGAGGGTGTTTTGCTTGTTTTTGTTTTCTTAAGTATCTCTGTGTGGTTTACTTTCTATATGGCAAGAGCACTGAAGACCCTTCATGCGTCTAAATAAAAAACTCTATACACATTTGGTTTCAATAAAGCCAGCAGTCTCTTGAAGATAGGTTCCAGCCATGAATTGTCCACATTTGTGTGCTGGAAAGGGTGAAAAGGGCAGTTTTCTGTGTTGCTGCCAATGGGCTGAACAATTGGCAGTAGCTTGTGTTACAGAAGAAGACCTTCAAGCTGGCTTGCTATACTTGTGCAAAATAACATGCTTTTTCTCCATTTACTCTTATTTTGTTACACCTTTTCCAGTAAAACCCTTCCCTGGCATTTTATACTCATGGTTTTAAATGATCTTGCCTAGGAAAAGAGTGTTTGAAAATAACGCTTAACAGGTTAACTGAAAACCAATTTCAGCACACACCTAACATTTGAGCATTAAAAGTCTTTCTAGTCTTCTCCATCCATAATATTAATACAGTACTAACTTTGTCCAGGTATTCACTTCTGGGAAGTTCTTCCTGAATGCATCCGGCAAACATTTGGTAAGCACTCAATAAGGAAACACACACGTACACCACCAGGCTGTTTACGCACTGTGGAGAATACCAAAATGAATGAGAAAAGCTCACAGCCCTTAAGAAACTAATCTAGTAATGCAGAGAAAGAGAAAGGGCAGAACTCTGAGGCTGGAGGCGGGGCAGGTGTCAGAGAATCTGTTTTCTGTAAATTTACTGGATGGTTCTTGTGCATACTAAGGTTTAAGAACTAAGGTTTAATGTTTAAGAACTAAGATTTAAGGTTTGAGAACTGTATTCACCGCTGCCCCCAAAAGGCAATAAATTAGTAAGTCATTATTCACTTAAAAAAGGAAAAGAAAAAGACTCAACACTAGATCACTCCAATTAGACAGTCACTATAGCTGTATTTAAAATATCACTTCTTATGCTGCATAAATTAAGTACACCTAGACATTAAATTGTGTATTGGAAAAATATAAAACTATGATAAAAAGAACTAAACTAAAACTCAGGTTAAGTCCAACTAATGCCACTTAATTTGAATAAGAATTAAAATCCTGCCTATTATCTCAGAAAGCAATTAGAATAATTAAGTGAAAATATACATGAAAATGTTTTGCAAAGTACTTTAAAAGCTTAGCTTATTATTGGTCAAGGAGCAGCTCTGTTTATAATATCCACAGTAAAGAAGACCCTGTCAGGAATAAAAGAGGCAATGAACTAACACTGGTTGGATTTTAAAAATCTATTTTTGGCTTCCAGAACCTTTACTGATGAGTAAAAAAAATCTGCCCAGGTTTGCATCTCTCAGTAGCCAGGTGGTGACATTATCTGACATAGCTTCAATACTGCTTTCATACTTAACATAAATATTATCACATTCATAGCCTGCATTTTTAGTTCAAGACTGTTTTTCAGATTTATCTGTGCTCATCTATGTAACTTCATGTAGTTCATATATTTAAGTCACAACATGTCAATGACCACTTCTTCCATGTCTCCGTGCAAAGGTACAGGAATCTCTAGGGTTCCTACCTAGTGGAATGCGGGCTACTGTGATATGGTCAATTTTACTCGATATTGCCAAAATGTTCTCCCAGGATGGTTGTCCCAATTTATATTCTCACCAACAGTGAATGATAATAACAATTTCTCTACATGTTCCCCACCACTTGATATTTTTAGACTTATGGTTATGGTTAAGTCTCCGTTTTAACTTGGATTTCCTAGCTATTAGTGCTTACTGGCCATTTGGTTTCCAGTTCTGTGAATTACCTCCAGTCATCCTCAATTTTTCGATTAGGTTGTCTTTCTTATTAATTTATGGGAATTGTTCACATAAGCTAGCTTTTAATCCTTATAGGATACAGGCTAGAACAGACCATTTTTCTCATATTACTACAAGTATGGGAGTAAGTGATTCATGGCTGACATGCCTAGCCAAGAACGTCACCAAGGAACTGGCCTTTTTTTTTTTTTTTTTTTTGGTACGCGGGCCTCTCACTGCTGCGGCCTCTCCCGTTGCGGAGCCCAGGCTCCGGACACGCAGGCTCAGCGGCCATGGCTCACGGGCCCAGCTGCTCTGCGTCACGCGGGACCCTCCCGGACCGGGGCACAAACCCATGTCTCCTGCAACAGCAGGCGGACTCTCAACCACTGCGCCACCAGGGAAGCCCGGAACTGGCCTTTTATCCTCCTGCTCTGCCAATCTTTAACCAGTAACTTCAGCTTCTTCATTGTAAGACAGCTGCTGCAGCTCTAGACATTATATCCATATTCCAGGCAGAAGGAGGGGAAAAAAGGAAAGAGAAAAACCAGACCCCATATTCAGGAAGCAAAGCTTTCTCAGAAATTCTTAGCTTACATCTCATTGCTCACAGCTGATGACTTTTGAAGGACCTCAAAGAAGACAGCCATTTTTATTTTATTTTTTATTTATTTATTTATTTTGCGGTACGCGGGCCTCCCACTGCCGCGGCCCCTCCCGTTACGGAGCACAGGCTCCGGACCCGCAGGCTCAGCGGCCATGGCTCACGGGCCCAGCCGCTCCGGGGCATGAACCCGCGTCCCCTGGATTGGCAGGCAGACTCTCAACCACTGCGCCACCAGGGAAGCCCAAGACAGCCATTTTTAAATGGGCATAAAATTAGTATAGTAAAGAAAGACGAAAAAGCAAGGTAGGCTACTAGTAATGTCTTTCAAACATGCTTTACAAACATATTCGTAGCCCTGTCGTTCCACTGCAGTACATTTTCATGTATGGAAGTTTATTTTAATAGAGTAAAATTCCTCAATCTTTTCCTTTATCATTTGGGCTTTCTGCTTCCTACTCCCAAACAATGCTTACATTTTCTTCTAAGAATTTTAAAGATTGGCCTTCCGCCTTTAAGCCTATCTATAATGAATTTGGGGATATGAAGTAAGGAATTAAATTTCATCTTTTTCTTGTATAAACAAATAAGTGGACATACCAGCCCTGTTGCTTTCACCTTTCCATACTGATTTAGACCACCTCTATAATATAACAAATTTCCTTATATTAGTTTATATGAAGTTTCTAGCTTATAGCAGGTTCACTGGTCTAATTATCCTTGCCCAACAGTTTTTTGGTTTGTTTTGTTTTTTTATAAATTTATTTATTTATTTTTGGCTGTGTTGGGTCTTGGTTGCTGCGCATTGGCTTTTTCCAGTTGCAGCAAGCAGGGGCCACTCTTCGTTTTGGTGTGCAGGCCTCTCATTGCAGTGGCCTCAATCATTGTGGAGCACAGGCTCTAGGCGTGCGGGCCCCAGCAGCTGTGGCACGCGGGCTCAGTAGTTGTGGCTTGCGGGCTCTAGAGTGCAGGCTCAGTAGCTGTGGCGCACGGGCCAGCTGCTCCGCGGCATGTGGGATCCTCTCGGACCAGGGCTGGAACCCGTGTCCCCTGCACTAGCAGGCAGATTCTCAACCACTGCGCCACCAGGGAAGTCCCACCCCAACAGTTTTAATAGCTTTGATATGTGTGGTAGGGCAAGTCTTCCCAACTTGTTCTTCAAAATTACTTTGACCATTCTTGAACACTTGCTCATTTCCACATGACTTTTTTTGGGGTTTTTTTTTTTGTTTTTGTTTTTGTTTTTGCGGTACGCGGGCCTCTCACTGTTGTGGCCTCTCCCGTTGCGGAGCACAGGCTCCGGACGCACAGGCTCAGCGGCCATGGCTCACGGGCCCAGCCTCTCCGCGGCATGTGGGATCTTCCCGGACCGGGGCACAAACCCTTGTCCCCTGCATTGGCAGGTGGACTCTCAACCACTGCGCCACCAGGGAAGCCCCACATGAATTTTAAGATCAACTGTTCCATAAAAACCCTGCGTGGATTTTGAGTGGACTTTCACTGAAATTATTGATGTATTCAGGGAAAACTGGTATGCGTATAATAACAAGCATTCCCATCTATGGACAATGAACAGCTCTCCATTTACTCAGCAGCCATTGTTTTACATCCTTCAATGTTCCATAATTTATCCATAAAGGTTTTACACATCTTGTTAGATTTGTTCATAGATACTCTGCATTATTAGAACTAGAAATAAGATCTTTACATAGCATTTTTAAGTTTGGCAATCCATGATTCAACTGAGTTTTGCACACAAATATTATATAAACCATGAGAAATAATGATTCTTCCTTTCCAATACTTATGCTCATTTCTTTCTTATATTGTATTGACAAGTTTCAAGAACATAAATAAAAGTAATTTTTTACTTTCAACTTAAGAATATTATTATATTGTTAAGTATAAACTTAAATATTATTTTGAAAAATATTATTTAGCATATTAGAAAATTATACTGCATTCCAAATTTAGTTAGTATTTTCAAGAATGTTGGCATTTCATAAAATGCCTTATCTAGCAAAACAATTATGTTTCCCTTTCAGTTAGCAATATGATAAAATCTATTAAAGGAATATGAAATGGCATATTATTCTTACATTTTTGAATTCTAATTGGTTGTAACAGACTTTCTTCCTTTTTTTTTACTGGGTCCTTACATATATTTATGAGTGACATTAGCCTATAGTTTTCTTTCTTTTTTTTTTCCCCATTATTCTGGTCAGTATTTGTTATCAGAGTTATGTTGGTCTTAATATTTTAAGAACAATGCTTTGATATAGTTCTAGAACAGGGAGTTTTCTGTTCCATGGTAATATGAAAACACTTCCCTATAGTTAGGCCCAGCAATTCATATTTTTCAATCTTTTCTATGATTATTATTTTCAAAATTTTCTATATCTTCTGGAGGAAAAATTTATATTTTTCTAGGATTATTTCTATTTTGTTGGTTATTTTTAAAATTATTACCAGAAGTATATCTTCAAAATATCTTCTATTAGGTCTAAGGATGTAAAATTTTTTTCTCATTTTTTTTCCAGCTATGATAGCTAAATGTTTATCCTTTATTGGGCAACTTCCCATCTCTCCCCCACTCACAGAATTAGCTCTTAGGTACCAACTTCATTTTTTTTCCTCTTCTGACTTTTGTTCTTGTCATTAATTCCCTCTTCCTTATTTATCAGGACTTATTCTTGGTTCTCTTTCTATTGTCTTAAATGTAATGCTTAGTTCATTTCAGTTTGTTTTTTTTTTTCATTTAATATGACAGTAATTTAAAGCCATGAAAGTCTGGTTTCAGCTTTTGTGGCCTAGGTTTTGCTATGTAGTGTTTTCCTTGTTACTATGTTCTAAGTAATTTATAATTCTAGTTTTTATATTCTTCTTGACCCAAAGTGGTTTCCTCTTCCTCTATTGCTTACACGTATTCCAAGATGTTACAAACACTGGATTTATCCACAGTTGAATGAAATGACAACAAAAAGACCAGCGAATTGATTTTCCATGCATCTCTCTCCATATTTGGTGAGAGATGACAATCAACAATTTAGGCTCACTCTCTATATGGCGTCAACTAGCCCATCGCTGATGATTATAATCAAAAGTTGTTCAGTTTACTGATAGGATTTCCCATGAGCCCCTCGCCCTTCCGCTCTCACTGTGCTGCTCACACTCTTGAAACAATTCTTGAGCTCACCTTGACCCCACCCTCTCTCACCCACTTAATGTGGTTTAGTGAAGTTCACCCAGAAGAATACCATGTCATTAGTGAAGCTCACCTGGAGGAATAACATTTCAGCAAGCACCATCTCAAGACTGGAGGATTCCTATGTTATATGCTGGTGGTTCAAACTATCTGTTAGAAGCTATAGCAAGCAAGAGTAAATGAAAAACACTAAAAATCCTACATAGGCTCAAAGAACTGCATTCCAATACGCTCCTGAGCAAAACCCTGGTGAAAATCACCAAACTAATACAAAACAAAACAAACAAGCAAACAAATCAGGAAATATGGAAGGTATACACCCAAATACATAGCAACTTTTTTTTCTAAAAAAATAACAAACCAACCAACCAACCAACCCTAAGGAAAGAGGGAATCCCCTTTAAAAATGGTAATAATAAGAGCATCAGCTAATACTTCCCTAACACTTCCCATGTACCAGGCATTCTGCTGAGAGATTTTGCATATGTTAACTGATCTAACCCTTACTAAGACCCTATGAAGTCAGTTCCATTCTTGTTCCCCTTTCATAGATGATGAAACTAAAGCACACAGCTGGCTAAGTGACAAACCCAGGCATTCTGTTTCCAGTAGTGATCCTAACTACTACACTATACACCACATGCTCAATACCAGCGCCCATGGATAACTCTATCAGCTCTATAGTCAAACCTTCATGAAGTCTCTCATCCAAGGGAACAATCCCTTAATTGCTTTATTTTAAATAACAAATTACTAACATGCTTGAGTTCAAAACCTGGCTCAACCAATCAGCTGCTATACAAATGATTTACTCTCCTCAGTTTCCTCATCCGCAAAATGAATTTTTTTAACTTTTTTTTAAATAAATTTATTTATTTTATTTATTTATTTTTGGCTGTGTTGGGTCTTCGTTGCTGTGTGCGGGCTTTCTCTAATTGCAGCGAGCGGGGGCTATTCTTTGTTGCGGTGCACGGGCTTCTCATTGCGGTGGCTTCTCTCGTTGTGGAGCGTGGGGTCTAGGCGCGCAGGCTTCAGTAGTTGCGGCACGTGGGCTCAGTAGTTGTGGCTCACGGGCTTTAGAGCACAGGCTCAGTAATTGTGGCGCAAGGGCTTAGCTGCTCCGCGGCATGTGGGATCTTCCCGGACCAGGGATCGAACCCGTGTCCCCTGCATTGGCAGGAGGATTCTCAACCACTGTGCCACAGGGAAGCCCTGCAAAGTGAATATTGATAGCACCTATCTCATAAATTGAGTGTGGGCTTTAAATGACTTAAAACATTCTATTTATATTACAGAACCTGGTACACGGCAAGCAATCTGTGTCAGAACCATTATAAGAATAGTGTAATCACCATTAATCCATTGTTTCTAGGGGTATTTCCTTCCAATTATAAAAAGTCATCATATATAAGCCTTTTAAAAATCTTTTAAAAATCAAATTCTATAAGACACTGTGGATATTACATATATTAAGTAATCAAATATGTCCCTGGATAAAATTCTTGTGTTATCATCGTACCAGATTCAACTCTAGAGCATGATGTCCATGAAAACAGGAATTTGTGTCTGTTTTGTAAATCATTCTATTTCCATCACTTACAACACTGCTTGGCACCAATATGTGTTTGTAGAATAAATGAGTAAAAAAGTGCTTAATCTCAAGCAATTTAGAAGGAAATGAAGATGTCATGTCCTGGAAAACTATGTTAGATAAAAACTTTTCCACAAAAAGTTTCATGAAATGAAAGAATGGCAAAAGCAATCTTTCCATATTGATGAATGATATACTGCTATTTTAATATACATGTAATTACTAAGTAGTAAATCAAACGCTTAAAAGATTTTATTATTTCATCTATCCTAAAAGTTAATACACCCACGATAACCTAAAAATCATCTGAAGGATGTAAACAGCTTTCCTATGTATTTCTTTTCCTGTTGTCCTTCATCTTCCCTCCAAAATTCCACCTAATCCTCAGGGAGCCAAAGATTTCAGTGGATACAAATGCAAACTTCCCTTTCTTGAAAAGAACTCTATGTCCACAGGATTATTTAACTTTCTTTTCATATCAAATAAATCTTTTTAAAAACAAAATATTAGAGAAATCTTCCAGCTTATAAGTGGCAGGCGGCCATTATTATTTCACTCATTCAGGATCTATTTATTGAACACTCCCTGTGACTCAGGCACTGGGCTAAACTCTAAGAAAGGTAGAAGGTACGACACAACCCATGTTCTCCAAGCACTCCCCGTCACTGATGGAGACAGACATAAAGGCATAATTATAAAGCAATAGGAAAGGTATACAACGGGCAGGATCACAGAGGAAGGAGAAGCCATCTGATGCGGGGGCGAGGGCAGTGCAAGAAAACTTCACTAGGATGAACACCCTTTTAACTGAACTTTGAAGGTCAGGAGAAGTTTAACAGGTGATGACAAGGGAACACAGGCAGAGGGAGTAACAGATACAAAAGCCCAAGTCATGGAACAACACGGCATGTCCATGAGGAGAATGAGTAATTTGTATTTTGGTATCACTATAACATAGGGCTTACGGTTGAGATTTTTGGGAAATGAGGGAGCAGAGCTGCCGGGAAGAAGGGGTGCTCACCAAAAAGGGTCTTATATCCAGGCCGAGGAAGAGGCTAAGGCACTATTAAGTCTCCCCTGCTCAAGAGGTTCCCATTTCTGTCCTAGAATCACATGTGACACATGGCGAATAAGCAGGACCACTAGCCAAAGCATTCATGTCAACTACGAGCACATGACAACTTATTTATGCTCTAACAATCAAGTTCCCAGACTAGACTGAGAGGTCTCTGACGTCTTATTACAGTTTATACCGCAAACATCTACTGCCGCAATTCCTTTACTTAACAGATGTCAAGAGCCTGCAATCACTAGAAATTATAATTAGCACTGGACACTCATGGATCTTATACTATCTCATCCCAGCTAATCACAGGAGCTCTCTGAGGAAGTGATATTTCAGGCGATACCAGAGAATGAGAAAAGGTCAGCCTACAGGATTTTCAATTCCTATCCTCTACTTACATCCTCAGGTAACGTTTAACAACAAATAACCTCCTCCTTAATACACTTCTACTTGTACTGAAAGTCATCCTTCTCTGAATTCTCCGGTTTCTTGGTCCACTTCCTCTATATTCCTCATTCTCTGAGCATCATTCCAAAACTCAGTACAGCTCATTTCCTTCTCCACTGGAGGCCTCATTCTACTCTGCTTATTTCAAGTTTGTTTTGTTTTGTTTTTAAGGCCATTTGCTTTTTTGATTGCTTTCATATACATTACCTAATTGAGAGGTAATACAATGTAGTGGTTAAGAGTGTAAGTTCAGTATCAAACACGCCTACAAGTCCCAGATCTACCCTTGGTAAAAATGTGATCGTGGTTGCCTCTCTATGCCTGTTTCCCCTCCCCTATAAGAGGGATAAGTATATCCAATTCCTACTTGTTTTGAAGATTAAATAAGACACTGCACATAGTAATCAGCATTACACCACAGTTAGCTATTTTATTATTAATCATTCAAGCCAACATCCTAAGGAACTTAAGGAGCTTTGAAACAGATGTGTCCAAGATCAGACAGCCATTATTTCTAATGGAGACAGCCCAAATGTACATTTCTGGCCTTAATCACCAAAGTCACAGTATCAAACTACTGGCCCATATTCATCTCCACTTGGATGATCTATGGTGGCTTTGTCAAAAATCAATCATCAGGCTTCCCTGGTGGTGCAGTGGTTAAGAATCCACCTGCCAATACAGGGGACAAGAGTTCGAGCCCTGGTCCCAGAAGATCCCACATGCCGTGGAACAACTAAGCCCGTGCGCCACAACTACTAAGTCTGCGCTCTAGAGCCCATGAGCCACAGCTACTGAGCCCACATGCCACAACTACTGAAGCCCATGTGCCTAGAGCCCATGCTCCACAAGAGAAGCCACTGCACGCCACTACTAAAGAAAGCCCGCGCACAGCAACGAAGACCCAACACGGCCAAAAATAAACAAGTAAATAAATAAATTTTTTTAGAAATCAATCATTTTCCCACAAAGTCAACTTCCTCTTAGGCTTTCACTTCCGAGTTGCTTCTAACTCCATCTTCTCCTTCACTCAAGTTTGTCATCACTAGCACCTGTCACCTGTTGTTTGCAAAGGTTGGTAGACTCATCCCTTTGTCTTCATTCCCACAGCAAACCCCCTCTCCTCCAAGCCCCCTAAAGTATGGAAATACTGTACAAGCAGAAAGGCAGCTCAGAGCCAGAATATCATGTGGGTAGAAGCTGACCCCGAGCTGACTTCCTGGTTGACTTCCCTGCCAGCAGCCCTGTCCTGTTTCATACTGTATGCAGTTCATGGGGGCCAAAGGAAACCTAAATATAAGATTATCCCGGGCTTCCCTGGTGGCCCTTGGGCTTCCCTGGTGGCGCAGTGGTTGAGAGTCCGCCTGCCGATTCAGGGGACACGGGTTCGTGCCCCAGTCCGGGAGGATCCCACATGCCGTGGAGCAGCTGGGCCCGTGAGCCATGGCCGCTGAGCCTGTGCGTCCGGAGCCTGTGCTCCGCAACGGGAGAGGCCACAGCAGTGAGAGGCCCGCGTACCGCAAAAAAAAAAAAAAAAAGATTATCCCTTAATAGCACAGAAAAATCAGAAAATGAATCAAAGCAAAAGCTGTGCAAAATCACCTAAAAGATACCAAACAACCCCCAGGTCACTAAGATTTACAGCACTATGACTGAAGGTATTTAAATGACTTAAGAAAAGTTTGTCAACCTTAAGAGTGGCCAGCAATGAGAAGACAGAGAAAAGAAATTCAAAGAGAGTATGTGGTCAGACAGACCCACATACTTAGTCCCTTCTAGCAAGAACAGCTTTATTGTGAGGATGGATGAGGGCAGGGACTGGATCCATTTTGTTGATGGTGTATGAACAAGACACAGCACCTAGCCCTGGAACAGGCATGTAACAGATACAGAAAATATTAATGAATTACTCATAAGCCCTCTCTTATCATTATAACCAACCTTCCAGTTCTGATTCCACACTCACCACTCCCTACCTGGCAGTGTGCCACGTGAGCAACAAGCAGAACTCGCACTAGACAGGATGATGCGAATTTATTCCTCTTGCCCATTATTTCCCACTATAATAAACTGGTATTCTAATAATCGAGAACCTTCTATCTCTTATAAAATTTCACTGTTTGTTTGTAGTTGTTGGGTTTTGGGTTCTTGCTTTTCTTGCTTGGCAAGAGGAGGAAGGGCCTGATTCCTGTTTCCCAAGCCCCATTATTAACAAGATACTGACGGACGAGATCAAATTTGTCTCTCTAAGGTAAAGGCTCAAACTCTGAGCTAAAGTGAACTGAACACTGAACAACATAAACGTCATGCCATGAGGGAAGCCACTGGGCATCAATAAACCTGTCTCTCCTGGCATTCAACACCAGTGCAGGTCTTTCACACCAACCACCCCTGCCAAGTCTTATTTGTCTTTTCTAAATGTCATTTTCAGCTGGCCACAACTTAGCAGCTACAGCAGATCCCTACTGTCTCCTCTGGTTGCATGGAAGGCCTCTCCCCGTCCTCCGGCCATAGCCCAGACCCTCTGCGTTCATCCCAGTCTCGGCACAGATTGTACCCCTTTCACCTCCATTCTTCTGCTCCCCCATTTTCTAATCTGATGTACAAACTCTTCCCAAACCTCTTCCTGTATTATCAATTCCTTTAGGTACCTCAATAACACATAATCTGGTCTTTAAATCACTGTCTTATTTTATCTAATTAGCTCATTTTTGATGCTCATTACATAAGCTCAAGTACAAGAATTCTTACCGCTTTTATATCCATTATTCCAAGCATGTATGGGACAAAATACATAGGAAAAATACATGTTTTCCTAATGAATTAAAATACTTGATAATAACCAAATTTTAAAAAGTTAAATTTCTTGTCTATATCAGAGTTGGGTTTGACATTTTTTTCTTCCCTCTGCAAGCCAGAACCATTAGATGTAATTGAATTCTTTAAATCTAAAATACACTTGGTCTTAACAGTAAGGGCTACCATTCAGACTCCTATCTAAGTGTGTATCACTCACATTCAAGTACGTATTTTAATACAACAAAAGTTGACAATAAGGCAAATCAGCTTCCTTTCCACAGGGCCAGGCTATAACCATGATAGCTCCCTCTGGAACACGGCAGACTGCGTCTCGGTGGGCTGCTGTTGACTAGAAGTCAAACAATTATTACCCATTACCTCACAAACTTGCAGAGATGCAAATGTTTGCCAAAAAGATACAGGCCAATGGTGAATGCAGCCAATGATTAATAGTGGCTCCACAAGCCAAACGTTACAGCAGTAGAACTGGCATCACTCTGAAAAGATTTTACGGACGTTATTACATCGGCAAAAATGAAATACTGTGGTGTGCCATAAGTTCTTGTTCCAATGTTTATCTCAAGATAACACCTTCTAAAGGACAGCAGATTGTTCATATTTTTTAAATAAATGAAGTATAATCTCTGGGGACCATTAATCCTTATTAAGTTTCCATGCCCTATAGTGAGTGACCAACCATTTCTCCACCACATCAGGAAAACATGTAATGCAACCGTGATGATTTCTCATAATAACAGTTTACAAAAACTGTTGTACATACAATTTCCTGGGTAAATGTGCATTTAAAATCAGCATTGCATTTAGATAGTCCCCAAACTGGGAAAACTTCAACTTATTAAGCCCCCCAACAAAAAAAACATTCATTCAACAAAAATGTACTGAGTTCCTAAACTAGGAATTAGAGATTTAATGATGATGAACCTGAGTTCCTTAAAATTTAAAGAATTACCTAAAAAGTATGTTTCTAAGAGTCTCAAAATATTTCAAGGTAAATTCAACTTTCTGCTCAATTTTAAACAGTTTATTCAAAACTGTCAGGATTTGAAATATTTCCTAGAAAGGCAAAGTAAAACTTCTAAATCATAATTTATGTCATAAGTGCCTAAGCTAAATACAAACATCCACCATGTTGTATATTTATTTGTTGGCTGCCAAGATCATTTCAAAAGATCGGACAAAAAACTGCTAAGAATAAACAGAAAGCCAGCATTCCAACATGTTGTTATAAATTAGGTATTTGAGTTTAAAAGCTCTTATTCACAAAGTAGATTTGTCCTTCATTACTACTATGAACAGAGATGATATTAAATAACCAATTCACATAACCAGTCACTCTAGAGCAACATCAGAATTATTGACACCTTCCCAGAATTAATACCTGTTTTAAAAGAGAAGACAAAGCAATTATTAGGTCCCTTAGAAAAGTCTAAGCCTAACAAGTCCTTCATGGCATGGGCACAAAGCACTTTTCTGTTCTGTGTACAGAACTCATTTTCCCCTTCTGAGACTACCTAGTCCTGTGCTATTTGTCACTAATGGATTGGGTCATCCCTCAGTGTGACGATTTTGCTCTCTAGGGAATAAAGCAATGAAGTAAAAATGTCCCACTGTCTGATACTCAGGACATACTAGACTACACAAGAAGTTGACTCTTAACTGGTTTATGATTTTAAAAGGGAAAATGTTAACTGTAAATGATTATGGAACCATTAAAATCTGATCCAGTACATTGAACATTAAAACACTATATTGTCTAAAGTACACGTCCCTTACCAAAGTAGCCCTCGGACAACTGAATTTTCAATGTCTCCGTAATCGGAAAAAAAGAAAAGATCATGCCGTCTCTAACTCATACACCAAATTAACTAAGTCACATACTAAATTATACCAATTTCATGGAAAGGCCTTCAGGGTACATTACCTACTACAGATAAATACATACTTACATATATACTTTTCTTTTCATTATTGCTCTCCAATCGTGCTTGAGTAATCGGATGACTCAAATGTTATAAATAATAATTATTGAACGCAATGTTTCTCACTCTGAAATAATCTGAACTTGTCAGGTCCTTATTCCTCACGTCCCCACTTCTCCATACATCTGATAAAAGTCCGCATTTGTGAACGCCCAAATTACTGAGGGGACACCATAATGACTGCTCAACTCAAATGAAGAGGGCTGCAAAGTAGAAAGGGATCTACTTGTAAGGTAGAGCAATTCTCCCTACGAGTTTTGATGATCAGTGGCTTTTATCATAGAGCAAACGTTTCAACCTTCCAGTCTTCCAATCAGTATAACTCAGTGATAACACTCAAGAGAGAATACTAAAGGGAAAAAGAAAATCTAAAACATTCCATATTTACATGGGAATTTTCCTCCCTAGAAGCTCTCCTTTCCAAAATTCTGGTAAGGAAATACAAGACTTTATCTCCTGATGACTTACCTTCCCCTTTAGAGGGCTACACTTGGGAAAAGCATCAAGTGAATGCTGAGTGCTATCGTTTAGGACTGAAAAAGCTTAAAAGTTTAGTGTTTACCAAAACCTGAAAATATCACCTCACTCCATTCCTCACTTGAGCATTTGTGAAAGCATTTTTAGTAAGTTCTACCAGTCAAAATTCTAAAGAATCACCTGGGTAAATAAGTACATTCATCACTGTTCTTTCAAAAGTTAAATTTACATTCTATAATTTCATTCTATGCAAATATTTTTTAAACATGCAGAAAGGATTACATCTATTCACAGTTCTATTTTTAAATTGCAAAGTTAATTCCAAAAATTAAAAGGATATGTCCCTCCATGGAATCCTGACTATGATTCATATGCCAAAGAATGACTTAGATTTTATACATTTACTTTGGAAACTCTGAGATGCCTGTCAAATTACAAAGCAAGTGCATAAACATTCCAGTGACATTTAACTGCTACCAAACTGCTGAAAGTTGATTTTTAATCATCCACAGCTGCTGGTGGCCATACTACCTCAAACTCTGAACCAAGATTTGATTGTTCTGAGCCCTTTATCCAACATTGAAATCCTCAGGGGAGGATTTTTGCTTTGTTTTGTTTTTCCCACACAGCATCCTCAACCCAATGAGCTTAACACGTGGATTGCAGCCATCCACAAACACATGTAGACTCACAGTCACCCGCACACACACACAACTATAACAACACAGCTAGTTACACAACTATTCAGAAACCCTGTTTCCAGTTCTTCAACTACCTTAACAAAAGGTCAGGGGTCCACTAAGAAGAGTATGGACTCAATTATTAGCGGCTCCATTCTGGGACCTATGCTATGTGCTTTCAGCAACCCTATGAGAAACCAGAGGCTCAGAGAAGTGACAAGCTCCAGAGCAAAGCCAGCAAGAGGCAGAGGCAGATTCCGGTGCTGACTGATGGCACGGCCGGACCCCTTCCCTAACTGCCAGGCAGCACAGCCATTCACGCGACGGCAGCTCTCAGCCCCCCTCCCTGCTGCCTGAACCTCCTGCTCTCACCCCTGCCTCTCCTACCCGTTTGTGAAGTATTTAAAACCAACTGTTGGAACAGATGCTCCATAAACTGCCGCAACTATCAGTAACATGGGGAAACCCCGAACGAACTTTCTGGCCAAACCAATACACCAGCAGGCTTCTACTGAAACTATTTCTCCCTTGACTAAATTGTCAGCACTTAGTTGCATAACAGGCTGTTATATCTTCAGAAAGCAGAATGTTAGTGACAAGTTATTTTTACATAAGCTTTCCTTTGTACGGTAATAAGGTCAGAGTAAAATATGCAACCTTCCCCGCATATTTTAGATCCGCAGTAGTCATTTCTAAATAGGCAGTTTCTCAAGCACTTACCTCAGTGGTCAATAATTTCCTTAATCTGAACCATGTATATAATGACTCCACCAGACTCATCTTGTAAAAATGCACTTGCAGTCAAATCTAATTACATGTATATAGCAACAGCTGCTAATAAATTAAATGACATCCTTCACCTAGAGGCACCAAAGGCTCTAACTGATTCAAAAGTTTATAGAGTGACAGAGAATACTGAAATGTAGCACAGTGCTAAATACCTTCTAGACGCCTCCAAAAAAAAGGCAAAATGATTGAATTGTTGGTTTAAGTACTTAAAGAGCAGATTTATCTAAATGCCCACTTAAACTAATGGGTGGAAAAGTAAGCAAACAAGTAAGAATGAGAAAATGTACAAAGATTAAACAAAGAAGGCATAACCAAGTAAGCCACTTAACTAATAACAATGAACTAAAATAAAATAAAATAAAATAATGCCATAGAAAGGGCTGACTACGTAACCAAAATGGCTCCAAAATACAGGCAGCAAATTCAACGGGTTGTGCTAATAAGGAGGTTGAAAGAAAACAACGTTAAACTCAAAGCATTAGAATCATCTGATTTAATTCACTGGAAATTTTACTAGCTACAAATTAAATCCAACTCTTGGCCAATATTACAGTTCAAAACTTCCAGATTTCTTCATTCGATTCTTCCATGATATGAATTACAACAAAAAAAGAAAATAATTTATAAACATACTAAAAATTCAGTAGAATTATAAATATTTATAACCAAAAGAATAAGTAAATAATCCAACCCATGAGTTATTAATTACATTCACTCTAAAATGAACCATGGAAATTATGGATGTGTTTTCCAGAATTGTGACTATGAAGTTCTAACAATACATCTTCTACCTCAACCTTTCTCCAATTCTAAAGGCAGCATTTAATAAAATATACCAAAGAGAATTAGAAAAAAATTTCTATTTTAATATTCACGTTAGTAGAAGACACATTTCCCTCTTTAAATGCCATGAAATGATTTCTTGAGGAAAATGAGGGTGTAACCACAAATGACAAAGTCGTTGACTCCGAGGGAATAATGCGTAAAGGAGAAGAGGAAACAGGCATCTGTTTAAACTATACAGAAAATCTCAAAACGGCTTTGATTCTCCAAAAGATGTCCCTAAAAACACATCTGAAAAGACAACCACTCAAAGAAATGCTGACCAGATAAACCCTTGACCAAATTTATGTAACAGTTTCCTATACATGATCATATTAGGAACCACAGAAAAGGTACAGCCTGGAGACAGCACAGTGAAGTCTTGCTTAAAGAGAGTTAGCACAAGAAGTTTAGAAACCTGTGGAACAGTACAAGCGCTTTATCCTTCCCTCATTTTCTTTTACCCATAAAATACGCTAACATTCATCTCCTTTCAGCTCCTGAGAATGTCAGAGGAATAAAGGAAATAATTTTGGATCCTCTAAAGAAAGTTGCTTATCTACCTTCCTTTTTTGTCTCACAATTCAAAAAGCGGCTTACACAGGTTACAATAACTCAATGGGCCAAAAGTAAAAAATCATCGATGGCAGTATCCACTTTACAATGTACATTCAGATTCATACTTTAATCGCCAAGAACCAGTAGTGAGGCAGCGCAACCCTCAACTCAGCACATTACATGTCCTCTTGCCAGATTAACTGGCCCAAGGCAAGGACTCAGGTCCTGAACTTTAAAATCCAAGTTCCATTTACTTAATATCACTTAATATCCCAAGGTACAGAGAATTTGTATTGGTGAGAAGCTGTATGAAAGAGGACATCTTATCTACTAGCCGAGCCAAAATAATAACAGTAAGGTAACAACCTAACATATATACCCACATTGAGGTAAGTATACTTACCTCATTATGGTACCTTCCTTACTCATACTACATTTAAAAATCAAAGGCTAACAACAACAACAAAACAATTCAAAAACAGGCATAGGCATTGAAAAGACATTTCTCCAAAGAAGAAATTCGTGTGCCAGTAAGTACATGAAAAGATGCTTGACATCATTAAATCATTAGGGAAATGCAAGTTAAAACTACATTGAGATACCACTTTATTTATACCCATTAGAATGGCTATTATAAATTTTTTAATGGAAAAAACAAGTGCAGGCAAGGATGTAGAGAAACTGGACCCTTTGAGAACTGCTGGTGGGCATGTAAAACAGTATAGCCGCTGTGGAAAACATTTTGACAGTTCCTCAAAAATTTAAGAATTACCACATGACCAAGCAATTCCAGTCTGAAGTACATACCAAAACCAACTGAAAGCAGGGACTCAAATATCTGTATACCAATATTCAAAGCACTATTATTCACAATAGCTAAAAGGTAGAAACAACACTAATGTCCATGAATAAATAGATAAGCAAAATATGGCATAATTTATAGAATGGAACATTATTCAGCCTCAAAAAGAAATGAAATTCTGTCACATGCTATGACATGGATGAATTCTGAAAACATTATGCTAAGTGAAATAAGCCAGACACAAAAGGACAAATACTATATGATTCCACATATATGAAATACCCAGAATAGGCAAATTCAGGGACAAAGTAGAATAAAAGTTTCCTGGGGCTGCTGGGAGAAAGAGGAGGAGTTACTGTTTAATGGATATGGAGGCTATGTTTGGGAGATTAGAGAGTTCTGGAAATAGTAGTGATGTTGCACAACACTGTAAATACACTCAATGCTACTGAATTGTACACTAAAAAGTGGTCAAAATGGTAAATTTATGTACATTTTTATGTATTTTTATGTGTATTTTATCACAATAAAAATTAAACTCAGGGGCTAAATTTATAGTCAGCAACCATTACTTGAAGACATAAGCACAGAAAGGACTTATGACCATTAAAACATCCCCTATTGAATATAGAACCATAAAGCCAGCATTCCGGCTTCTGAATACAAGACTAATACTGTTGCAAATTGATACTACAGTTGTGTTTTCCCAAATAAAATATTACTTATGGTTTCATACCTACCAGAAACTGTGAATTTGATATCTGAGACCAACCAACATGGGGTGGGGGGAGGGCTGGCAATATACTCCAACTCATTAAAAATGAGAAGTGAAGGGGCTTCCCTGGTGGCTCAGTGGTTGAGAGTCTGCCTGCCGATGCAGGGGACACGGGTTCGTGCCCTGGTCCGGGAAGATCCCACATGTCGCAGAGCGGCTGGGCCCGTGAGCCATGGCCGCTGAGCCTGCGCGTCCGGAGCCTGTGCTCCGCAACGGGAGAGGCCACAACAGTGAGAGGCCCGCGTACCGCAAAAAAAAAAAAAAAATGGGAAGTGAAGAAAATGAAGCTCAGAGTTACTTTTCCAAAACCATACAACTTGTTAATGACAAAGACTAGAACAACTCAGGTCTCCAGTCTCCTAAACTAGTGCTCTTTCTACACGCAGTTTAGCTTGACCATTTATTTTACTTATTCTCCCTCTCAAGATATGCATAAACATTCATTTTACAAAAGGTTATTCAAATGTCCTGGGAATTATACTTCAAAGATCACCCTATAACCCTTAAGTCTACCTCCCTTAACTGGACGGGGTCGTTCCCGTACTCCTGATCGCTACAAAATTAAGCTGGCACATTATTCTGTGGGGCATTATTTCAAAAGAACAAAGAAGACTAATAACCTCAAACCCTAGAAAAATGGGAAACCAATATGCCTAAAAGCTTAAGGGTGTCACTTTGCTAACAGGAAGAAGGAACAAAAGATTCTTCACACCTAACTGCCTGACTACAAAAGGACAATCATTCGCGTTACCCACATCCATAATCAAAATGTACCTGCACAGCTTAAGGATCCACAAGTTCAGAAGCACTCAGTTAAGAAGACAAAATTCAAGAATTTATTTGAGAAAAGTGTCCAAGACCTCTCTTGGTTAAAAAGACCAATCATATATGGAAAGGTATTTGCTAATACTCTGGTTGAGAGAGAAATTCAGGACTCCTTCAAGAAGGCAACACCCAATAAAACAAACAAAGCCAGAAAAGACAATGTGCCACTGAGATGCTTTTGCAAACTCTCACAGGTAGATAAAGGTATAATATCTCATTACAACCACTAAACACGGAAAGTTATAGAACTCTCCTGCCCTCGTCATTCCATGGAAACTTCAGTCAACCCCATACCTACAACCCCTTCCTAGATCTAATGCCTAAATTTGAGAAAAGCTTCACAGGTCACCTGCTTCCTTCCTTCCCCACTGCACACTAATACCTTGACCCTCGAAGTGTGGTCACCGAGTTATGATCCTTCCAACTGAAATCAACAAGTATTTACTGAACTCTTCTATGATAGATGTTACAGGAAACACAAAGACCTGTTCCTTGTTATCAAGAGATTTATAGTCCAGTGGAAAATAAAAGATGTTTCCCAGTAAAAGACTACAAACAGCACAGATGAGCTTTCCTTTGGGATAAGACCGACCTGAGTTCAAACCTAAGCATTGATCTTTTCAGACTTTACCTCTTTATACTTCAGCTTCTTTATTTCTATAATGTGAATAACAATACCTACCCTGTCATGTGGTTGTGAGGTAAAAATGAAATAAGCAATGAGTTAACTAGTTGACTAGTGTTCGCAGTTCTTCAACTATTAAGCACTAGTAAATAAGCCGTCAAAGGTCAGTAACGTCATTGTTAATTATTATGAAGACAGAAGCACAAATGCTGGCACGAGACAATAAATAGCACCGAAGATTGGAGGCCAGAATAGACTCTCTGAGGTAATCAGAGAAAGTCTGAGAGAAATGCTAGAATGAGTTGCATCTTAAAAGAAAAAGGTTGTGTGAAAAGTGAACAAAGAGACCTGAGTGATACCTGGGTCTGAGGCTGATTTGTTGTGTGGCCTGGGCAATAGGGGTAATTTAACATTTCAGAGTCTCAGTTTCTTCATCTGTAAATTAAAAAGTCTGAATTAAATGACTGCTAAAATATTCTTTTTTTTTTGCGGTACGTGGGCCTCTCACCATTGTGGCCTCTCCCGTTGCGGAGCACAGGCTCCGGACACGCAGGCTCAGTGGCCATGGCTCACAGGCCCAGCCACTCCGCAGCATGTGCAATCTTCCCGGACCGGGACACGAACCTGTGTCCCCTGCATCAGCAGGTGGACTCTCAACCACTGCGCCACCAGGGAAGCCCCCTGCTAAAATATTCTTGAGCTAACATTCTATGATTTGGTGTAGGAACCAATGGGCAAAGTGAAAGAAAGTTAAGTCTAGGCACAGTTTATGGAATTTTCTTAACAAAACTCAGAAAGACATATGACTGTACAAAAGACAGGGAAGAATCCTCTGGCTAGAGCATAGGAACCAAAGGAGGGCAGTGGGGTGAATAAACTTCTCATTTCAACTTTCCTTACAGCAAAAGGGAGCTACTAGAGGTGACTGAGCAGGAGAGTGGCATAAGAACAGCATCTTAAGAACAGGAAAAGGACATGACAAAATAACAGCAAAGAAGACAGAATAACCTGGGAAATGGAGATTAAGGGGGTGAAAATCATTTAGAAGACTGAGTAGATAGAATTCAATGATTCTGGGGTGGAGAGATGGAAAATGGCAGCCATGAAGAAGATTTACAAATCCCTGAGTTCTTCCTCAAGTCTTTAATTAGAAGTACTGGATTAATTAATTAAAATAAAGTAAAACAAAACAAAACTTTTATTTCTTCCAACTCTACAAGTCTATGATTCTAAGATTCAAATACAATCGATCTCTATTGGAGCCCAGGGTATTTTTTCTAAAGGTCCCTAGATGACATTAATGTGTAACCAAGGTTGTCTAGAAGAAGGGGAAAAAGACACAGAACAGTTTAGCAGTTAATTAATAGAAGGACATCTCTGAGTCAGCCCAAAGTGATGAGGACAGGATTCTAGGGCATGAAGGGTAGAAGCTTACTTATCCACAGGATGAAAGGAGGCTAGCTTTTCCACTGAAGGGCAGGAAAGAGGAAAGGATGGGTGAGTCAGTGTTGGGTAGAAAAGCAGTTGTTATCAGCTGATCATCTGCATCTTCTCCATAAAAGAATCTGTTTCAAATTCTAACTATAAGTCAATTCACATTACTATTGTCACTTCAGAGGTTTCTGAACCATAAAAAGATTATCAAAACCAATAAGTATATTCACTTATTCCAAAACAAGCAAAATATTTAATAGTCTATTAAAACTTTAACCTCACTTACTGGTCTTCATTCAATCCACAAACATCTATATAATGCTTTCCTCTATGTTGATCACTGGGAATACACAAGTAATACAGGGTTGCTGCCCTGGAAAAATTTATATAGTGGAAAAAACTGACCTGTTTAGGATTTTGAAATCCAACCTGGTAACTTCCACTAGATTTCTTGCGAGACACAGAAAATAGAGATATTATTAACTGTACTTGTGGAAATTAGAAAAGACTTCACAGAAAATCTGACATACGAGCTGTACCTTGGATGAAATGACTCACTTTCACAGGGACCAGGGTTTAAAAGAACTGGTGCTTAAGAATATAAATGCCTGTCATTTTTTAAAACTGAAAAAAAAAATCAGGCTCAACTATTAATTATCACGATTTCCTTTTTTCAAAAATGTTATTCATCTTTATACTTTGAAGTGCCAAAACATTTAAGGATCATATTCATGGAAAACAATCTTCAATAATTTCCAGCAGACATTTCAGAGAAGAGTAATGAGTTTATCTGTCATTATATTCTTTAAAAATACTTCTTATAGGGACTTCCCTGGTGGCGCAGTGGTTAAGAATCCACCTGCCAATGCAGGAGACATGGGTTCGAGCCCTGGTCTAGGAAGATCCCACATGCCGTGGAGCAACTAAGCCCGTGTGCCACAACTACTGAGCCTGTGCTCTAGAGCCTGTGAGCCACAACTACTGAGCCCGTGCACCACAACTACTGAAGCCCACACATCTAGAGCCTGTGCTCTGCAACAAGAGAAGCCACTGCAATGAGAAGCCTGCACACCACAATGAAGAGTAGCCCCCGCTTGCCGCAACTAGAGGAAACCCACGTGCAGCAACAAAGACCCAATGCAGCCAAAAATAAATAAATAAATTTATTTTATAATAAATAAATAAAAATACTTCTTATGTAAAAACAAAACATATACAAATATAGACACAAAACATCAATAAAAATGTATGTTAGGCTATAGCTAGCTATAGCTTAAATATGCTCAGGAATAGAAGGTGTGTGGAGGGCAGATCTTTTGCTATTTTCTTTTTATTTCTAAATTTACCTGACTTCAATTTGTTTTTACTTAAGCAATTTTATCATATATATTCCCTATATCTCAAATCCTGCTACAATGATGGAGAAAATAACTACCTCTCTAAATACATACACTGGTATTTCTCATGCAAGAGACACGAAGTCTCTATGGTCTTAAATAGACAATCCAGTACAGACTTCAATTGCACTAATTCACAATTCATTAATATTACGAATGGGAAGAAATGAATCAAATTCTTCCAGTTGCTGTCCCCATCTGGAAAATTCACAGAACGAGCTTTATTTACTAGATACAACAATATTCACAGTATCTGCAGTTAAAGAAACTTGACACATTTTTAAAGGGTTGGCTTTCATTAAAAAAGTTAATGGGGCTTCCCTGGTGGTGCAGTGGTTTAGAGTCCGCCTGTCGATGCAGGGGACATGGGTTCGTGCCTCGGTCCGGGAAGATCCCACATGCCGTGGAGCGGCTGGGCCCGTGAGCCATGGCCGCTGAGCCTGCGCGTCCGGAGCCTGTGCTCCGCAACGGGAGAGGCCACAACAGTGAGAGGCCCGCGTACCGAAAAAAAAAAAAAAAAAAAAAAAAAGTTAATGATCTTTTCATACATATAAAAATGATCACAGAGGGTTACTTTACAAACCAACCACGCCTAACACTGAAAAGAAATACTTCTATAACTAAAATACAGTATAGTCTTTTATTTACTCAAAAACTTAACTCACTGATGAATAAATACAGAATTCCATAATAATTCTATTCTTGGAGAAGAAATCATTTTTCAAGGCAAAACATTTTGTTTTTATTAGTATGGTATGTAGCTGTATTGTTTGTACTTCTGCCCAACATTCAGTAAGTGTTCAAAGCATTCAAAAACACTGACCATTCATATCTAATTCGTAACCAAAAAGTCATCATAGTGACTCTTGGGGACATAAGGATAAAACTGAGCCACACTTACTCTGGAAAGGAAAACCTACTAAATGGAAAAGAACTATTGCTTATGGGATGACCATTATCCACATTAAACTACACTGGGAAAAGTCAAATTTCAAAACCAACACGTTTTTTTAAATGTCACATGGTAACTTCCAGAGGTTTGGAAACGTAAGCATTGTGATGTTACCCCACTACAAAAGAGGTCTGCACAAATTCAGTTATACAGTTAAACTCCTGATGAAACCTCATCTGTTTACTCAAATCAGAGGAAATAAAGCTGTCTGCAGGAAACGAGGCAGCAGCTTATTGATCGAGCATTAAAGGTTGACCTTTATGTGGAATGTTTAGCCACATTTTATTGGAATAAAAGGCAAAGGTTAGGATGCAAACCCCTTCTTATTTCCTCTGAGGATGGACTCTATAACTGTGAAAACATGCTGAAACCCTCACATTTCCCAATTTACAGTCCTTTAATCCAATCCTGGCCCAGGAAGCTGACTATCAGAAGAAGAAAGTAATAAAGACGTTGTTTAAGGCAAAACCTGACAACATTCAAACTCTTGAAATATTTTGTTCCAATAATAACAAAATAATAAAACAATTTTATATGTGGTAAAAGATAACAAAATATAAAATGAGAAGAGGCCTTAAGAGGTCATCTAACTTCACCCTGTTTCTCCTTGACAAATTAGTATCAGATTTTACTCTGCTCTTTGGCACTTTTCTACAATATGGATGCTTTTTGTGCTATGGCTGAGAGAGATTTGACCCTATTCTCCAAAGAAAATTTTACTGCCTTTAAACAAACATATTCCTTACTTTCAAAACCTGATAGGGTCATGTCAAAAGGACTTAAGAGCCAACTTGAAGGGTTTGCCCCTGGCCAAAGTTGGGACAATTTAAACATCAAAAAGAATGACTGTACTTGATTGAAATGCACTTAATATATAAAAATCTGCAAGCCAATCAAACAAACTTGAGACAACTATTATATATTAATGGCTTATTCTGAAATTTGGTAAAGGGAAAAATTAAGTTTGTAATTGTTCAATTGTTTAATCCTGTACTTGAAATTAAAAACTATTTCATGGTAATCAAATAGCCCACATTGACGAGAAAAAGCTATTTTGCACAGAAAGTTGCAAGCTTATAAAGTTGAAGGAATGAAAAAACTCTTAGGGTACAGAGTTCCAGTTTTGTGAGATGAAAAAGGCTCTGGAGATTAGTTGTGCAACAATGTCAATGTATTAATACTACTTAACTATATACACTTAAAAATGATTAAGATAGTATATTTTTGCTATGTACTTTACCGTAATTTTTTTAAAATCCCATTTTATCACCGTTTTGCCACTCCCAATGAGATAACTGACTCAGGTAAGGAGCATCAATAGATACGAACATTATTGGGTGAAAGACTGATAAAGAACTAAATATCTGTATGGTGCTCAAGTCTCACTCCCCCAAGATTACTTGCCCATCTCAAAAGGGAAACTATAACTTTAAATGAGGAGTTCAGTCATCATCTTAATCAATCTTAGTTTCACTAATAGTGGGATAGCTATATTATGTGGATCCTGATACAATAAGAAGTATACAACTTGGCTATTAAGTACTCTTACCAAAAATGTTTATTCTGAATCTAATCATACTTTTAGATTTAAATTCTACTTTGCAAAAAATTAAGAGGATAGAACACTGAGTTAAATACCACCACATGGAAACAACCAGACAAACCCAGAAAAATAAAGATTCTACCAGACTTTAGGCAGCCATCTTGAATCTCTCCAACAGGTCACTGTCATAAGAAGACAGTGAAAAGAGAAAGGAGGAGGACTATTTTAGGTCACAAGAGACTTAAGTGACATAACCATATATGTGCTCCTTCATAGGGTCCTGGTTGATAAATGAGCTATAAAGGAAGTCATGGGGATGACTGGAGAGATTTTCATATAAACTCAATACCAGATAATATTAGAGAACTACTGGCAATTGACTGTTATATATAATGGTAGTGTTCTGGTTAATAAGAAAATATTTGTGTTTTTTACAAATATATAATGAAGAAATTGGGGCAAAATGTCATGAGTTCCATAATTTAAGTAAGTCAGAGAAAAAAATATGGTTAGAAGCTAACCATACATTGCGTCTCTTGAAGCTGTGCAATAAGAAATAAACACCAACAACTGTGAAGGATTCTCCAAACCACTACCACCACCACCAAAAACCAACTTTGAATCTTATTAAGACTCAGATCTACCTACCAATTAAAAGGAAATTCAGACAAGAGAAACATATTAAACACTATCACAGAAATGCAATCAACAAACTCCAGAAGGCAGGAAATTCTAAGGAAACAACAGTTTCTTCAACAAGTAAACTGAAAAAGAGGAGAAAGAAACTACATATTAAGACATCTAATAAGAGACATATCAACCAAATGTAATGTACAACCTATTTGGGTCCTAACTTAAACAAACCAACTATACAAACATTTATGAAACAAACAAATGGAAAAATATGAACAGTCACTGAATATTTGATATTAAGGAAATATTAAATTTTTTAGATGTAACAATGGAATTGTGTTTATTTTGTTTTTTTAATGCTTACCAGACATACAAAAAAGTATTTACGGATGAAGTGATATAATGTCTGGGACCTGCTTTAAAACAATTCAGCATAAAACAGGGTGGGAACAGAGGGATTTGTGGGTACATAAATGAGACAAAGTTGACCATATGTTGATAATTACCTAGAAGATGGGCACATGAGAATTCATTATTCTACTCTCTCCATCTCTCTTCATTTACGTACGCTTCCATTATATAAAGTTTTTAAAACAGAAGGCAGAGAATGAAGCCTAATCACAGCCTATCTTCACTGAATAATGGAATAATACTCACTGAATAATATAATCTTCTTCACCTACCACCTAATATAATAAACATGGACCAAAATAAAATAAAATAAAACCTAGCAAAAGATTTACCAACACTGACAAAACAAAGAAAAAAAGATGTAAGGGCTATGCCACAAGCCTCACAAATGAAACAAATGATAAGATTCTGGTGAATAGCGGTGTGACCCCATACCCAATTTTAGAAAATATACTATACATGAGAGGGAAAAAACTAGAAAAAACTATGTGGTGGGGATATGGATATTCACTAGACTTCTCTATTTATTTGTACATTTGAAATTTTCCATAATAAAAAGTAAGAAGACGATTATAAATATCCTTCAAAAGGATCACCACAGAACACAATTATTTGATTCCCCACATATACTCCTTTCTGACTTGCCATCTTCCCATTTTTACTCTTTTACTTCCAACTGCCAAGGAAGAAGGGCATGGGGGGAGTAGTCGCTGTCAATACTTGCTTACTGGGTGGGAAATTTAACTAGCAAAACTGCAATGTTTCCATATTGTGCTAGAAAAATCAAGACTGACTTTACTGTAAAATGTCTCGCTCTAAACTGAAAACCTGGTTTGTGGTCTGAGGAAATTACTAAGGCATCTGCCTTCTCCCTTTCTTTTTTGGAAATGAAGCTAGACAAGAAACTCTTGTAATTTGTATTTGGATGTGGTGTTTGCAGAGGATTATTATCTTCCCAAACTTCTAAGTGGTTCCATCTGTTTTTATGGGGAATTTGGCTTAGGATGACTTCAGAAAATGAAGAATAAGTAAGCAATCCAATCGTCTTTACAATTAGCTTTGCTGTACTCCATGAGTGGTCTTAAGAAAGAACAGAACCGATAACATATTCATGCCAAAAAAAATATTTTAAAATTTGAACCTGAAGCTGATAAAAGCCTATGTATGTAACTGCCAATTTATGGGACAGAGTAACAAGTTAAAGTAAACCACAGGGATAGAATCGGAAAAATGAAAAATTGTGTGAATGACAGAGGACAAACAATCCAGTTTCTTCAAAAAACTAGATTACAAGGAAATATAAAAGAGACAAAACCTATAGATTAAAAAGAATCACTAATCGCAATATGTGGATCCTAATTTGGATCCTAATTCTAGCAAAAAACTACGAAAGAAAACAAAAACAAATGGAAATTTGAACACTGAATATTTGATATTAAAGATTTGCTGTTAACCTCTTAGGTGTAATAATGGTATTGTGGGTTTTTTTCAGAAGTCTTATTTTTTAGAGATACATACAGAAATATGTGCAAAGAGAACAGAAATATAGATCAAACGAGGCTGGCCATGCGTTGGTAACTGTTAAAGCTGGGTGATAAGAATGCATGAGGGGTAGGGGTGTCATTATACTATTCAGTTTACTTTGGTATATATTTAAAACTTCTCAAATGAAGCTCTTTTGTTTAAAAATATGGAATAAAGTTAGCTAATAAAATTAAAAATTTTATCAAAATGAGAATCATAAAATCTTAGGCTCGTAAGACACCTTGGTGGTCACAAAGTCCCATCCCCCACCCAATGAATCTTTCTCCCACCTTCCAAGAGGTGACTATCAGCCTCTGCCCTGGGTCTTTCAAACCGTGGAAAAGTCACTCCGTCCCGTGGTAGCCCATTCCATTCTCTGCCTGCTCCAACCGTTAAAAAGTTCTTCTCGGGCTTCCCTGGTGGCGCAGTGGTTGACAGTCCGCCTGCCGATGCAGGGGACACGGGTTCGTGCCCCGGTCCGGGAAGATCCCACATGCCGCGGAGAGGCTAGGCCCGTAAGCCATGGTCGCTGAGCCTGCGCGTCCGGAGCCTGTGCTCCGCAATGGGAGAGGCCACAGCAGTGAGAGGCCCGCGTACCGCAAAAAAAAATAATAATAATATAGGGGAAAATGTGTTCAATAGACTTGACAATAGAGCCATCTATTACCTGGAAAAGACAATTCCACTGGAGTTATGAGACCAGAAGTCAATAAAAGGAATTAAAAGGCATCTACTACTTTTTAATAAAACTTCACATTGAAAAGAAGGGCCAAGACTACCCTGTTTCAGAACTCTTTCAAAGACCTTATAATTAAATAGACTTTACTTTTATTTCCAACAACTTTCATCTTATTTCAACCCATTTTGTAGCTAACAAGACAATCTGTACAAGCCTTATTTGGTTTCCCTACAAACGTCCATGAAATCTGTAAATCTGATCAGCAGTCCTTGTCTGTCATCATAAAAATTGCTGGCAAAAATATTTTGGATAGAAGATGAGAAAGGTTAAAATTTCAGTAACAAATACCACCACAGATTCCCTCCACTACACAGTTTTTTCCCAATGCTGCCATAAAGACACCATGAAAACGTTATCAAATGTTTTGCCAAAGTTCTTTGTCTATGTTTTTCCTATAAGGAAAGGCAATTACCTTCTCCACAAACAGAGACAAATAAATGAGCCACAGACGACATCTTAAATGGATTTGGACTTATGTCAGGGCAACTGAACCACTTAAGAGAAAAACAGACACAAGAGGCAACATCACTCGCTCAATGTCACGCTTAGTAATTGGTGAACTGGGACTGAAACTTGGGGCTAAAACAATTTTCTTTCTACCCTCCACTCCTTTGAGGAAAAAAAAAGCAGGGGAGAGTATCAGGTATCTGGTTTGTTAAAATTCCAGTCACTGTAGACCGAGGACAAACTCCCACTAAAGTCTACACATTTTAGGACAGCCCAACGATGACCAATGTTCCAACAATATACCTGGTACTTCAAGGTACTCAACTGAAGATTCAGTGGTACTCTGAAGTACTGGCTTCAGAAGCTCCTTTGTGACCTGTCAACAATACAGATGGGCTCAATGTTCCTTGGAGGGTGGGCGGGAGGAAGACACTTCAGTGGTTACCGCTTTACTTTCCACTTGCTTCCACTTTTCCCCTCTTCTCCTTCACAACTAAAGCCAGTAAAGGAACATGAGTAGAATCTCATTAACACAGCTTTCAAGTTTCTCAATGAAAAATACCCACCCAGTGATCAAATTATACCCTCATACAATAGTGTAGCATTGGCTCTGGTTCAAAATGGTTCCTCTAGGGAGGGAAATGCAAGTACAAACAGGGTACGAAGAGGAATTTACATATTCTCAGGTATAATATAGGAAAGTAGTTATGCCTATAGGCTCAAATGGCCTGGGTTCAAATCCTTGCTTTGCCATTAACTACTTGAGTGACCTTGAGCAATTTACTTAATCTTGTGGTGCCTGTTTTCTTATGAGGCAAACCTAGAATAACAGTACCTACTACCCAGGGTTACTGTGAGGATTAAATGAAAATATATGTAAAAGTGCCTATAGAATAGTGTCTGACACATATTAAGTATTCAGGAAATGTTTTCTATTGTTATCAATATTTTCTAATTCAATATGTGATGTCTTTACAAAAAATATATTAAACTACGTTTTTATTAAAAATCAAATTAAAATATAAAGTAAACTATCTCTAACATAAAAAGCATGCCTGTTAATCAGGAAAAGCATTTCAACTATTAAGTGTCAGCTTTGTCTATTATGCCAACGTTCTAGTATGATTTCTCAATAGTATATGGCAAATTATTTTTTAAGTTATTCTTTTTAACTATTTTATTTATTTATTTTTGGCTGTGTTGGGTCTTCATTGCTGCATGCAGGCTTTCTTTAGTTGTGGTGAGCTGGGGCTACTCTTTGTTGCAGTGTGCGGGCTTCTCATTGCAGTGGCTTCTCTTGTTGCAGAGCACGGGCTCTAGGCGCATGGGCTTCAGTAGTTGTGGCTCATGGGCTTAGTTGCTCCGCAGCATGTGGGATCTTACCAGACCAGGGCTCGAACCCGTGTCCCCTGCATTGGCAGGTGGATTCTTTTAACCACTGCGCCACCAGGAAAGTTCAATGACGAATGTTTAAAGCATATACTTTCCCCTCTGTACAGCCACACAGAACTATACACATGGCAGGTTGCTGTGATTTCATAACTGCATAGTTCCATTAAATTTCAGTCAGCTAAAAAAAAAAAATGTTTCACTTGGTCTGGTTCCAACATATTGCCACTAAACTATGCTAAGCAAAAGAATGAAAGAGACAGAGAAGGAGAGAAGAAGTGAGAGACGGAAAGAAAAAAGAAAAATCTAAAAACATTAAAATCACTGGATCACTTTGCTGTACACCTAAAACACAACATTGTAATTCAGCTATATTGCAAGTAAATAAATAAATAAAATGTAAAAATAAAAAAAAGAACATTAAAATCTAGTATTAACATAAGCAGGAGCCATGGAAAAACAATTTATAGAACATCAACATTACCTTGAGAATATACTAGAATTTGAAAGTCAGTTCAGATTTGGTTTAGAAATTGGGTCTTTGAGAACTGGCTAAAGCATTTCCTTTATGTCCACAGTGCTGCATTTAGATGAAACTGCTTTCACGGATTAAAACTTAGATGAAATTGCTCGCACTGATCAAAACAATATTCAGATATTTATCCCAAAAACACAACTGAATATGCCATAAATGAACTAATTTCTGTAATTCTACAAAATCAGTAATGAACATGGACTTTATTTTGGTGATCACATGCCAATGCGGGGGGAGAATCTTACCTACTTACAAATGAAATTATATGAAATGAAATTATCTGGAATTTGCTTCAAAATCATGGGGGTGGGGTGTATCAATAAGATTGGCCGTGTCCTAGTAATTGGCAAAGCTGAGTGAGGCTACAGGAGGTCCATTACTCTACTTCTGAATATTTTTAATTGTTTCCATAATAAAAAGTTTAAGAAAGAAAAATACTTTTCTATAGCTGACAATGATACAGTCTTTCTACAAAAAAACACTTCAGTAGATAATCAGATACAGTAAAAACATGGCTTAAAAAACCTAACAAGAACAACAAAAAAGGTCCTTTAAAAAAGAGCCATAATGGGGAGGGGAGAAAAAAAAAAAAGAGCCATATTACCCTTCATTGCTACATGTGTGCTGCACAGAGCAAGTAACACACAGATCACAGATCTATAGAATGCTCTAGATTCCACCCTCGAGTCTTTCCATTTAAGCTGGTAGCACTGAGGATGAAAGTGAACGGGCCTCAATTAGGAGAAAAGCTGGAGCCACATATGCACTACACATGCTGCCCACAGTGACAGCCCTTCACTGAAGAACTGCACGAGTGAAGAATATCTTCCCTGCACCTTTATTTTTTGTTTGGGGTGGTGAGAGATCTCGGAAGGAAGAATGTATTCACGTTCCCTTATGTGCGTAATTTAAAACAGACAATCTTAGCATTAAGGAAATTAAGACGCAGTCTTTATTGATGTTGATTTTAATGGCCAAGATCCAAAAACAGTTCTTGTTACAATCTCGTGGATAAACTCTTGATTCCTTTGTCAGTGGACAGACCCCACTCATTACTTGTCACTCTAATCTTTCCCATATACAATTTGTATTCATTTTATTAAGAAAACAGAAGTTTGCCTTTTTCTCCGTAAGAGAAGTGAATTAAAGAAAACTTTTCAAGAAAAATGTTCATTTAGCAGCTTTTCTCCCAGAGTCTGCAATTAAACAGAGAGTACTGGGGAAAAGTAAAACATTATCATATAAAAATGGGCTCCAAAATGAAGGCTAAATATGCACCATTGTCTAGCATATGACCACAGTGCCACATTTGCTTTTCAAATACTTGTGAAAGCATTTGGCACCGTTTTCCAATAATCCCACAGGACTTTTCCACTTCCTTGTTTTTTCAATAGTATTTGAAAATGTTGGCACATTTATTGAACTATTTTTGGAAGACCTAACTCTGTCTACCTTCAGGGTTCAAGATACAAATATATAAAAGCTACAGGACAGCCCTCCCAGCTATAAAACTTGGCAGGCTTCCTAAGTTCTCCAAGAAAACTTCAATTGGCAAGTCCATTAACATCAAAAGAGGACACAGTAAAGGGAACAACTCTGGACACAGGGAGACCCTGGCCGTGCCTGAAGCTCCATTACTAAATTGCTCAATGGCTTTGAGTAAGTTTAACCCCTTCCTAACTCACTTTGCTTACCTGTCAGAATTCTGGTACAAAATTGGTTTACGAATCGAATGGTAAGATGTTCTGAGGACTTATTTTGAAAAGAATACCAAAAAATAAACTTTAAAAATAAAAAGTGTTAATTTCTAAAAAAGAAAACTTAGAAGTCTATGCCACAGTCAGCATATACAGTTTTCTGTTGTTATCTATTAGGAGAAATCTTATTTTAAACCTGCCCAAAGTTTCTCAGACTTTAGTAATCAGACCTACTTTATAATTTTGCCAAATCCAAACAGCTACTGTATTATTATTTATGTAATACTTATCCTTAAATCAAGTCACTTTAAAATACCTACTTTGGACTTCCCTGGTGGCGCAGTGGTTGAGAGTCCGCCTGCCGATGCAGGGGACACGGGTTCGTGCCCCCGTCCGGGAGGATCCCACATGCCGTGGAGCGGCTGGGCCCGTGAGCCACGCCGCTGAGCCTGCGCGTCCGGAGCCTGTGCTCCACAACGGGAGAGGCCACAGCAGTGAGAGGGCCCGCGTACCGCAAAAAACAAACAAACAAACAAAAAAACTTACCTACTTTAGCCTTATACTAAGTAATATCAATGTAATCATAGTTTTGAAGTACTTGGATATTTTTCTGATGCACACGTATTTAACCATTAAAAGAAAAAGATTCATCTGTGCACCACCTCAAATCATTTTAACATACCACCACATTTTGGGGAGATACTACTGTACTGATCTATTTGTCTATAACATCTTCTACATTAATGAATAGAGTATTTGAATTAATAAATCCCTAAAACCCACTCGGCAACTTAACTGACACTAACCACATGCCCTCAGGAGCCCTGGGACCTTCCTAGAGCTTCTCAGACCTCACAGCCACTGCCTCAATTCAGACCCTCCGTTTTTGTTTCACTTTCCCCGAAACTCATACACAAAAATTGCTAATGTGTGTATCTTTACATTAGTGTAAAATCCCACTCTCTATTTATGCTCTAGTAATGAAAATTTTCACCCTTAAAGTATTAGCAGAATCCACATGAGTTCAAAGGTTCCTCTAATAACCAAAGAATATTCAAATAGTCAAAGAATATTCAAATTTATGTATGCCAATCATAAGTCAGTCTAAAGACAGACAAACTAAGATACTCAGTAAACTCTAAAATAAGGTTGCCATTTCTGATACACATTCACCAAATTTGTTTTTATTGTGTATTTTTAAGTCTAGTTCAAGTACATAAAATTTGTAAGTGTGTATACTGAACTAATCCTTGAACTATCACAAGAAAAAAATATAATACATCTTCTGAGCTCTTCCTAAGAAGCACTTTCTTATTCAGTCACATATCAGTCAACCACTCCCATCCACCCTAGATGTTAACTCAACCGCCTGACTTTTCTGTCTCTCTATATATACTGCTAAAGTTTGACTCAGCACTTGGCATGAGAAAAAGGACAATTTTATTATGGCTGCAGTTTTCACCAAATGTGAGTACCACAATAATCTTGGAAATTTATTTTTATCAGTTTAAAACCCTAAATCCAGTGGGTTGAACATGAGTTAATATCTGCTCACTCCCAAAACCACACTAAAATGACAGAAAGAAAATTAAAGAAAAAAAGGTACTAACTCACAAAAAAAAAAAAAAAAAAAGGGAGGGGACAGGCCAGCAGATGAGATATATCAACAGAATTTTAGAAGATGGAGAACAGATGTATAAAGTAACTGACTTAGCAGAGCAGAGGAAGCCTAAACTTGCATTGCTATCTTGGTGGGGACCTACCAAAAACAATGTGATAGTTGGAGAAGGTTTGAGAGCCTTAGGAATTGGAAGTTCCAGAAACCTCTGAGGGTTGAGATGGGAGAGCAAGTTGAAGACAGGGACCTGTTGGAAATAAGGACACTTAACGTTTAAACCACACCCACAGCCTCAACTTAACGTTTAAACCACACCCACAGCCTCAACAAAACTTGGCAGCCAGAAGACAGGAAGTTCACTCTATAGCACTTGAAAAAGAAAGGCTCTGTGCTCAGAGGGCAAAGGTGAGGTTCTATACAGAAAACAGGGAGGTCCAGTCACTCAGTCAACAAATACTTACCAAGTGCCTACTCTGCACCAGGCACTGTTCTAGGTACTGGAAATACTGAACAAAATACACAAAAAGATTTGCCTTCATGCAGCTTACATTCCAGCGAGGGGAGAGTCAATAAACAAAAAGTAAAATATAAGGGTATCAGATTTCAGCAATACACAGTGCAGAAGTAAGAAGAGACAAGGAAGGGATTTAGGGCACCCTGGGGTAGGGGTGGGAGCAGGGTTGTACTTTCAAATAAATGATCAAGGAAGCAAAGCTCTGAAGGAGTTAAGGGAGTAAGCTATGTAGGTATCTGAGGGAACAGCATTCCAGACAGAGAGAAAGCAAGCGCAGGGGTACATCAAGATGGGCAGGACAGGAGAAACTATATACATGAAACAAGAAAAGGACATTATCAAAAAGAAAATTCATTAGCCTAGTAGTAGCTTCCAAAATAGGAAAGCAAAAAAGTTCAGTAGAGAGATTAGAAGAAAACTAATTGAAGAAATTTCCCGAAAAGAGGGAACAAAAGGACAAAGGGATGACATCAGAGAGAAAAAAGTAACAAATCTTAAGTCATGGCAGGAAATTCAACATCCAAATTAATAGAAGTTCCAGAAAGAACAGAGAACATAGAGGGAGTCATTATCATAGTGGAATATTTCTGAAAGACAAGAGTTTCCAAGCTAAAAGGGCCCACTGAGTGCTCAGCACATGAGTGAAAGACTCCCATACCATGGCACACCATCATGAAATTCAAAACAACAAGTTCAAAGGTAAAATCCTGAAAACCTCTAAAGAAAACAAACTAGCTACATACACAGAATCAGAAATGGGAATCGAGTCAGTCTTCTCAACAAAACAGTGGGATGTGAAAATACAGTGGAGCAATGCCTTCAAAATTCGGTGGGACAGTAACCATTAACATAGAATTCTATACCCAGCCAAACTATAAATGCAATCAAACTGAGAGTACAAAGAGGCATTTTAAGAGTGGAAAAAGTCGCTTTCAGACATGCAAGGTCTCAAGAAATTCGCCTTCCATTTGCACTTTCTTGGGAAACTACTGGAGGATGCACTCATGTAAAGTAAGAGACAAGAAAGAGACACGAAGTCCAGGCACCCGGGAGCCCAGGAAGAGAGGAAAAGGGCAATTTCCAGAATACAGCTGCACAGCAGTTCTAGGAATAACCAGTCCAGGAAGGATGTCATTAATAAAAAAAAAGAAAATGGTTTGCCATATAGTTTTCAACAAAGTTTAGAGCTAAATTAAGGGTAGGTACTAAGAAAACTATACAAATGAGGAAAAAAATAGGCAATTAACTTCAGGATAAAACAAAAAGTTGTAAAAGAAAGTGTATGCAATCAAAGCGCTATACACAGCTCAGCTGTTGCCTATATGTGCTGTGGAAGGAGAGAAGAACGTGCATCTGTGCACAGGAAAAGGGAGTCTGTAAAGGAGGCTAACCCCAACCAAGGTAGAAAGTCAACAGCTAATATTGTCTAGAATAGAAAAAGCAAAAAAGCAAGAATATCGTGGTTTTTAGCAAAACACACGGATAATAAAACTAAAAGAACTGAAAGCGGTTGCCTCTGAGGAGCAGAAATCTGTCATGAAGGGACATGAAAGGCAGGGGTCTGCCGCTTTTCCTTATAATCCCTACACTATTACCTGACTTTCTAAATCATATACTAGCACCCTGGGGAATGCTATCTGCACTGCAAATGAAGTAGCAAAAAGTATAAAACTGCTTGAAAGATAAAAACTGAAAAGGAAGGGCACACATTTTATTTTGACGTGTTTTATACCCTGGGACATTTTTGTTACATTGAAACATCAGCCTGGAAACACTACACTAATGTGAAAAACAAGATGAAGGGTACTCTTCACTCCAGCTTGATTCAAGAATCACAGAACTAACAGTAGTACTCTGCTTCACAATCACGCCTTTACAAAAGAAACTAGGAGGCAGAAACCATTTAGGAAAGCAAGCTTATCTTTTGTTAAGTTAGATACTGTAGATGCCAATAAATTCCTAAAATCTTCAAGTTCTACAGAGTAACAGCATCAAACAATTAAAAGCAATAATCCACCCTCCCCTGCAGAAGAAACAGAAGTTTTAGCAGCACACAAGCTGGGTGCCCTTGAGCAAATTATTCTGGTTTTAAGCCTCAGTTTTTCATCTGTAAAATGAGCGTACCAGCTACTTCAAGGTGTTGCTGTAAGAAGGATTGGGGATATTAACATATAATATATAAAGCACCAACTACAGTAGCTGACTTATCATCTGTGCTCCAAAAGTTATTTTTCTTCCTTTTTCACCTGTTTATTATCAATGCTTCTGGCCTTATCAGATTACATACAATGGAACCTAGAACAAAGCTGAGCCACTAGCGTAAAATCCACTTGTCCAGCACAGGTTAAAAAGAAGACAAAGAAGCTAATGGGACAGCACCTGAAGCCAGGATGAAGCCTGGCTTCATGGATGGAAAGCAAGCAAGAAGTGTCAAATAGAAGCCTAAACCATGGAGGAATGTTACAAAAGGAAAAAAAAAAAAAGAAAAAGAAAAACAGAAAGAAGATAAATTGAATTAGACCAATTTTCTAGCTCCAACTACTAATACAGAGGACAGAAGAACAGGTTAACTACACTAGAGGATTGAAATCAGCAAAATTCAGACTGTGAGAAACCAAACAGAACAACTAATCAAGTTTCTTCAACATACAAACTACTGCAAGGAAAAATAAGAGGTGAAGGGGAAACTAGAGCATATCAGTCTTTAAAGAAACACCAACCAAACAACCTAAACGGGAAAAGAATTTGAAAAAGAACAGTTACATGGGGCTTCCCTGGTGGCGCAGTGGTTGAGAGTCCACCTGCCGATGCCGGGGACACGGGTTCGTGCCCCGGTCCGGGAGGATCCCACATGCCGTGGAGCGGCTGGGCCCATGAGCCATGGCCTCTGAGCCTGCGCGTCCGGAGCCTGTGCTCCTAAACGGGAGAGGCCACAGCAGTGAGAGGCCCGCGTACCACAAAAAAAAAAAAGAAAAGAAAAAGAATAGTTACATATATATGTATAACTGAATCACTTTGCTGTACACCTGAAACTAACACAACATTGTTAACCAACTATACTCCAATATTAAATAAAAAGTCAAAAAAAAAAAGATACACCAACCAATTATAACAGGCAAATCTTAACTGGATCTGGATTCAAACAAACTTTTTCAAAAATTGATACTTGAGGTAATTGGAGATTTGAATATCAACAACTGAATATTTGATGATATTAAGGAATTTTTAGTGTGATGGTGGTATTCCAATCATGTTTACAAAAGAGTTACCTTCTAGAGATACATACTAAAATATTAAATGACGAAATGAAAAAAAAGTCCTCTAAAACATCCAAATAACATACAAATAAGGTACAGCTATGGGCTGCAGTAGTGTAACACTAGGCTTCAGAGAACCAGACAAGCTGCTTTGAGAAGGAGTCACAAAGTCTGGGAGGAAACTAGAAAGAGCATTCTTTCCACGTGTGACCGAGGGCCTACTGCCTGCTGGGCTCCAGAAACCATGACTGACAGTGACCCAGAGGTCAGCCTTCACAAAGGGAGAGGTGGGAAATGACTGCTGGCCCTAGAGGTAGAAAAGCCCCACTGCCAGGAACACCATACTGAAGGTCATATAGATTGAGTCCTTTTTGCATCTTCCAAATTGGATTTAGTAAAAGAGATGCAAACTGGATAGTCTAGAGGAGCCATGTATCTAATACAAATGAATGAAAAGGTCCAGCAGTAAGCCAAAAGGCAATGGGTGGGACTTCGGCAAAGTAGGAAGATGACCTGTGTGAGATAGGGCAGGAACTCCTCAGCACTGCAACAAAGGAGCGTGGGCCCAGTGTGGCCAAGGTCCTCCAATTTTCCCAGAGAAACCTAAAAGAAAGATATTTCTGTGAAACCTCCTGATTTCTTAATGTTGTCAACTAATTTAAAATTAAAACACTCTGTTAGGGGAAAAATATGTCCGCAGATCTATTTCAGGTACGAAAAGATGTGCTGGATGTGAAAAGGTCACATTTTAATGTCACATGCAGAGACTTAAACACTATCAATAAAAATTCCACTAACAGCCTTCTGGCAGCAAGTTCACTGAAGCTGTAGAGAGAGGAAGTTATAATATAGCATATGCATACAAGTTTTACACTCCGAATCAGCTACCTCAGGCAACATAACAAAAAAGACTACCACCTCTCTGTGATGCTGAAATTAGATCCAGACAGTTTTGCCATCTATATGCTTTTCTGAGTACTGCCAAAAGCAGTGGATAGTTAAAAAAATTCTAGAGATACCATACTGAAATTGTTAAAAAGTGGTTTTAACTTGTGATCACCATAGGAAATTACAGTTTCATATCAAAGACTCTACTTCCACACAGATAATTATTCCTGACCACTGCAAAAAAAACTGCTTACCACATTTTCACAAGCAACCCACTAAGCCTTTCTTAACCTAACAATTTTCACAGAAGCCAGGCACTGAGTGAAGCATTTTATAAGCACTAGCTCATTTAATCCTCATCTAACTTTCTGAGGTAGGTTATGATTGTTCACCCCCATAGTGAAGATAAGGAAACTGAGGCCTTGAGAAATAATTTACCCAAGGTTCCACTGGCATAAGTAGCATTCTAACCAGCACCACTATGTGGACCTGTTACTGATTCCCTTCTAATTAATATTTCCATCCAAGAAATTTGTGAGGAAATAAAGACACATTAAGTTCAAGGGAAGAAAATACGAAGCCAATATTATATCAGAATTCAGTTTAGGGCTTCCCTGGTGGTGCAGTGGTTCAGAGTCCACCTGCCGATGCAGGGGACACGGGTTCGTGCCCCGGTCTGGGAAGATCCCACATGCAGCGGAGCGGCTGGGCCCATGGGCCATGGCCGCTGAGCCTGCGCGTCCGGAGCCTGCGCTCCGCAACGGGAGAGGCCACAGCAGTGAGAGGCCCATGTACCACAAAAAAAAAAAAAAAAGAATTCAGTTTAACCTTGACAACTGCCTAAAATCGGACAACCAAAAGAATTGAAAGGAAATAAGCACAACAGTGGGGGCATGAAAGTGCAATGGGGTAACATGAAAAAAATAAAAAACAGAAAGTCTCGTAAGACTTCGATCCTCTAATCTCAAAAACTAAGAATAGAACTACATCAGCAGTTTTCAACGTTTTCTGTTTTTCAAAATTGCTCCCCCAAATCTCTCTCTCTCTCTCTCTCTCTCTCTCTCACACAGCCCACTTTACTTAACAGTCTCAGTCAGTTCATGAGCCCTTGAGGCCACCCTGGGCAACACCTTTCCCACTAACCCCATACTTCCCACCTCAAGGTCAAAAATCTAAACTAAATGATTTTCACCCTCCCTTCTGGTACCCTAGGTGGATGAATCAAGGGTGAAAAACGAGTAGACTATTTAGAAAAAAGAAAAGACCAAAGAATTATGGCAAAGTTTAAACTACATATTCATTTAGTATCTTCAGGATACTGGGATGTGTACGTATATTGATAGAATATAGGAAACTCAAAAATATGATTAAATTCAGCACTGCTGTTATGATGGTGGTAGGTCCAGCTGCAAATCTCATCAGGAGGTCTGGAAACCTGAATTCAGGGCTTGGAAAAAATGATTAGAGACTCGGTAACCAGACTTATGTGAAAAGTTTTTAAAATCACGATTTTCGTGGAAAAAGGCAATTAGAGGGTAACATAAGTCTTTTAAGTATTTGAAAATTCTTTCATGGAGATAGATAAATAGGCCATAAAAAGAGAAAAGCAAGAGGAAACTAGCTTCCTGGTAAAAGCATGAATGATTTAAAGACAATGAACTTCCTACCTGACCCAGACAACAAGGTCCTACAGATGAACAAGTGACAAAATCACTTTAGAACTCTTTCCATGCCCTCTGGTTCTTAACCTGGAAAGAAGTGAAACCATCCCCATGATGTTCAATTTAGTCACGTATGTGAAGTGTCAGCTTGGCTACCTAAAGCAAACCTTACTTATGATAGTTCTCAGAGCAAATGAAAAGATAATTCTTATTCCTCAAATAAATTCCATATTACCATAAAGATTATTTGTGAGGCAATCTATAATGAATTTAGACCTTTATGGTTCTAATACACTAAAGTAAAAAAAAAAATGTAAAGAAGTATGTGTGATATGAAAATATATTTCTACTTTAAAAGTAACTAAGAATAGGAAATTAGTCCAAATTCAATCTTTGAAAAAAAGCAGAAGCAGTATGAATGCACCCATAAGCCACCTGAGGTCTACCCTATACTAAAGGGAAAGCGACATCACTTTAAAAAATGAGAAAACCACTAAAATGCTCATTAAAATCAATGTTATCCCCAAAACTAGATATTTAGGGAATTATAGATTATCTACCCTTCTAGACATGAAAAACATGCATCTAATAAACCCATATATATCAAGCCAACCACAAAACAAGGGGAAACAATAGTCAAGAGTAAAATAAGCAAATCACCTACATGAAATATAACCTACATGACATTTCTACATGAAACAGTACCAGGTTCTACAAAGTTAACTCCAACTTTCAAAGAATCCTAATTAAAAGCGCCTCCACTACATCATATAAAGTTTCAACAAATTGATTCATCAACTTTATTAAGTACACATAATGTTATGTGTACTTCACATAACTCTACATATGTATTCCCTCTCTCATACAAAAGTCACGTACTTTATAGAAAAAAAAACATTATCACTATCTCAGTTATTTCTATCTGATATTAAAAATGATTTCTGGGACTTCCCTGGTGGTGCAGTGGTTAAGAATCTACCTGCCAATGCAGGGGACACGGGTTTGAGCTCTGGTCCAGGAAGATCCCACATGCCATGGAGCATCTAAGCCCATGCGCCACAACTACTGAGCCCACGTGCCACAACTACTGAAGCCCGCGCGCCTAGAGCCCGTGCTCCACAACGAGAGAAGCCACCGCAATGAGAAGCCCGCGCACCACAATGAAGAGTAGCCCCTGCTCGCCGCAACTAGAGGAAGCTCGTGCGCAGCAACAAAGACCCAACGCAGCCAAAAATAAAATAAATAACTTTATTTTTTTTTAATGATTTCTTTCTTTCTTTTTGGCTTACCTGTAACATCTAAATAACTGTAGTATTTACACTTGGAGGCCATTCCCCTCCAGTTAATCATAGCAGGCATTAACTCCATTTTAGATTTTAGTTTGGGGCACTGCTCAGCCAGAGTAATGATAGAAATCTTATGACTATTAGGTTGCTGGTTTGTGCCAAAAAATGGCATTCCCAAAGAATGCTCTGTCTGGAATCTGTGGGGGAATCATATACAAATCTTCTATTAACTCAGACCTTCCAAAGAGGCTGGAAATGTTTGTGTGTTGGGGGGAGGGCGAAAGGGCTGAGAGTGGATTTGCTGACTCCTAAAGGTCCAGCCCTGAGATTCCAAGATTCTATAAAAGGGCAGTAAATTAGTGTTTGGCTAGTATTTGCTGACTACTGAAGCCAGCATAAACATTTACTTGAGGCTTTTAAATGTGTAAGGGTACCCAGTGGTTAGGTACAGTAATTCTGAATCTGAAAAAAACAAACAAGGCTACTGGAAATATTTCTAAATAAAGGTGGGGTAGGGAGGTATTTCCCCCATATTTCCTTTGTTTTCCCCAAGTAAACAATACAGACTTTTAGAAATGCAAAATTTGATTCTCAGCAGTATTGATCCCTATAAACTATTTTATTGCCTTATAAAAATACTAGCAATTCATACTTTTCCAAAAAGTCTACACACAGCCTTTAAACAGGCTACTTCAGTTCAAAAAACAAAGAAAAAGGCCCATACTTCCCTGTGGAAACAGAAACAAAAGCAAATCTTCAAAAATATTTAGCTTTCTGCTATATAAAATATAAACCCCACATTCCTAAATAAAGTGGCAAAGATAGAACCTTTGTAGTTCTCTAGTCAGTTATATGAGAGTGGTTATTCAGGGCAAAACCCGACCTTAAACATAACTATACAATATTACTAAATTACAGAGTAATTTTACCAATAAATATTCTGGTTAAAGACTGCTTTGTCATCTTTGCAAGTATTTTTAGTTGAAAGCAAGTGGTTGGGAAGTCCACGTGCACACGGTTCAGATTTTTTTAAATCTATTTTTAAGATCTGGTGACTGGATAGGTTTTCTAAACTCAATCCTTTCAAACTGGTAATTTGAAAAGGGTAAACCACAAGACGGTTAGTTAAGAAGCAAAGGACCTAACAAGCTCACCAACTCAGATCAGCACAAAACTAACTCAGAAACCTCCAAATCTAATGATGAGCCCAAACGGTCACTAAAGCCTATACATACACAAACTGTACTAAAAGCTACCTCTCTAAATACAGCAAGGGCTATCTGAATTCTCTTGTTTTATATTTCCATAGTTATTTTGGGGTGAGCCCTCTTCAGATTTGTCCCCTAAATCTGCAAATCTGCTTCTTTCTACTTGGAATTAAGTTTCAGATTTTAATATACATAACCAGCTGTATATTTACCAGTTTAATATACGGACCCAGCTGAGAATATTCTACGACAATTTAGATTTTTTACTGAAGTTAGTAATAATTTTACTGAAATTCGTTAAATGATTTTTTTTATCACTTTTAACCGTTTTAGGCAATCCCCATTCAATTTAGGTATCAAGAATCTGAAGTTGGGGGCTCAACTCATCCACATATTTTCTCTGGAAGGTCTAACTACTTTGACTAGAGATAAAAGATTAAAGCACTGTTATGACTAGGTCTTTCTTAAAGAGGGATGTTTCAAAAGGAAAGAAACTGTCCCCTCCCGTTAATCTAAATGAGCAGCCTCTTGTTCTCAGCAGTCCTTCTGCACACAAGACCACTACTGACTTCAGTGGGAATTCTGCCCAAGAAGTGAGGAAGACAGGATAAGATTAAATTAGCCCTAAATCCACGCCATTGTTCCAAGCCATTACCACTTGTACAGTTCTCTAATAACCTCTATAAAGTAGATATCTGAGGTTTGATGGTGATTCTCAAATTGAATTTTAGGACTGATCCCTGGAACTCTGACAGGTGACACAGCCTAACTCTTTAAAAGTTGTGTCAGCCTGATGGATGTATTGAGTTGGCACTTATCACAATCCAAGATTGCATTGCAATGCAGCCCCATCAGTGGCTGCAACAGCAATCCAGTGATTTCTCACAGCAAAGAGCCCTCCAAACAGAAACCGAATAGGATTAAGTGCTATTCGTTTCCCAGTAAAACCTGTTCAAAGACTGGGAATTCTAAATCCCAGCTCCCGTGGCCAAGAAATTGACTCAGTTTCCCCTCTAGTCCTAAATCCAGTGGGAAATGTGATAGGACATGGGCCAAAATTCTAATTCTCAATACAGTACTACAAATAGAGGATACAGAAATAATAGGTTCCGGTGAGAAGAAAAAAACAATGGAAAAAATTAAAAGGTCTCTGAATAAAACGGAAGAATAAAGGAAAAACTGTTAAGATTCATTTTTTTAAAAAAGGTTAAATAACACTAACAAGACATCTAGCATACACGTGCCATTTCAGATGCGAGAAGTTCAAAAAACTGAGGAAAAGATGTGATTCAGAAAAGAGAAAATATATCCACAGGTCCTCTAGGTTCTACCTTCCCTCGCACCCCACCAGGGCTCTTAAAAACGGGCAGCGGTGGTGGTAATAAGGAATGCAATTTAAGGCGTCCTAGGTCAATAGGGAGGGCTCCACAGAGACACCCCCCAAAAAAAAAATAATAGACTCTAGACGAGAGCTCTTCTCACTTCACCAAAAAACCCTGACCTCAAGGGAGATGAGCGATCTCGGGAAGCACGATGACCGACGGCTTCCAGTAGACATCCCGGCTGCCGCAGGCAGCGTCTGAGGCTGGGGATTTAGACTCCGATTCCAACCCTGCTCTTTCTGTTCTGTTCTCCTGGTCCTTCCCCTGCAGCTCAACTAACAACCCTCCCAACTCTCTGCCCTCAAATCTAGAGAAGAAAAATAAGCCATGGGTGGTGAGATGGTCTGAGTGCCGGGACTGCACGGATCAGAGAGCAAAACGTGCGCTTCTCTCCGAATCGGCCAGGTCGCACCCGTCCTGCGGGACAGAGCGAGCGGCGGCGGGGGACGCGCACCGTGCTTGGGGCTGACGCAGCCCACGCCCGGCTCCACGCAGCGCCCACGCGCGCGGCCGGCCGAGGGACGCGCGGCGTCCTCGCCTGCGTTTCCTCTCCCAAAATCATCCGCCAGAAAGGCGACGCCGCCGCCGCGTACCTCAAGCCCCCGCGCTCATCTCCAAGAGTCGAAGGAGGACGGCCGCTCCGAACTGGGACAGGCTCGCGCGCCGCGGCCCGCGCCCAGGATGGAGCCGGATCCCTCCTGCAGCCGCTCCGCGGGGCCCGGGACGCGTGACCCTGAGCCCACCACACCCCCGCGGGGCCGGCGCAGTCCTCACCAGGCCCCCATCTCTCCCGGCGCCGACGAGACGCGGCCCCGACTCCCGAGAAGGGAGAAGTGGGGGACCACAGTGGAGCGGGGAAGCAGGGATCCGGCCTGGAGCAACAACAGGACCCGGTCCCCGGGGCGGGAACGAGTAGGAGAGAAGACAGGGAGTCGCAGAAAACCCCAAAGCCGGCAGCCCTCCCCCTCCTGGTGGAACCGTCCCGCCACCGCTTCCTGCCCAGGATCAGCTTCCCAGCTGCAGTCTCAGGAAAAATCCGAGACGCCCCTGCAGCTCCGCAGGGACCAGACGCTCTGCCCGGGATACCCCGCCCCGGGCCCGCCATTCCGCAGCTCCGCACACCTCCTTACCCGGACGCCGCACTCAGGAGCTCGCTCGCCAAAGGGACCCGTCCAGCTTCAGCGCCAGCCGCCGGCCGCAACACCCGCCCCCTCCCTCCCGTAGGTTTCAAATTGAAATTCCCTGGCTGAGGCCGTCAGAGGACTCCGCGCACCAGCCCCGCCCCCTCGCGGCGGAAGCCCCTCCCGCGCCCCCGCCGGACGCGCACCGGGTGCGGAAACCCCCGCGGGCTGCGACACGCCCCCTGTGCCCAGGCCACGCCCCCGCGCCAGCCCGGGCGACCCTTCCCTGGGGGTTCGCCGCGCGCCCGGGCCGGGTACCCTGCGCTGGAAGGACGCGTCTCGCCCTCGGAGCTGGCCTGGATAATGAGTGCTGATGCCTGTGTGCAAGCCTTTGTTACCCGCGAATCCCGATCTTAAATGCCCTTTTATCAACTTTCAAAAGTTATTTCTTCAAAGTGAATCCATTGACTAAACCTTTACCCCAGGCTAGGCCCTGTTGATACAGAAATAAGGAAAACTAGATTCGCCTCAGTCTAGAGTGGAAGAAGTGCTTTCACAGAGAGGGCAGTGGCAGGGAACCGTTTATTCTTCCTGTGGGAGGGACAGGAGGGATTGGGGAAGCCCACTGGAGGAGGGGCGTTTATGCTGAACCCAAAGTGTGGGTAGGATCTCCAGGCGGGGGCCTGGGAGGATTGCAGAGCAGGATGTGGCTGAAGGCTGGAAACCTAGGTTCAGGCCGATTGTGGAAAGACACACATACACACACAAACGATACCTCCCCGTTCTTTTGTATAATTAGATCGCCTTCTTTCAGATTCTACTTATTTATTCTTTTCTGAACCTTGGCATGTCAAACGGGCTGTCCAGGTCATTGCCTCTAGCATCTGGCACACATGTACCTCTTGTCCTTCGCCCCCTCGCACCTCGACGGAGGTCTTTAGAGACTGCACCTCGGCCAAAGTCTTCTTTTCTTTCCTAAACAGAGCTTTTTCTAAAATTAACAATGTCAAATCAAACCTCAGTTACAATGCCTTCCGTGCGTATGATATTTTCAGTTAACAAAGCACATTAATGTATTTTATCATTTGATCCTCACAGCAACTTTATGAAATAGGCAGGGCAAGTATTATCTTCACTACATCAAAGAGAAAAGTAAGAGTCAGGAAGATAAGTTACTTGCTAAGGTCCTGCCAGGGAATAATAAAAATAATAAAAGCTAACATTTACTATGTCCTTTATGTGCCAGGCGTTGTTCCCAGTCCCACACATGAGTTAACTTACTTAATAATGTATGTTAACTACTATAGAGGGGAAGCCTGATTAGAAAGCAGTTCTGGTAAAGAAGACCTGGGAATATTATAAGACAATTCTATTACAAAGTTAAAGGCAGATTTACAATGAAATTAGTCCTTGAAACTACACAGTCCTTGAAACTATATGCATAATTTTATTACTTTTTTTAAAGAATCCCTAAAGTTATATAAGGTTTAGGGCCTACAGAACCTTGATCTACCTGTGATGAAACCCCTTTAAAATGTTAATGCAGGGCTTCCCTGGTGGCGCAGTGGTTGAGAGTCCGCCTGCCAGTGCAGGGGACACGGGTTCGCGCCCCGGTCTGGGAAGATCCCACATGCCGCGGAGCGGCTGGGCCCGTGAGCCATGGCCACTGAGCCTGCGCGTCCGGAGCCTGTGCTCCGCAACGGGAGAGGCCACAACAGTGAGAGGCCCGCGTACCGCTAAAATAAATAAATAAATAAATTAATTAAAAAAAAAAAAAACCTTTAAAAAATAAAAAAAATGTTAATGCAATATAATAACATAAATGTAGGCATAATTTATAAAACATAATGTCCTTATCATAGGAAATTATATCCCTACTATATCCTCTGCTGAAGTCTGCAAATCACTTCTGTACACCACCTTTTAGGAGGAATATTGACAAGCTAAATTATACCCGTAGATGGGTGACCTTGATAATGTGGGAGCCAGCAAGACTTAGCCTAAAGAGATAGATGATTATAAGTGATGGAAACATTGTTATCAAATATCTAAAGGCTATCATATGGAAGAATTATACTCTGTGTTGGACACAGCCTTACTTGGCCCCAACATTTCAATGGAACGGAGCAGATTCAGTGAAGACCTAGCAGGAACTGAAGGTAGGAAAATCAAATACTAGGACCTATAAGGAAGTGAAGAAAACAGATGGAACATGGTACCATACAGATGTCAGTAAACAACAGGTGGTAGTCCAGGCAAGCAAGTCTTAACAGGGCAAGAAGAGGGGACTGGACAGACAGCAGGACAAAGTCCTGAACAGGTGACATCCAGAGACGTAGGCAGGCTGGAACACGGGCTGCCGGGACAAGGCCAGAACATTAATCCCTAGGAAAAAAAACTGATAAGAGCAAGTCTGGGTCTTCCCATTAGACAGACTGGACTAACAGGCAAGACTGACACTGAGAACAAGACAGGAATAGATACCAGACCTGAGATTCACCACATCCAAGGTTAGCATCACAGCCTTAATCCTGGGCACCATCTGCAAGCAAAGCCAGCCTGGCAATTTGGATTGTAAATTCACCCAGGACTTCCTAGTGCTGTTACTTACCAACTCACTCACACAGGCATGCTCCTAAGGAATCTTTATCTCACTATACCGGTGATTCATTCTTTTATCTTTGTGACTTCCGGGTGCCAAGGCCAACCAGGTGGAAGTATCTGGGTGGCTCTAGATTGAGAACCTGCTCACAGGTTCTTGCCTGAGAACAGGCAAGAAGACCTGGCAATGCCCTCGCATGCTGTCTGATGGAGGCAATCTCAATCTTCCCTGTGAATGCACGCATCCCAGTTCCACTGTCAGAAGCAACAAAGACACCATGCTAATACCAAGAGGAGCCACTCCATCACCTGGCCACTCACTGGAGCAGTTTCAGTTACCTGTGGCTGCATAACTCCAAAATTTAACGACAACAATTTTATTGCTTCCGATTCTGTGGGGCAGGCATTCAAGCAGGGCTCCGCAGGATGGCTCGTCTCTGTTCCATGTGGTGTCAGCTTGGGAGGCTCAACCGTGAATGAAGGATCCAACGTGGGCTCACTCCCGTGTGCTGCTTGTCACCTGGGGAGCCTGATTTCTCCTCTACATGGACTCTCATCTTCCAGGGCCTCTCTCTTTCCATGCGGCGTCTTAGCTGGATAACCCAGACTTCTTTACATGGCCTCTGGCCTCTGAGAAGGTATAAAGAAAAGCTGCAAGGCCTTTCAGGCCTAGGCCCACAAGTCCTACAGCATCACATATGCCCCATTCTGTTGGTCAAAGCAAGTCAGAGAACCAGCCCCAATTCAAGGAGAGGGATCATAGACTTCACCTCTTGATAGGAGGAGTGGAATGTGTGTGCAGTGATAGGAAGAATTGTTGGCAGCCATCTTGGTAAACAATTTACCCCAGAAGCTGGGTTTTTCTAGTCTAGTATTTGAGTCTGCCCTCAAGCAACCCTTCTCCTTTCCACCTACAGTAAAATCTTCCACTGGTTTTTCCTCGAAAGTATCACAAGGCCCCTTTTCCATCTGAGTCACATTGAGTGATGATAATCTCCTTTTGAAAGGCCACTCCCAACTATTGCTAATGATGCACGTAAGCATCTCAAGCCTGCCGAACTGAAGTAGTCCTTCAATCATAGTTGGAGCTGTGCCCCACACACCCCTGCTTCCTCCGGCTCAGTGACACAGAGAGAGGCCTGGATATGCTGAAACTGGAACAGAATCTCCTTTTTCTCTTTAATCAGAGTATAGTTGGCTTACAATGTTGTGCTAATGTCTGCTGTACAGCAAGGTGACTCAGTTATAAACGTATATACATTCTTTTTTTAATATTCTTTTCCATTATGGTTTATGCCAGGAGATTGGATATAGTTCCCTGTGCTCTACAGTAGGACCTTGTTGTTTATCCATTCTAAATGTAATAGTTTGCATCTACTCACCCCAAACTCCCAGTCCATCCCTCTCCCTCTCCCCCTCCCCCTTGGCAACCACACGTCTGTTCTCTCCGTCTGTGAGTCTTCCAGTTGCTTGCTATGGGATCTCACGGTCAATTGGTCCCTAGCACTGAAAGCAGATATAGAACAGGCCCAGTAAAAATCCCCCCCAAAAGTTACATTTGGAAAGGGTGAAACAAAGATGTATTATTTCAGTTTAACAATCTGAGTGTCATCATGTACCAGGACTCATGCCATGCTCTGAACATTCAGAAGTGAATAATACATCATCCCTGCTATGGTGGAGTTCACAGTCTGGTAGACAACAAATCTGGCAAAGGGGGTCAGGAATTCTGGTTCTTATCTCTGCCCTCAAATTGTCCTCACCACCTGATACAGACTACACTTAGTCTCTGCCTCTTTAGTTAGAGGTTATATGAACTTGGAGAATAAAACAATGTTTTGTTGTTGTTGTTTTTATAATTTTATTTATTTATTTGTTTGTTTGTTTTCGGCTGCGTCCGTTCGTTTCGGCTGCGTCCGTTCGTTGCTGCGTGCGGGCTCTCTCTAGTTGCAGCGAGCGGGGGCTACTCTTCGTTGCCATGTGAGGGCTCCTCATTGCGGTGGCTTCTCTTGTTGCGGAGCACGGGCTCTAGGCACGCGGGCTTCAGTAGTTGCAGCTCGTGGGCTCAGTAGTTGTGGTGCATAGGCTTAGTTGCTCCCCGGCATGTGGGATCTTCCCAGACCAGGGCTCGAACCCATGTCCCCTGCATTGGCAGGCAGATTCTTAACCACTGCGCCACCAGCAAAGCCCAAAACAGTGTTTTTTGCTGTCAATATACAAACATCATTGAGCCTCATTTTATACCAGTTACATTCGGACAGTAACACAGAGCAAGTTTATGAAAGTTTATATTTTACTTTGATTCTCAGTGATAAATAAAGAAAGGTTATAGAGCCTTCGTGTGTGCCTGATCTTCAGGACAGAAGGGCTTAGAGAGGTCTAAAGAGAAGGCTCCAGGCCCATTCACAGACATAAACCTAGAGTCTAAGGGAGAGAGGAGACCGTGGAAAGAGGCTTAGGGGCCTGGATCCTCATTTTGCCGGGAGCAGGCCGATGTCCTAGGATGGGAAATGACTGAGACAGAACACCAAGCTTTGATGAAAATGGATTGCCATGTGACCTCCCCTCACAGGACTGGGGGCAGCAGACCCGCAGTCACTAAGCTCTTTCCCAAACGGTGAATGGAGGGAGGGCTTGGTCAGGTGAAAGGAAACACTGCACTTCCAGTGCACACTTAATTAGATGTGGGGATTAGGGAGGCAAAATGACCTTGAAGCAGCATCACTGGACTTCACTGGACAGGCAAAACTGCCCCCCCAATACAGCAGCACGCTTCTGAAGTTCATGGCAGCGAGAGCTAAATTCTCGCTGCCATGAGGGGCACGCAGTGGGCATGCAGTGAGGGGCACCACGTGTGGAGCATAATTTCTAAGTGGCCTCAGCAAGTACTGGTGAAACCCATCAACAGCTACAACAGCAGCAGCAGAAGAGACTGTTGAATAAAAGCACCAGAAGAAAAATTAGAAGAGCAATCCCCTGGATTAGAAGGGTTTTGCTGGCGATAGTTACATAGCCCAGACCTGATTGGCTAGTTTATAAAATAGCCACTGGAAATAGTAAAGACAGTGGGATTGGAACTGGAATGTTGCAGTTTCTAACCAAATTCCTCCATTTGGAAAACTGACCATCTTAGGGAGTGGTCCTTAGTTTATGCAAAACAGATGTGAGGTAGGAGGTTGGTATGAGCAAACCTTCAGTTTGGTTTTGTGTGGTTTCCCCCGAGCTACACATCTGTGTTCTACTTATTGGAAAACACTTAGAAGGATCAGGATTTTAAGGTTATGTATATGCTAGTGTGTCCTATGACCCCACTTCCAGAGGAATATCCTCCTGGAGAGTATAGTTTCAAACCGGTAAATTCCCAGTAAAGGAAATATTGGTTACTATCTCTGCCCTCAACGTGTCCTCACTACTTGACACACACTACACTTAGAGTATACATGAACTACAAGGGTAAAACAATTTTTTGATATCAATATACAAACACCATTGAGTTCCATTTTATACCATTTAAATTCAATCTGAAACTGACTACTGTTTCAAAAATCCAACTATAATCTGAACACCTAAAATCTAAGGACAGAGAAAGATTATAGTAGGATTGAAAGAGGTAAACCAGGCAAATACTAACTAAAAGAAAGCTAATGTTGCTCTAATAATAATAGATAAAATAGATTTTAAGGTGAAAAGCACTACTAGAGATAAGATGGATCAATACTATGGAAAAATAATTTAATTCACCAGGAAGGTATAAAAATGTTAAACTTGTAACATAGCTTCTAACATAGTTTGTAACATGCATCTTATAACATAGCTTCAAAATATATAAAGCAAATATAAATGGAATTCCCGGTAAAAGTTAATGAACTACTGTCATAAAGGGAGAGTATGACAGCTCTATCGATATTTGACAGACCAAGCAGACAGAACTCAGTAAGATTATATGGTTTTGAAAATACAATGAACAATCTTGACATAATGAACATACGTAGAAATTTGCAGAAATTTCAACAAATGCAGAACATGCATTCTTCTCAAGCATACAAAGACCACTTATGAAAATTACATATCAGGCCATAAAATGAATCTCAGATTTCAAATTCAAACTCAAGTCTCAAGTTTCATACAACTGATATCATGTACCATATGTCATAATTCACAGCAATTAGGTAAGAAAAGAATAGTAATTAACTTTTAAAACTCCATATATTTGGGGGAAGGTACTTCTTAATAATTCATGGGGAAAGGAGTAAACATAATAGAAAGTATGAATGCTTAAAATAATTACAAAATCATGAGAACAAGCATGGAATTCAGCTAAAATGGTGCTCAGAAAGAATTCATGGCCTTAAATATATGTACTGAAAAAGAGGAAGGCTGAAAATTAATAAACATCCAACTTACAGAATTAATTTTTTAAAAAAGAAAATATTCCATATGAAAGTAATACATATAAAATTGGAAATTAATGATCTAAGAAATATTCAGAAGAAAGAATCATTGCAGTCAAAATTTGGTTCTATGAAAATATTTATAAAATAAGTCACCTCTGGCAAGACCAATCTAGAAAAAAGTGAGATGACACAAGTGAACAATTATAACAGTAAGAAAAGGAAAGCAGATAAAGGAATTTAAAAGATAACAGAAAAATACTATTAACTTTAAGACAAATTTAAAAGTTCAGGGGAAATGGAAAAATTCTTAGAAAAATTGTGAATTGCTAAACCCAACTCAAAAAGAAAAAGAAAAGGAAATTTCCATGGGCACCACTGAAATTGAATCAGAAGTTTTAAAACTCCAAAAAAGAAAAAAAATTATAATAAAATAATAATAAATAAAACTCACAAAAAGGAAGCACTAGAGTAAAGTGGTTTACAGATAAGAGCTACCAAATATTCAAGGAACAAGAGATTACAAATTGTCTTTGCTCTGCTGTTACAGTACTGGGTGTAAGGACTACAGATACCATGGCTTTTTTTGTTGTTGTTTGTTTTGTTTGTTTGTTTTGCGCTACGCGGGCCTCTCACCGCTGTGGCCTCTTCCGTTGCGGAGCACAGGCTCCGGACGCGCAGGCTCAGCGGCCATGGCTCACGGGCACAGCCGCTCCACGGCATGTGGGATCTTCCCGGACCGGGGCACGAACCCGTGTCCCCTGCATCGGCAGGCGAACTCTCCACTGCGCCACCAGGGAAGCCCGATACCATGGCTTTTTAGTTAATAGTTTGCTAGATTACAAGGAGCCACATTTGATACTGATGGAGAAGACTGCACATTTACCAGAGATCCTGTACATTGTGCTGGATTCCATGACAGGACGAGAATTTGCGTTGTTTCCCTTGTAGAGGGAAGGTGTATGTTCTTTGTGTGGAAAGAAGGATAAAACAGGTATTTGCTGACAGAAGAATAGATGATGGCAGAGACGAGGCTATGTGACAAGGCATATTTTCTTTTCCTCTGGGGCACAAAACTGTCCACATCTCCGAGCCTCCTTTGCAGTTAAGTGTGGCCATGTGAGTGGGTTCTGGCCAATGGAAGGTGGGTAGAGTTGACGTAAACTGTCTTCAGGCATAGTTCCTATTAAAAAATCTCCCGCATGACCCTTCACACTGTTTATCTCTCTTCCTTTATTTGCTAGATGCAGAGGACCCAGAGGAGAAGTTCAAGGCCTTAGGAGATGATAGATCCTCTAGAATGTAAAGAGCCTAGGTCCCTGAATGTCTGGAGCAGAGTCCCTCCTTATCCCCATGCAAAACCCATACTGGATTATGAGCAAGAAATAAGTGAGGAATAAACTTTTATTATGTTGCACCACTGAGATTTTTGAGGTGAGTTTTTTTCTTAATAATAGCAGTTAGCCTATTTTGAAATTATAGCAATGCTAGACTAATTCTTCCAGAAAACAAGAAGTAACATGCTCCAAGTCATTGTATAATACCAAAACTCAAGGAGACTAGTACAATAGGGAAGATCTTGAAGTAAATCTCAAAAACAGGCAGAACAGTTCAAGTCCTAATTGAAGAGACTAGTAATGTAAAGAAAAGAATGATAAATTCTGATTAAGGGTATCACGGAAATTAGAGTGGATGGGTAGCTTTTAAGAGAAAACACATGAGCAAAGGCATTAAGGCTTTAAAGAGGAGCTTGGGTTAGGATTCACTGAAGGTTTTCATAAGAGTGTTAGATTTTTAAGTGTTTTATCCATTTATTATTTTAAATATAACTTTCCCGGAAAGGCTTAGCTAAGCAAAAACCTCAAAGCATTGATAATTCAATTCACTTAAATTTAAACTCAGTAAATTGAGCAAATATTTTCATTGTGATGTACCATGTGCTAAGTAGACAGGCAAGCCACCTTCCAAAGAAGAGTAGCACTTGGCTTATAACTGTTTAACCCATTGATCAATGACACCTACATAAGTAGTGGCTTAATGAAATTATTGCATATAAAAAACAATGCACTTTTCATATGAGAGCCTCATGTGCCCTTTGTAAGACAATAATATTCACCCTAATGGGTTACACAAGTCAAGTATTTAATATTCTAAAATGTCTGCTCCCGTAAGAAAAATTGAGATGAACTAAAAATGTATGACTAAGTAAAATCCTCCAAAGGTGGATGGACATGAGACTTTGAGATAAGTAAGATCTTACTATTCATCTGAGCTCAGTGATGTCAATCAAAGCTGTCTTGCCGAGTTAAACTGGGCATTCCACTGACTGGAGTAGGAACACATGGGGAGAATTCCAGACACATGGAGGTTTTTCAGAGAACTAAAATTTAAGATGTGAGAATAGCCTGAGTGGGACACCTATCAGCTAAATTAACCACAAGCCTTGATAAATCTTATCAACCTGGTCAAGCAGCTTCCCTTGCTTCTGCACTGATACCTGTTCAGATCTCCAGAAACTCTGACCTCAGAAAACAGCTTGCCCAGTTGATTTCAGTTATAGCTTTAATATTAAAAAAAAAAAAAGTGTTTTGGTATGTCTTGGAAAAGGCTAACAGAGAAGGATAGACTTTCAAAGATAAGAGTAGTCTCTAAACTTTATGCCACAAAGAAAACTAACAAGGTTGTCCAGAAGTTAACCCTGGGGGGCAAGGGCAGGAGACAAAATCTACAGTGAAACAAATAAAACTTCCCCAAGGGAAAGAGTCATCTATAATATGCATGCAAATAAGACAGAGTAAAAGAAACCTATTAATCTGTGTCACTGTGACAGCTAGATTTTTAGGTTATGATGTATGTAACTTGTCCCTTACCAATGGACATGTATGTACTTAAAATTTTTTGCTTCTGTAAGCAATACCTACAATAAAACTAATATTCTTGTACATATGTCTATGAGTACATGTATGAGCTTTTTTGGTAAATATCCTTTATCAAATTAAAAATACTTTCTAATCTTAAATTGCCAAGACTTTACATTTTCTTTTTCTTTTTTAAAATCATGAACAGGTATTGAATCTAATCAAATGATTTTTTTTCTGAATCTGTTTATATGATCATAAATAATTTCTTTTCTTTATCTGATTATGACGTGAATTACATTAATTGATTTTCAAATGTTAAACCAATCTTTTTCTTTTTTTCCTTTCTTTCTTTATTTCTTTCTTCCTTTCTTACTGCATTGGGTCTTCGTTGCTGCGCGTGGGCTTTCTCTAGTTGTGGCGAGCAGGGGCTACTCTTTGTTGTGGTGCGCGGGCTTCTCATTGCGGTGGCTTCTCTTGTGGAGCACGGGCTCTAGGAGCACGGGCTTCAGTAGTTGTGGCACATGGGCTCAGTAGTTGTGGTTTGCGGGCTCTAGAGTGCAAGCTCAGTAGTTGTGGTGCACAGGCTTAGTTGCTTCACGGCATGTGGGATCTTCCCTGACCGGAGATCAAACCCGTGTCCCCTGCATTGGCAGGAGGATTCTTAACCACTGGGCCACCAGAGAAGTCCCTGTTAAGCCAATTTTGCATTCCTATAATAAAACATAATTGTGAAGTAGTATCCTTTGTATATACTACCATATTCAATTGGCTAGTATTGTAGCTAGGATTTTTAAATTTTCATTCATGAGAGAGATTGGACTGTAATATTTCCTTTTAAATATAATATCCTTTTCAGGCTTTGATATCAAGATTATGTTGACCTTATAAAACAAACTGGAAAGTTTACACTCATTTTTTACTTTCTGAAAGAGGCTGTGTAAGATTGGAGTTATTGGGACTTCCCTGGTGATCCGGTGGCTAAGACTCCGTGCTCCCAGTGCAGGAGGCCCAGGTTCGATCCCTGGTCACAGAACTAGATCCCGCATGCTGCAACTAAGACCCCGCGCAGCCAAATACGTAAATACTAAAAAAAAAAAGATTGGAGTTATTTTTTCCTTAAGTGTATAAATAATTCACTGATAAAGCTGTATGGGCTTAGAGTTTTCTTTGTGGAAAGGATTAATTATGGGTTCACATTTGCATTAAATAAAGTTTTGGTAAGTAACATTTTTCAAGGAATTTTAAATTTTCACCTGAATTTTCAAATTTACTGATTAATTGTTCATAATGTTTTTTTACCCTTTTCATGTAAGAAGGTAGTGATGTCCTTTACTTCATTCCTGGTCTAGGTCACTGTGCTTTCTCTCTTTTTTTCCCTTGATTCATCTTGCTAGAGGCTTATCAGTTTTATTAGTTATTTTAAGGAAAAACTTTTGATTTTATTTATTTTTTTCCAATTATTCAAGTGTTTTCTATCTAATTAGTACTTGAGATTATATTCATTATTTCTTCCGTTTGCTGTTATTTTTCTGAAATCTTGAAAAACTTACTTAGATAATTGATTTTTGGTACTTCTTTTCTAATACGACTATAAAATTCTCTTGAATTTTGCTGTCACATTTTTACTTTTATTCATTTAAAAATACTCTTTTGGGCTGCCCTGGTGGCGCAGTGGTTGAGAGTACCATGCTCCACAGCGGGAGAGGCCACAACAGTGAGAGGCCCGCGTACCACAAAAAAATAAAAAATTAAAAAATTAAAAATAAAAATACTCTTTTAATTCAAAATCCAGGGTTTTTAAAATAATATTTGATATCAAGATTTATTGTAAGGCTATAGGATGTGTGAAAACCCTAGAAGGATAGACAAATAGACCATTGAACACAGTAAAATGTCCCAAAACAGTCCCACATATATGGTCACTTATTCATGAGAAAGACGCCACTGCAGGGAAATGGAGAAAGGACGGCTCTGTCAATAAATGATATCAAGGACTTCCCTGGTGGCGCAGTGGTTAAGAATCCACCTACCAATGCAGGGGACACGGGTTCAAGCCCTGGTCCAGGAAGATCCCACATCCTGCGGAGCAACTAAGCCCGCGTGCCACAACTGTTGAGCCTGCGCTCTAGAGCCCACGAGCCACAACTACTGAGCCCATGTGCCACAACTACTGAAGCTTGTGTGCCTAGAGCCCATGCTCCACAACAAAGAGAAGCCACTGCAATGAGAAGCCCAGGCACCGCATCGAAGAGTAGCCCCCGCTCGCCACAACTAGAGAAAGCCCGTGCACAGCAACAAAGACCCAATGCAGCCAAAAATAAATAAATAAATTTATTAAATAAATAAATTAATTAAATTAAATAAATGATATCGAGTCCTTCAAATAACCACATAGGAAAAGAAATGAATCTTGACCCAAACTACCCTCCATACATAAAAACCAGTTGTAGCAGGATGGCAGACATGTGTAAATGGTAAAAACAATAAAGCTTCTATCTACAAGATAATATAAAATAATGTCTTCATCATATTGGAATAGGCAACAATGTCTCACAACTAGCACACACACCCACACGCACATGCACACACACAACACTAACCATAAAGAAGCAGATTGATCAACTACACTTCACTAATATTAAGAATTTGGGGGGACTTCCCTGGTGGTCCAGTGGTTAAGACTCCACGCTCCCCCTGCAGTGGGCACAGGTTTGATCCCTGGTTCAGGAACTGAGATCCCACCTGTGTGCTGCGCGGCCAAAAAAAAGAAATTAAGAACGTTTGCTCATCAGAAGACAACATGATGACAGCGAAAGGCAAGCTGCAAAGTGGGAGTGTTGGAATTCATATATCTCACAAAGTATCCTTATCTAGAATATAAAAAGAACACCTACAAATCAATAAAATAAGCCAGAAAACTCAGTGAAAGTGGACAAAAGGCATGGGAACTTCATAAAAGCAGGGTACTCAAACAGTCAACAAATATATGAAAAGGTGCTCAACGTTATTAGTCACATGGGGAACAATCCGCCTGCCAATGCAGGGGACGCGGGTTTGAGCCCTGGCCCGGGAAGGTCCCATGTGCCGCGGAGCAACTAAGCCCGTGCACCACAGCTACTGAGCCTGAGCTCTAGAGCCCGCAAGCCACAGCTACTGAGCCCACGTGCCACAACTACTGAAGCCTGCTCACCCAGAGCCTGCCCGTGCTCTGCAACAAGAGAAGCCACTGCAATGAGAAGCCCGCGCACCGCAACGAAGAGTAGCCCCCGCTCGCCGCAACTAGAGAAAGGCCGCGCACAGCAACGAAGTTCCAACACAGCCAAAAATAAAGTAAATAAATAAAATAAAAATTTTTTGAAAATAAAAATAAATAAATCACAGTGTTATGCCACTATATACCCATCAGAGTGGCTAAAATTAAAAAATGATAATACCGAAAGTTAAGGATGGTGAGAGTACAAATTGGTAAAACCATTTCGGAAAACTATTTGGCAGTATATAGTAAAGCTGGACATATGCATATATTATGCCTTCAAAATTTTACTCCAAGAAATATATTCTAAAGAAATATGGACATAAATATACCAAGATATGTATGCAGCTGTGCATAGCAGCGTTGTCTTGTAACAGCCCAAATAACAGAATATCCACAAACAATACAATTATGGTATATTCATATAATCAGTTATTATATAACAATTAAAACAAATGAATTATAGCAAATACAAGCAAACATGGATGTACCTCAAAAGTATAACGCTGAATGAAAAAAGCCAGACACAAAAGAATATATACAGTGCAATTCTATTTATGTAACGTTCAAAAACAAGCAATAAGTCTATGGTGATAGAAATTAAGGATGATTTAATTTTGCTGGTGGAGTAACGACAGAGAAGGGGTTCTGGGGTATACTGGCAAAGACTTATTTCCTGATCCAGATAGGGGTTACACAGGTGTGTTAACCTTGCAAAAATTCATTGAATGATAAACTTATGATTGGTGCACTTTTCTGTATGAATGTTACACTTCAATTTTAAAAGTTTAATTTTTTTTTTTTTTTTTGTCTGCACCGTGCGGCATTCAGGATCTTAGTTCCCCGACCAGGGATTCAACCCGTGTCCACTGCACTGGAAGAGTGGAGTCTTAACCACTGGACAGCCAGGGAAGTCCCTAAAAGTTTAATTTTTAAAAATTCTGAGAAAAATATGTGTATCTATATGGTCTCTAAGTGGTGGTGTCTCTCTGCTTTTATCGTAGGCCTCCACAGCAGAAAGAATCAAACAACTCCTCACTCTGTGAATGTATTTCAAATTGTCTTAAAAATATTAAAACCAGGGGATGGGGGGGAGGGATAAATTGGGGGATTGGACTGACATATACACACTACCATATATATAACATAGATAACTAATGAGAACCTGCTATATAGCATAGGGAACTCTACTCAATATTCTGTAATGGCCTATATGGGAAAAGAATCTAAAAAAAAAAAAAGTGGATATATGTGTATGTACAACTGATTCACTTTGTTGTACACCCAAAACTAACACAACATTATAAATCGACTATACTACTCCAAAAAAAATTTTTTAATATATTAAAACCAGTTTTAAAATAGCATAGATACTACCCTTAACATTTGGTTTAATAGGATTGATTTGTCTCCTTAACACCAACCTGTTACTGCTAAGTAATTACCAGCTTTTATTTTTATTTCTTAAAAAATTTTTTAAAGAAACATGGGGACTTCCCTGGTGGTGCAGTGGTTAAGAATCCGCCTGCCAATGCAGGGGACACAGGTTTGATCCCTGGTCCAGGAAGATCCCACATGCCGTGGAGCAACTAAGCCCGTGCGCCACAACTACTGAAGCTCACATGCCTAGAGCCCGTGCTCCACAACAAGAGAAGCTACCGCAATGAGGAGTTGCCCCTGCTTGCCGCAACTAGAGAAAGCCTGTGCGCAGCAACAAAGACCCAAGGCAGCTAAAATAAATAAATAAATAAAAATAAAGTAGCATGATTGTCAAAATTAAATATGCTTTTGTCCCTCAAAATTATAGATAATTTTAGGCCTCTTATTTAAATAAATATACTTAACATTTAATTCTCAACATCAGCTTTGCTTTGTATTCAGGAATATCAATTACTGACTTTAAGATAAATACATGGTAGAAATGTATTTCTACCTATATGACCTTGATTCCCAAGGTATGTATTCATTTTTTTGAACAACATAACAATGTGAATTAGATATGATTGATCTTGTTAGGAAATTAGGACAATATCATAATTATGTTTGTGTACATGTGCTCATCTGAAGAAATACATCCCTCATCACATATAGGTTCCAAAGCGAGAAGTAGTTTTTTTTTAATCACAGAATACAGGACACATAGCTTGTGGGAGAACTTACCTAGGCAAGGGAAGCCTTGCCTTACTATAATCTCCTTGTTATCCATCCAAAAAAAAACACACTAAAAACAAAAAAGGATTAGAAGACAAATCGAGACAAAAAATAATAGGCTAAAGAAAGTAAACGGTTTATTTTTTTCCAGTTTGGCAGCATGGTCCCTTTGTCGGATCACAGAACAATTTTAGTAAAGAGAATTCCCAGGGGAAGGGATGTGAAAGAAGACCCAGAAAACAATGTAATAAAAGCAACTGAAAACCACTTCTAAATAAGTATTTCACCAATTGTTTGGGATAGAATGGGGTTAATTCTAAGCAGGTGGACTTTTCCACTACAATAATATTTACAGTATGTGCCTCCTTTAAAGTTCTTTAAGCTACACTCTAAAAGCCAGTTTACTATAAGGAGTTTAGAGCTATCTTGTAAATCCTTCTGTAAAAAAACTGTGGTTTTCGTACTCACACCAATACAGATGGAAAGGATGGTGATGATCAGTAGAGAGAAAGCAAGCTGTGTGACAGAGCTCCATCCAGAAGCGTGATAATAGTGCAAGTTCACCTCACACACGAAATGACAATGGCTACAGGTGACATCTCTGCTGTGTTATCACATTTAAATTTCAAGTCTTCCTTTTTGTTGTTATTTTCTGTAGCCTTAAAGTATTATCTGTCTTATACAGATTGCCAACAAACACATGAAAGGATGTTCAACATCACTAATCATTAGAGAAATGCAAGTCAAAACTACAATGAGGTATCATCTCACACCAGTCAGAATGGCCATCATCAAAAAATCTACTAACAATAAATGCTGGAGAGGGTGTGGAGAAAAGGGAACCCTCTTGCACTGTTGGTGGGAATGTAAATTGATACAGCCACTATGGAGAACAGTATGGAGTTTCCTTAAGAAACTAAAAATAGAACTACCATACGACCCAGCAATCCCACTACTGGGCATATACCCTGAGAAAACCATAATTCAAAACGAATCATGTACCACAGTGTTCATTGCAGCTCTATTTACAATAGCCAGGAAATGGAAGCAACCTAAGTGTCCATCAACAGATGAATGGATAAAGCAGATGTGGCACATATATACAATGGTATATTACTCAGCCATAAAAAAGAAACGAAATTGAGTTATCTGTAGTGAGGTGGATGAACCTAGAGACTGTCATACACAGTGAATAAGTCAGAAAGAGAAAAACAAATACCTTATGCTAACACATATATATGGATTCTAAAAAAAAAAGGTTCTGAAGAACCAGGGGCAGGACAGGAATAAAGACGCAGACGTAGAGAATGGACTTAAGCACACAGGGAAGAAGAAGAGTAAGCTGGGATGAAGTGAGAGAGTGGCATGGACATATATACGCTACCAAATGTAAAATAGATAGCTAGTGAGAAGCAGCCGCATAGCACAGGGAGATCAGCTCCGTGCTTTGTGTCCACCTAGAGGGATGGGATAGGGAGTGTGGGAGGGAGACGCAAGAGGGAGGAGATATGGGGATATGTGTATACGTATAGCTGATTCACTTTGTTATACAGCAGAAACTAACACACCATTGTAAAGCAATTATACTCCACAAAGATGTTAAAAAAAAACCACACTGTAACAGAAAAAAATATATTAGCTGTCTTTATTTATTTATTTTTGGCTGTGTTGAGTCTTCCTTGCTGTGCACAGGCTTTCTCTAGTCGCATCGAGCGGGGGCTACTCTTCGTTGCGGTGCACGGGCTTCTCACTGCAGTGGCTTCTCTTGTTGCGGAGCATGGGCTCTAGGTGTGCAGGCTTCAGTAGTTGTGGCACATGGGCTCAGTAGTTGTGGCACATGGGCTTAGTTGCTCTGCAGCATGTGGGATCTTCCCAGACCAGGGCTCGAACCCGTGTCCCCTGCACTGGCAGGCAGACTCTTGACCACTGGGCCACCAGGGAAGTCCCAAAATATTGTCTATCTTTAAAACAAATATATCAAATTTTTAAAAATTTCTCTCTCACTGTCAGTCACAAACCTTTTTCTGTTTTTGCTTTTAAAATCAGATCCCTTTCTGTAACTTTCAGACTCCTTGAGATTTGGGGTGTAACCATAGTAGTTGAGCATCTCATTAATATTTCTCCACCCTTTTTCCCAAATGACTCTTCACCTTTCACTGACTCTTTAGGGGGAGTATTCATGTTTCCAACCTACAAATCTAGACTTTTTAATCCCCACTGTACAAATTGTCATTTGCTTTGACATTATCTCGAGTAAACTGTTTAACTCTGTTACAGAGTAGTCTGTGGGTTGACAGGCACTGTACTTGACCCTTTGTACCACAGAAAGTATCCTTTGATGTCAATAAGACTTTTCAACATATCAAGTTTGCTGGCCAATTGGTAAACATTTAAAGAAAGAGATATGAACATGGGAAGTCATTTTGTCATTATTTCTATTTCATTTTCTTTATAATCTTACAGAAATGTCTATAATCCTGTATTTATTATGAGACTATAACCACGTAAACAACTTTGGAGTTATGATTCCAAAAAGCTTTTCGACATCATGAGGTCTAACAGGGCAGAGAAGCCTTGCTTTATTATAAGTCTTATTTAATCAGCGAAGAACTTTGATAATTTACAAAGTTTCTAAACAAAGTTATCTAAACATCTGGAAGCTATTAAAGAACTGAGGAAGTTATGCCACAGCTACATTTAGGAAGGTATTTTTACTGCAAATTCCTTATAAAGTAAGTCTATCACAAACAAAACTAAATTACCATTACCATTTGACCCAAATTTCTCATATTAATTAGGCCTAGACATTTAAAAATATTGTGATTGAAATATAAAATTACCCTTTGGGAGAGCAATGACAGTGCTTATCTTATTATAGGTGTATAAATGCTGATTTTAATAATAATGTTAACATACTATTTACATACATTTTGCTGTGTATTAAACATATTGAAATATTATGGACTTAGAATTCAGACAGTTAGCTTTAAGTTCCAGCTCTACCACATGTTAGTTGCGTGAATTTAGGCAAGATTCGTCAACTCAGGAGCCCTGATGTTTTTCTCTGTATAGAACAGACATCTTTTTTTAATTGAAGTGTAATTGATTTACAATGTTGTGTTAGTTTAAGGTGTACAGCAAAGTGTTCAGTTATACATATATATCTGTATATATATATATTCTTTTTCAGATTCTTTTCCCTTATAGGTTACTACAAAATACTGAGTAGAGTTCCCTGGGCTATACAATAGGTCCTTGTTATTTTTCTATTTTACATACAGTACTGTGTATATGTGAATCCCAAACTCCTAATTTATCCCTCTCCCCTCCTCTACACTTTGGTAACCATAAGTTTGTTTTCTATGTCTGTGAATCTGTTTTGTATATACGTTCATTTGTATTTTTTTTTTTTTTTAGATTCCACATATAAGTGATATCTTACGACGCTTGCCTTTCTCTGGCTTACTTCACTTAGTATGATAATCTCTAGGTCCATCCATATTGCTGCAAAGGGCATTATTTCATTCTTTTTAAAATGCAAAATGATTAAGTAACGTAATGCCTGGAAGAGCCTAGCACAGCCCCTCACACTGAGTTCATGCTCAGTAAATGTTTCCTGCCTTTTTTTCCCGTCTCTTCCATCTTGCTTCCTCCTCTTTCACCACTGTTGCTAGTATGTTACACTGGCTTTCCACTTTAGGGCCTAAGGGGATGTTGCATAAAAGTTTTTTAAAACTTCCACATACTTCATGCTTTTCCACTGTTATCAACAGTTTAAAACACTAGAACTCCTCGGGAGGATTACGTGTTTATTTCAGGGACAGGAGTGTAAGGGGAAAGCTGTGAGTATGTATTTTGTTGGCAGTGAGTCACAAATAAAAGAAGAAAACTCGAATCTATTGAGCCCTATTCTGAGCCATATAATACATTATATTTTATAATATTTGCTCATTTTTATCCTCATACTAATCAGGTCTGCCTGCCTCTAAAGCTCATGATTTTTTGCTCAAAAATGCTGCCACCTGATTTTATAGATGTGCCTGAGGGACAAATAATCTCGTACAGTGTTAATAGAAAATGCATGTTGAGTTTTAAACCACTGACTTGCCAACAGATGTAGAGGGTCAGGACAGATCTGGGTGGGGGGCTACTTAAAATCAAAAACAAAGGGAATTCCCTGGCAGTCCAGTGGTTAGGACTCTGAGCTCTCACTGCCGAGGGCCTGGGTTCAATCGCTGGTCGGGGAACTAAGATCCCACGAGCCACACAGCATGCGCCCCCCCCCCCCCAAAAAAAAGAACACAACAGGGGACTACACAAGGCATATAAATAAATCAAGAGCAGTGTTACCTGAGAAACTGTTTGCTGATTCCCTGAACTATAGAAAAGAGACGAAAACAATAGCTGAGAATCACAGTAAGGCCTGAGGCCGGGACGTACCAAAACACAGGGCAAACTGGATCAGCTTAGGCTGAGCTGTACATGGAGACTGTCTTGAAAAGAGGTCAAAAATATATCAAAGAACAGGGTGTGGGGTGGATCAAGCCTGGTGACTCATGATTTAAACCCTCAGAATACAGTGGAAGCTCCCCAGATTGGGGACAGCTCCTTAAAGACCATCGATCAGGGACTTGGCTCGCGGCATAGTGGATAAGACTCCGTGCTCCCAATGCAGGGGGCTCGGGTTCGATCCCTGGTCAGGGAACTAGATCCCACATGCATGCTGCAACTGAAGAGTTCACATGCCACAACTAAGGAGTCGGCAAGCCACAACTAAGGAGCCTGCCTGCTGCAACTAAGACCCAGTACAACCAAATAAATAAATAAATAATTAAAAAAAAAAGACCATTGATCAGGCTGGACAAATTAAGCTAAAAGGAAGACACTCTCCTACTTAACAGTCAGCTCCCAGCCAGGTCCATTTTCTGCAAGGAGTGTTTCTGCTCTTGGAAGCTATGCCTATCAGCTGGTCAAACTTTATTATATATTGTTTGACGAATGATGATATGAAACATAGAAGGAAGAGATTTTATAATTCAGTGTGTATAGGTTTCTTTCTCTTGCATATACCTTTACAATGACACCTCCTACTTAACAAAAAATTTTAGGGTAGATAGCTGTTAAACTAAAATATTGTTCTTATGTTTATCTAAAAAGTGTGTTACTAAATAGTGATGATTAGAATTATAGATTCTGATCAGATGGATCTGAGTTTAAACCTTGGTTCTTTCCCTTACAAACTGTGCGACTTTAAGCAAATTACCTAACCTCTCTAAACTTCATTTCCTCATCTGTAAATATGGGCATTATTGATAGTATCTATTTCAATTGGAGAGGAGCAAACTGAGATGTCAGTATCTTCTAGAACAACGGTCCTCAACCTTTTTGGCACCAGGGACTAGTTTTGTGGAAGACAGTTTTTCCATGGATGTGGCGGAGGGGAGGTTCAGGCGGTAATGCGAGCGGTGGGGAGCAGCAGATGAAGCTTCCCTCGCTCCCCCGCTGCTCACCTCCTAACAGGCCACAGACTGGTACTGGTCCTTGGCCCAGGAATTGCAGACCCTTGTCATAGAACACTTCAATCAGACTGAATCATCACAACTCGTCCCTTTTTTGCTCACCCCTTATTGGATCCATAAGCATTGGTTTATCGACATTATCTTCACAATATTTCCACTAGATTTCCTTTCATCACCACTGCTCTTGTCTTGGTCTAAACTCCATCATCTTTCACTTGGATTATTGCACTAACCTCCTAACTGGTTTCGATATTTCTGCTCTTGCCCCCTTCAGACTTTTCTCAACATTGTACCCATGATCAGCCTTTTCAAATAAAAGTCAGCTCATGTCAACTATCTGCCCAAACCCCCTCCCTCCTGATAGTTTTCCATGTTACTCAGAGAAGAACCAAAGCCCTCACCATGTTCTCCAGGGACTCACAGGACTTGGTCAACTTCTCTGTCCCCATCCCCTGATGCCCTCCCATTTTCTTATTCCACTCCAGCCTCACTGGTCCTTCCACTCATCCTGGAACACATCTTCACAACTACCTCACACAGATACTTTGCATTTGTTGAACTCTCTGCCTGGAATGTTCTTCCCTCAGATATAGGCACGACTTGCTTTTTCTCTCCATTCAGATCTTTATTCAGATGCTACCTCCTCAGAGACATCTTCTCTCATTACTTTATGTAACACTGTGCAATCTCTCTCTCTCTCTCTCTGCTCTGCTTTGTTATTATTTTCTCTTGGCTTTTATCACCATCTAACACCTTATATGTTTTACTTGTTTATTTTTTACCTGATCCTACCAGGATATGAGTTCCACAAGAGCAACGATTCTTATCTAGTTTATACCTAGCCTGTAAGACAGTGCCTGTCATATAGTAGCCACTCGGTAAATAAACATATAAATACACGTTGAACCAACAAATGAATGATTGGGTCATGTGGCTACAACGTGGCTCAACCATGTATCTATACTTATACCAATAGGATACAGCTCCTTGGATGACACTGCTACCAAGTGAAAACTCATTCTGATGTTCAACTCTGACCAAGAGGAAAATACCCCCCCACCCCTCGCCAAATGTAGCCCCAGCTACTGGGGTGAAGATTCTCCAAGGTCCAAAGGAAGCAGGGAAGGAAAGGGAAGCTTCTAAAAGTCCTTACTCAAGTTAGAAGAGAGGAGGAAACACAGGGTGCAAACCCTCCCCTTTATACGCACAAACAGTGGAGCCACTAGGTAGGGAAGGGTAGTAAATTGAGGAAGGGGAGACCCCTGATTTAGACCAACCAAGCATTTTGGAGTCAGGAAATTCCTTTGGGAATAAAGACAGAATGTCACTCACAAAAGCCTCTTAGCTCTGAGACAAGTTACCTTGATGTGGGAGAGAGATGCGGAAGGGAATTTCATCACAGGAAGGCAGGATTCCAAGACATTCTATAAAAGTCTTATAAACCTGAATGTTTTAGACTATTTCTGTTTCTTCTCCCAATTCACTCATTCAACTCTAAACTCTCAACTGCAGGAGGAGTTTGGTAAACAGCTTGAAGAAGTTCTTTCCAGTGCCCTGTTTACCTGCGTTTCATAGCCGCCTACTGCTGATCTGTAACCGAAGAGTTGTTTGCAAAAGACAATGTTGAAATTATGAGTTAGTTTTTTTCTCATTACATTCATTATAATTTCTGGGAATATGTTACCATGAGAAAAGATTTCATGTGGGAGAGAGGCAGAGAAGTAAGAGAGAGAGAGAGAGATGGAGGTGTGAGAAAGAGATTAATCAAGTTAATAACAAGCAAAGAAAAAGAGGCGTTATCCGAATTTGAAAGGAGTAAAATTTGCATAAATTGTCATGGAAGAAAAAGGGAGTTGGTGACAGTTAATGTACAGGAAGGACATTTGCTCTAGAATTATATTACTACAAGCAGTTTTTTTTTCTGTGGTACGCGAGCCTCTCACTGTTGTGGCCTCTCCCGTTGCGGAGCACATGTTCCGGACGCGCAGACTCAGCGGCCATGGTTCACGGGCCCAGCCGCTCCGCGGCATGTGGGATCTTCCCAAACCGGGGCACGAACCCGTGTCCCCTGCATCGTCAGGCGGACTCTCAACCACTGCGCCACCAGGGAAGCCCCAAGCACTTCTTAATGTCACTAAAAGAACTATATATGCGATTTTCCTTGGTCTGAACAAATCCTTTTATATACTGCTCTTTATGGCAGGCTACATAGCATGAGTCAGAAATTCCAAAAGCAGGATAATCTTCATCCATCATAGCACCTGCTCCAACATTATGCTAATCATTGGTTGATAGCCTTTAAGGCTGATACTTAAAGATACTTCCTACTGTTGTATCTAAAAATGGATAGTTACGATACCAGATTAAGTTGATGAGATTGTCATTACTTTTATTTTCAAACATTAATTTTGATTTCAAATTTTTCAGAAAAATAAATTCTAAACAGAGAGAACATTATTTTTTTAAATGGCTTGAACATACATACTGATATTTAAAAAATTGAAAAATGTCATGCAAAGATATCACTTTCTAGTGACTTCCGGCTGTTGATAACATTCTAAGAACCCTTGTTAAATGTGATTTCTCTTTCACTGTTGCCGATTCATCTTTTTACTATTAGTGGTATGGTAGCCCTCATAACTATGGAGCAGCTTCAATCTTCATTCAGAAGCACCACACAAAGAGGAGGTTTCATTTTGTCTTCTTGCATTGTGATAAATATACAAAATATAAAATTTACCATTTAAATCATTTTTAAGTGACCAATTCAGTGGCATTAAGTATATTTACTATGTTGTGCAACCATCACCACAATCCATTTCCAGAACTTTTCCATCGTCCCTAACAGAAACTGTACTCATTAAATACCAACTAGCCATTCCCCATGACCACCAATTCCTAGCAACTTAATCTATTTTGTCTCTATGAATTTGCCTATTCTAGGAATCTCATATAAGTGGAATCATACAATATTTGTCCTTTTGTATCTGGCTTATTTCACTTAGCGTAATGTTTTCAAGGTTCATTCATGTTGTAGCATGTAACAGAATTTCATTCTTTTTTACGGCTCAATAATATTCCATTGTGTGTATAAACCACAGTTTGTTAATCCATTCATCTGTTGATGGACCTTTGGGTTGTTTCCACCCTTTGACCGTTGTGAAAAATGCTGCTGTGCACATTGGTGTACATTGCTTTGTTTTTAAATATGATAGTGTTTATTTTCTCTAGAGATTCAAAGAGTTTTTAAAAAATATTTATTTATTTATTTTGGCTGTGCCAGGTCTTAGCTGCAGCAGTCAGGATCTTCGCTGTGGCATGTTTAGCTACGGCATGCGGATTCAGTTATGGCATGTATGTGGGATCTAGCTCTCCGACCAGGGATCGAACCCAGGCCCCCTGCATTGGGAGCTCGGAGTCTTACCCACTGGACCACCAGGGAAGTCCCTCAAAGAGCTTTCTAAATTAACTGTTGCTTGGCCTCTTGTTAAATATAGCCCCACATTAAACCTTAAAATTCACAGCAGGTAGTGGACAATTTTGTATAGGCCAGTGTAGGATGGTTGCACTGCAGCCTGCACCTCTGAGGCGGCACATTACAATTTAAAAATACTGAAGCTTCAATCCTTGAACCAGAGCAACCAAATTAGAAGCTGGAGATGAGCTAAGGCATTGGTATTTTTCACCCTTCTCCCCCATGATTCTGTTGTGCAGACAGGGCTGAGAACACCTAATCTAGGGTAATCTGATATCAGTCATCAGAGCGGCAAGTCTAAGCTAAGCTCCCACTGGAGCCCTCAGAGAACTAAGAGGACACCATATTTTATAGCCCATGTTCTCTATAATTAACCACAATAATATCACTCAGCTCCTACAAGAAATTAATTCATTTCACTAATTATGGCTACCAACTAAGGCTTGGATCAGAGCATTAAAGAACGAGTGGTGGGGCTTCCCTGGTGGCGCAGTGGTTGAGAGTCCGCCTGCCGATGCAGGGGACACACGTTCGTGCCCCGGTTTGGGAAGATCCCACATGCCGCGGAGCGGCTGGTCCCATGAGCCATGGCTGCTGAGCCTGCGCGTCCGGAGCCTGTGCTCCGCAATGGGAGAGGCCACAACAGTGAGAGGCCCGCGTACCGCAAAAAAAAAAAAAAAAGAACGAGTGGTGGATTTCCTTGGTGGAGCAGTGGTTAAGAATCTGCCTACCAGTGCCTGGAACACAGGTTCAACCCCTGGTCCGGGAAGATCTCACATGCTGCGGAGCAACTAAGCCTGTGCACCACAACTACTGAGCCTGTGCTCTAGAGCCCGTGAGCCACAACTACTGAGCCCGCGTGCCACAACTACTGAAGCCCAGGCTCCTAGAGCCTGTGTTCCGCAACAAGAGAAGCCACCGCAGTGAGAAGCCTGCGCACCACAATGAAGAGTAGCCCCGGCTCCACGCAACTAGAGAAAGCCTGTGCGCAGAAGTGAAGACCCAACACAGCCAAAAATTAATTAATTAACTAACTAATTTTTTAAAAAAGGAATGAGTGGTGGCCTCTGAAGCCAGGATAACTGTGCCAGTAAAAATAAGACAGTGAAAAAAAAAAAAAAAGACAGTGATTCCCCAAGGGAAGAAAGGTGAATGTCTTATCCTGTGTTATGGACTGAATGTTTGTGTCCTTCCCAAATTCGTATATTGAATCTCCAACCCCTAATGTGATGGTTTTTGGAGATGGGGTCTTTGGGAGGTAACTAGGTTTAAATGAGGTCAACAGAGTCAGGCCTGGGCCAATGGGATTAGTGCCCGTACAAAAGAGGCACCAGAGAGCTTACGCTCCCTCTCTGCACACACACCGAGGAAAGGCCACGTGAGGACATAGCAAGAAGACGACTATCTACAAGCCAGGAAGAGAGTTCTCAGTAGGAACCAACCCTCCCAGACTTTGATCTGGGACTTCCAGCTTCTAGACCTATGACAAAATTAATTTCTGTTGTTTAAACCACCTAGTCGATGGTATTTTGTTATGATAACCCAAGCAGACCCTGTGGGTATCTTACACACCCTTCAAAGCAGAGCCTGAGTAAAAAAGAAGAGAAAGCCAATAAAAGATGCTGTCTTGCCAGGACCTTTCAAAGAGCCTCAGAATTGTCCATTAAGGGAAGGAAGACGAGCCTAGGACCTACTGGCTCCTGTCCCACACCAGCCAAGGGCTGTCCCCCGAAGCATAAAACTCTCACACTTCCAGTCTGCATTTCCTTGAATGCCAGATAGGTCTTTGTAGACATTTCACCCTATGCTATCAGGGAAGCCCCAAGGTAAAAATGGGAGTTAAAGTAACTGAGGGGACTTCCCTGGTGGTCCAGTGGTAAAGAAACAGCCTTCCAATGCAGGGGACACGGGTTCGATCCCTGGTCGGGGGGAGGGGGGGATTAAGATCCCACGTGCCGTGGGGCAACTAAGCCCACACGCCACAACTACTGAGCTCGTGCGCCTCAACTAGAGAGCCCACATGTCGCAAATTACAGAGCCCACTTGCCCTGGACCCTGAGTGCCACAACTAGAGAAGAGAAAACCTGCATGCCACAACTAGAGAGAAGCCCGCGAAGAGCCTGCACACCACAACGAAGATCCCGCATGCCGCAACGAAGATCCCGCATGCCACAATGAAGACCCAACGCAGCCAAATAAATAAATAAACATTTTTTAAAAAAAGAGCAACTGAGGCAAGGTGCTAACTGCAGGTGCTAACTGCATGAAGCTGTTTGCTACAGCAGTGGAGTAAAAAATGTGCAAAAACACTTGAGGCAGGGAACAAGGGATGTTCAGTGCAGGGAATTTCTGGAGACTCTATTCAGGCCTGTGGATTCCAGTGCCCACTCCAAACTCCAGTCACAGCCTTCACTTGAAGGTCCTCCCTCCATTCCAAAGCTTGGATGACTAGTGTCTGATTTTAGTAAGAGAGCTGATAGATTTTCTCACCATACACCATTTATCTACCTTCTATCATACTATCTACAAGTGTATTTCCATAATTTTGGAAATACTGGTGTAATGGTTAAGTTTGTGTCAACTTGCCTGGGCCTTGGGGTGCCAAGATCTATAGTTAAGCATTATTTCTGGGTGTCTCTGTGAGTGTGTTTCTGGAGCAGATTCCCCTCCGGAAAGGGTACCAATTCCGACGTGGTAGTGGAATGATAGCTACCTACCTAAGTAGGTAGCTATCATTCAGGAGCTCCTATACCACCTTGATGTCCTTGATGTCCTAAATTCAACTCGATTCTGACACTGTCTACTCAGAGATAGCATCCGATCCCAGCGGTTAACGGTTCAGTCTTGCAAGCTGCCCCTCCCCCTCTGGATGCCAATCACAAACCCAGATTATCACCTATGCTGCTGACCAACTGACCATAGATTGGAGGTTCCCACAACCTCTTCCTCAGGTTTGATTAATTTGTTAGAGCAGATCACAGAACTCAGAGAGACATTTTACTTACTAGATTACCAACTTGTTACAAAGGATATTAAAGGATGTGAACCAACAGCCAAATGAAGAGATTCAGAAGGCAAGGGAAATGAGGGAAATGGGGCTGAGCTTCTCTGCCCTCTCCAGGCACACCACTCTCCCTGCATCTCCAGCCTGGTGTTCACCAACCAGGAAGCTCTCTGAACCCTCTTCTTTGGGGGTTTTTATGGAGGCTTCATTACATCGACATGATTAATTAAATCATTGGCCATTGGTGACTAAAGTCAAATCTCCAGGCTCTCTCCTCTCCCAGGAGACCAGGGGGTGGGACTGAAAGTTCCAAACCTCTAATCACATGGTTGACTCCCCTGGCTACCAGCCTTACCTTCCCCACCATGTTTAGTGGATTTCCAAAAGTCACATCACTAACATAAACTCAATTGTGGTTCTGAATAACAGGACACCCATTTCACCTTCATGGCTCTGAAGCAACTTCAGGAACTGAGGACAACAGATCAAATATTAAACAAAAGATCCTTCCTTTTCTCTTATCACTCAGGAAATTCCAAGGGTTTTGGGAGCTCTGCGCCAGAAATGGGGACAAAGCTGCCCCCCTCTTCCACACACACACACACAATTTTTAAATCCAAAATGTGTTCATTGGAATGGTTTCCCACCCACCTTAGCTCAGGGTGCTTTCAGGGCTGCTCCTGTCTACAGGAGCATTTTTCCGTAAACCTTTGCTTTTTTTTCCTGTAGGCTGGCAGAGGACAGTGGAGCAGGCAACACACAAAACCACCATTTGCGCATGGCTGAAGATGGTGGTGATTTTATAGCATCCTGGTCATTCCACACCCATGAAGTAGGAACTGGGGCTCTGTACCAGGTACTTCTTCTTGTGCTTCCTGTTCTCCTCTTCTGGAGAGGAATGAAGGAGGTCCTTTGCAAGAGGCATGCTCTTGTGGGGGAGGTCATCACCACTGGAAACTATATTTCTTATTATAAATCACAATATCACACCTCCCCTAAGTAGGTAGCTATCATTCAGTCCTATTAAGAGCCTGAATAGAATGAAAAGGTGAAGGAAGAAAGAATATACTTTCCCTGCCTTACTGCTTGAGCTGGAACATTGGTCTTTTTCTGCTCTAGGACTGGGACTTCCACCACTGGCACTTCTGGATCTTAGGTTTTCAGACTCAGACTGGAACTATACCACTGGCTCTCCTGGGTCTCCAGTTTGCTGACTTCAGGGCATGGGACTTCTCAGCCTCCATAATTGCACGTACCAATTTCTTATTAAAAACTCATATATATACACACACACACACATATATATATATATATATATTTCCATTGGTTCTGTTTCTCCAGAAACCCCTGATTAATACACAGGTCAGTTATTTAAAAAACAACAACAACCACAACAAAAAATAGAATCCAAGTATAGAGAGTCGTATGGGAAGAAATTCAACTTCCAGACAACATAAGGCTAAGAACTATGAGGAATCTGAAGGGATCGTGTCTTTATTTTTCATTTTTTTGTATGCAGTCATTCAGATCCTTCCCCTACGGATTGCTGAAATTACTCATCTAAGGAGAGGTAGGTCTACTCCATCGAGATATGGAACCCACATAATACTGTCTCATCTTTCCAACTCTTGGTATGAAAATATTTTAAATATTTAACGTTGAGTTTTATACTTATTTTAATATTATATTACCCGCATCCTTCATGTCCATCTGCAACTGTATTTTCTTTCATAGATAGTAATCGCATTGATCAGGGATTGACAATTTATGGTCCATAGCCTGTTTTGCATGGTGTGCAAGCTAAGAAGGGTTTTTACATTTCAAATGGTTTTTAACAAATAAAAAGAATAGTATTTTGTGGCACATGAAAATTATCTGAAATTCAAGTTTCAGTGTCCATAAATAAAATTTTATTGGAACACAGCCACATTCATTCATTTATGTATTATCCATGGCCGCTTTTGCACTGTGATGGAGAGTTAAGTAGTTGCAACAAAAACCATAAAGGCCCTGCAGAGCCTAAAATATTTAGTCCAGCGGTTTACAGAAGAAGTCTGCTGACCCGTCCTAGATGGCAAAAGGATGCTTGTTTAGTTTCTTTTGTATATTATCTAACCTTTCTAAATAAGGTTATGTGCCACTAGCATTGGTTTTGACTAGGCCACTCAAAATCTATTATGTAGGAAAGGATTTAATAAGTTGTTTAATAGTCTTCACAAATCTAGCACATAGGGTGTATATAATAAATTAGTAACTCTGATGAATCTGGAAGCATGCAGCCTTAGCAAGAAGCTAAAGAAAGGCATACTTATTCCTGCTGCATGTTTGCACACAGCTTGATGACGGATAATTCAAAAAGCACATCCACATCTGAGATTACAACTCTTTCCCAACAGATTTATAGGATGTTAAAGTCGGGGAAACAAACACCCTGTTACTAGAGACAGTATCATAGAATAATAGAACTGTTACCCAAAAACAGTGTCTTTGCTGGTGTTGAGCCAGAGGATACAACCAAGCCAAAGAGTGGGAGAAGGAAGGATTTATTACTTGCAGCAATCAAGGAAAACACCTGGGATCTTTCTTAAAGCAGTGTCTCCCCAAACAGGAAAACTGAAGAAGCTTTAAGCTAAGAGTGCATGCATATTCATGAAGGGGCCTGAGCAGAGGAGAATTCAGCATAGAATTGGGGCAAAGGTCAACAGAGTCCAAGCCTTAGTAGATTGAAGTCTGGAAGGTCAACATCTTCATTCCATCCCCCACCTGGGTGGGGACTTTAGTTCCTGCAGAAGTCTAAGACTGTATCAAATTGTTATGCATATGCCTTGAGGAGGAACTAGGACTCTTATTGCTGAACTGTTTCTTAACTGCTTTTCCTTTGCGTTTGAATGCCCTTACTTCCCTTAAGATCACTGATTACTGAGACCTATTCAAGGGAAAGCACTGTAGCCAGGCTTAGATCACAAAATGACTTAGAGCAAAGATGGCTTCTCTTATGTCAAGAAAGCCATTCCTGGTTTTCTTTCACTGGGGACCTCCTAAGCTATCTGCTTACAGAATGGAGGAGGGAAACATTTCATACAGCTTCTGAATTTAAGCAGGACTGTATTTGAATCATTTCCAAAAGATGTTTGATCTGTAATAATCATAATAATAATCCATAGACACTTTACAACTTCCTGTGGTTAGGTATTTCAGAACGTCACAAATAAACTGTTATAAAGTACTTCCTTTTCTTCAGTTTTATTCTTCATGTAGCAATATAAACATATTATTTTGCCATAAAGTTTTATAGTTGTGTCTCCCATCTTCCTAGTCATCTTATTCTCAGTTTGGGTGCAGTGCTTGGTATATTTTTTTGTGTTTAAAAGTTATCACCACCGCTATGTAACCATCCCCAATGCTCATAATGATTGGAATTAATAAATTGTCTGCTAAGAATAATGGACTTGGAGTCTAAAAATCAAGATGTGTTCCAGCTTAAGATGGTTCCTATAATATAGTGGGTGTTTGGTGAATATTTGTTCTCTTCAGTCTTCTTCTCTGTGAAGCTGGGTGATTTACTGACTCTGAGCCTCAGTTTCCTTAACTATGAAATGTGAGAAGAAAACACTTTCTGGGATGATACGGATATTGAAGACTCTAACCCTATGAAACATTATATAATTATAAATTATTATGGGGAAATGAGAATTCAAAAATATAAGAAAAATGTCTACAAATGGCACTACAAATTAAAAGATCAGAGAGTCAACATTTGCCATTGTCTTTTCTCCACCCACATCTAGATTTTGAAGTGAGTGTGTTTACTCGACAAACAGAGAACTCTGGGTCTACACTGTAGACCAGCCTCTCTTCATTCAGGTCAATATGGCATTTCAGCAGTGACGCCCAGCGAATTGCAAATGAGGGTCCTGACTTGTGCTGAAATTTGCATTGGAGTTGTTTCAGAACAGGCAAACAAACAAACAAAGTTTTAAATGTGCATCATTAGAAGTAATAACAAATTGTCAATCAAATATGGGAAATAACTTTGTCCAATCATGTAAAGAACACACAGATTTTTGTAAACAGTTTTTAAATTTAATTTTATTATTATTTTTTTATCAGAGATTGAAAGCAGCACAGCTCTGGCTATTTTATACTATAATGTGAAGACTGGGGGAAAAGTCCACTTAAATAGTTATTATTTCAAGTCTCAGGAAAAAGTATTTGGCTTTAACGCTTATAAATACGTTTTAGTATTTACTTTTAGAAGTAAACTTAAAACTTTGTTTTATTGCTATTTATCTTTATTTAAGGGTGATATTTTGGCTGGTCAGTAAGGTCTCTGTCCCAATTTTTCAGTTTGGTGTCGTAAGGTTAAAGCAGTCATAGATGATGCATAAATGAATGGGAACCGGCTAGGATCCCATTAAACTTTGTTTACAAAACAAAAAATGGTCAGCCTACAAGCTCTAGTTTTCTCTGACTCTTATTCTTTGCTAATAAGTAAAGACCGGAAACAGCTTACTTTTACCCAGCAGTACACAAGAGTCCTGTCCCAAGGCTATATCAGATCTCCAGCTCTCTGTCATAATCTAGTCCACAGGGAATTTGATAGTCTTGTCACACCACAGGACTTCACACTGGTCCACTGTATATTAGTGATGTAATGATGATTGGAACAAGTGAGAAGAATTCACAGGAACCTTTACATTTCTTAAGACCTCTGCTAGAGGGTGGGAGATAAACTCCTAAGAAATCAGGGCGTGCTAACTTGGTAAAGTGCCTAGGAGTCCAGTGGTTCCAGGCGTGTCCAGTTACCCAAGGGAAAGATTAGATTTCTGCAACTTGCATATGCAGCCACAAAGAAACAATCTCTAATGCATACTACATTTAGTCTCAGAACATTATCTGACTACCCTTAGGGTAATGAGTCACATCTTATTTGTTGGTACTTAGCACCATTTCCAATCCCTTTGATTCTCTCCCTTTCATTCATTGCAGGGACTGGATGAATGAGAACTACATTTTCCAAGTAGTTCCTTGCCAGAAGGCTTACAAATACAGTTTAGATTCAGGAGAGATAGAAGCCATTCTCTTTCGTGGCAGTGGCCGTGGACGTGTGAATTTAAGATGGGACTTTTTGCAGCAACTTCCATATTTCCTGTCCAGCCTGTCACCCCAGGGCGGCAGGGCAACGAGGATTATTGATTTTGGTCCCTTTCATCTTCCTGACTTCCGTATGAAAGCAAGAAGTTTCAGATTCAGTTTTAGTGAATCTGAAAGCTGGTGGTATCTCCTCTGACTTTCACCCCTTAAATCCTTTCAAAAGTTTATAAATACCTATTTCTTGGTATTAAATGCCTTTAGCTTTAAATATTTAAATTGCTTTCTATTTTCTTGACTGAGCCTTGACTGTGTACAGAAACAGGATCTAATTCATTTTTGCATTTTCTATAATTCTCAACAAATATTTGTTGATGGAGTGCAGCAGGATGACTGACGAGATCTTTTGTATATATAACCACATTCCAATCATTTTATTTGTCCTGAAGCCCTTTCTGGCATTGTTATATTTCTCATAATGGTACAGATCATTATTGTTTGCGTCTAAAGCTCAAGCTAACAAGTCTTCCCAAGGGATTAGTACAGAGTATTATCACTCACTGCCATCTGGCTGTCTGATATAAAGAAATAAACAAGATCTTAGTTGAGATAAACAGTCCTTGCTGGTTTAACATGTACAATTTGATCCTATGTTCTAGGGGCACTTGGGTACCATCTCTTAGTAAATAACCTCAAGAGCATAGGTAATGTAAAATAATTAGAAAATGGTGTTTTAAATATTTATTATCTTTTTTTCAAATAAAATCTTATTGAGATATAACTCATGTACCATACAATTCATCCATTTAAAGGATAAAATTCAATGATTTTTAGTATATTTATAGAGTTGTGCAGCCATCACCACAATCTAATTTTAGAATATTTTCAACATTCCAAAAAGAAACCCTATTACCATTAGCAGTCATCAAGCCTTCCCCTGCCTCCCAGCTATAGGCAGCCACAAATCTACTTTCTGTTTCTATGGATATGCCTATTCTGAACATTCCTAATTTCTCCACATGCTCACTAGTATCTGTTATTGTTTGTATTTTGATTATAGACATCCTAGTGGGTAAGTACCTCATTGGGGTTTTGATTTGCATTTCCTCAATGATTAATGATGTTGAAGATCTTTTCATGTGCTTATTGGCCATTTGTATATCTACTTTGGTGAAGTGTCTATTCAAATCATTTATCTTTTAATTGGTTTTTTGTTTTTATTATTATCGAGTTACAAGAGTTTTAAAAAACATATTCTGGATACAAGTCCCTAACCAGATTTATGATTTGCAAATATTTTGTCCCATTGTGTGGGTTGCATTTTCACTTTCTTAGAAGTGTCCTTTGAAGCATTAAACTTTTAAATTTTGATGCAGTCTGATTTATCTACTTTCTTTCGTCATTTTTACTTTTCGTGTCATATTTAAGAAATCATTGCCTAAGGCACAAAGATTGATCCTTATATTTTTTTCCTAAGAGTTTTATACTTACCATCTTTTAAGATTTATCTAACTATAATTTTTATAATTTAATTTTTTTCTTTTATTTATTTATTTTAACATCTTTATTGGAGTATAATTGCTTTACAATGGTGTGTTAGTTTCTGCTTTATAACAAAGTGAATCAGTTATACATATACATATGTCCCCATATGTCTTCCCTCTTGCACCTCCCTCCCTCCCACCCTCCCTATCCCACCCCTCTATGTGGTCACAAAGCACTGAACTGATCTCCCTGTGCTATGCGGCTGCTTCCCACTAGCTATCTATTTTATGTTTGGTAGTGTATATATGTCCATGCCACTCTCTCACTTTGTCCCAGCTTACCCTTTCCACTCCCCATATCCTCAAGTCCATTCTCTAGTAGGTCTGCATCTTTATTCCAGTCTTGCCCCTAGGTTCTTCATGACCACTTTCTTTTTTTTTTTCTTTAGATTCCATATATATGTGTTAGCATTTGGTATTTGTTCTTCTCTTTCTGACTTCACTCTGAATGACAGTCTCTAGGTCCATCCACCTCACTACAAATAACTCAGTTTTGTTCCTTTTCATGGCTGAGTAATATTCCATTGCATATATGTGCCACATCTTCTTTATCCATTCATCTGTTGATGGACACTTAGTTTGCTTCCATGTCCTGGCTATTGTAAATAGAGCTGCAATGAACATTTTTTTTTTTTTTTTTTTTTTGTGGTACGCGGGCCTCTCACTGTTGTGGCCTCTCCCGTTGTGGAGCACAGGCTCCGGACGCGCAGGCTCAGCGGCCATGGCTCATGGGCCCAGCCGCTCCGCGGCATGTGGGATCTTCCCGGACCGGGACACGAACCTGTGTCCCCTGCATCGGCAGGCGGACTCTCAACCACCGCGCCACCAGGGAAGCCCTGCAATGAACATTTTGGTACATGACTCTTTTTGAATTATGGTTTTCTCAGGGTATATGCCCAGTAGTGGGATTGCTGGGTCATATGGTAGTTCTACTTTTAGTTTTTTAAGGAACATCCATACTGTTCTCCATAGTGGCTGTATCAATTTACATTCCCACCAACAGTGCAAGAGGGTTCCCTTTTCTCCACACCCACTCCAGCATTTATTGTTTGTAGATTTTCTGATGATGGCCATTCTGACAGGTGTGAGGTGATACCTCATTGTAGTTTTGATTTGCATTTCTCTAATGATTAATGATGTTGAGCATTCTTTCATGTGTTTGTTGGCAATCTGTATATCCTCTTTGGAGAAATGTCTATTTAGGTCTTCTGCCCATTTTTGGACTGGGTTGTTTGTTTTTTTGATATTGAGCTGCATGTGCTGCTTGTAAATTTTGGAGATTAATCCTTTGTCACTTGCTTCATTTGCAAATATTTTCTCCCATTCTGAGAGTTGTCTTTTCGTCTTGTTTATGGTTTCCTTTGCTGTGCAAAAGCTTTTAAGTTTCATTAGGTCCCATTTGTTTATTTTTATTTCCATTTCTCTAGGAGGTGGGTCAAAAAGGATCTTGCTGTGATTTATGTCAAAGATATAATTTAATTTTTAATAGTAGCTGGTCTTAATCACCAGCTTTCAAAATTCCTGAAGTTCAACAATTAGCTATTGCAATTGTAATTTGGTATGAGTCAGCTCCAGCACACCATTGGTACTAGGAATATACCTTGCTGAGTGGTCCTAGAAAAAAGACAAATTAAAACTCTGATGTCGAGACTAATAGGAGAAAGATGCTGCTGGTCATTCACCCATGAAGGCAGGGGTGCCCAGGGGAATCTAACCCTGCTCTGAAAACAGATCTTCCTAACGGCAACTAGAAAAATAATCTAAGGCTAATCCCATGAGAAGTCTTAGGTGTGGTTCCAGAAACACCAAAAAGAATAGGATTCCTTTGGACTAACTGGGAAAACAAGTTGGGGTGGTGGTGGTGGCAGCATTAGATTGACCTATATTTTATAAAATTCCTCAAGAGATTAGGGCACAGGGAAGTAGGTTCTAACCTCAGAGAAGAAGCACTGACTGGTAGCAAATAGATGTGGCAGTGAGCCCAAGTCATTAGATGGAGCTCAGAGCCAGTTTGTCACTGGACAGATCACCAGCCTTTGCAGAGTATGAAAGCAAAGTCAAATGATACTAACTATTCTGGATTACACCTACTTACTGGCAAGGAATATGAAAAATTGGAGGAGATACCAAGGATACCAGATATCAGAGCCAGCAAGTAAAAAGGACTGAAGGACATATGGTTCTGATAGAATATCATTTGAGATACTCTGGATGACTCCCCCTCACAACATCATCTCCTTAATCCCTTGCTGCCAAAAACAACTAGAAATACTGGATAAACTACCTAGAAATATTTTTTAATGTTTCATGGAGCTGGCAAGACAGTAATGAATCTACAGAAACAAAAAAAAAAAAAAAAAGAAGAAAAAGGAAAAGGAAATACTTCTAAAAGGTAAGTGATCTGTAAAGCTGATTTTCACACTAAGGGTCAACCTAAGGGACCCTGTATTTACATTTTGATAATTACATGGAGTGTAGAGGATAGCAGATAAAGCCAAGGATCTATGGGAGATCACTGCATAGATCTGAGATTCTAATGAACAATGCTATTATTATAAGAATGAGCAAGAAATAAATCCACCTTAAAGAAGAAGACACTGAAAATTAACCTGTCTCAACCTTTGCCCTGGGAGAATGGAAAAAAAAATTCCCTGAGAATTCATAAACTTAAGCAAGCCCTTACATGAGTTTGAAGCCAATTTCAAGCTACTTATGTGTATGGTTGCCAGATTTAGCAAATAAAAATAGAGGATGCCCAGTAAATTTCAGATAAAGAACAATTTTTTAGTGTATGTTCCAAATATTGCACTAAAAAGTGTTTGTTGTTTATCTGAAATCTAAATTTAACTAGGTGTCCTGTATTTTATTTGGCAACCCTACCTATGTGGTATGAAACATCAAAGAGCAAATTTAAACTGTTCCTGGTTAATAGTGCCCCCTGGTGACACAGAAACAAACCTGTATCTTTTTGGAGGAATGTAACTTCAAACCAGGTTTCTAAGAATTTCCTCAGATTAAAATCCAACATAAGCTCACAATAAAAACTCACAAAATATATAAGAAGAAAAAGGAAGTATAAGTATGAATCAGGAAGAAAATCCAGGAAGTATAGTCAAATCCACAAAGACTTCAGAAATTCGAATTATCACATTTAGAATACAAAATAATGTGATTAACATGTTTAAAAACTTAAAAGGAGAGACCTGGAAACATGAGCAACAGACTTAAAAAAAAATACAAGGAGACCTGAAAAAGAAACAAATAGAGGCCTATGAATGAATGAAAAATATAATGCCTGAAATTCAAAACTCAGTGGTTGGGTAAATAACCTATTAGACAAAGTTGTAGGAAGGATTAGTGAACTGGAGAAAACATTTGAAGAACTTATCCAAAATGAAGCTCAGAAAGACTAGGAGATGGAGAATAATATAGAGAGGTTAAAACGAATTGAAGACAAAGAGGATTTCTAACACAATTTAATTAGAATTCTAGAAGAAGGAAAGAGATTATGAGGATGAGGCAATGATACAAGAAACAATGGTTGTATATTTTCCTGAATTGTTGAGAGATACCAATTCTCAGATTCAGGAAGCCCCATGTTTCCCAGCGGGTAAGGAAAATAAATTCATGTCTAGATCCAGAAAAGTAAAACTACAGTGCTCCAAAGACAAAGAGATGGTTTTTAAAAATTGTTGGAGAGAAGAGAGACTATTAGGCAATAATAATAGCACATAATTGAGGAGTCTGAAGCTCTAAGTCCTTCCATATTGGTAAACAAAGCTGCTGGTAAATTCCTTGCTTCTGTCAAGATTAGCTCAAGGTCTTGGGGTCAATTACTTTGAGATTCAACCATGGGAATTACGGAAGTCAAATCTCTATAGTGGAAACGAGGCAAAGACTGAAAAAAAGTGTAGCCACTCAAAGGTTTTGGTGAGGAAATTGCTGCATCATCAACTCAAAAATATTGTTTAGGGACTTCCCTGGTGGCCCAGTGGTTGAGAATCCATCTTACAATGCAGGGGACGCCGGTTCCAACCCTGGTCGGGGAACTAAGATCCCACGTGCCATGGGGCAGCTGAGCCTGCACACGGCAACTACTGAGCCCACACACCACAGCTAGAGAGTCCGCGCACTGCAACTAATGAGCCCATGCTCTCTGGAGCCCATGTGCCATAACTAGAGAGAAGCTGGCATGCCACAAATAAAGGGTGGCCTGCACACTGCAACTAAGACTTGATGCAGCCAATAAATAAATAAATAAAAATTTAAAAATATATATTGTTTAAAATCACCTGGAAATTG